>NC_090736.1:47861189-47873689 GCF_036898095.1 Palaemon carinicauda | reverse complement strand
CAATAAATCATCCATGGGGTCACCATGTTTCTATTTTCCATTCAATTAACATATTAGGAATGTATAGTATGATGGGTGACCGTTTTAAGCAATGTTGAAGTTGCAGACACTAACAAAACCCATCTAACTTGAGTGGATCTCGAACAGCTGTACAATAGATTACAAGGCAAGGACGTTTCATCATCTCCTGTGTATGAATCTCAATAACATTTCAATAATTATCTCCTATATGCTTCAATTAAATTGAATTTGAAGCCACAAGAGAGAGAGAGAGAGAGAGAGAGAGAGAGAGAGAGAGAGAGAGAGAGAGAGAGAGAGAGAGAGAGAGAGAGAGAGAGAGAAATTCTGTGTTCGTACAATCTTCAATAAAATCGGTCACCCAACATACCACTGAGTCATCAGCAGCTATTGCTACGCCTTCCCTTGTTCTAGCTTCATCGAAAGAGGCTTGGGGACTAATCATGTGTATATATGGTCAGTCTCTAAGGCATTGTCACTGTCTTTAGCCTCTGTCATTCACGAACGACCTTTAAAACCTATAAACATTTAAGTGATGCAATGTCTGTGAAACGTTCGGCAGTAGTTTCTAACAAGATCAATCCGAGATTTCTGACCTTTGCCAAAGGTTAATGGAGTCGTCGATGGCGTAAGAACTATCTGTGGAGGAAATTTTGTCAGAATCAATCTATCTGTTTTGACGTTATCTTTGAAATGGCAAAAAAAGCAGATCCAGATCTGGATCCGGATCCGGATCATCTTCAAAATATAATGGGATCGTGCATGACCTTAGACCTATCTGTGGTGAACATTTCATCAAAATACGTCGAGTAGTTTTGACGTAATCCTGTCAACAGAAACAGACAAATACATAGTAAATGGCCTATGGCCTAACTTCTATCAGTGGTGAAATTGTCGTCAAAATCCGTCTGTTTGTGTTGACGTAATTTTTAAAATTGTGAGAAATGCAAATCCGGATCTAGAATCAGGATCCTTGTCCGTATTTTCTCCAAATTTTAATAGGGTCGTCCATAACCTATGTTCTATCTGAGGTGAAAATTTCGTCAAGTAGTTTTGACGTAATTCTGTCCACACACAGACACACAGACAAATAATCCTGTTCACAGACACATAGACAAATACATAAATAAATAAAGAGACCCGAAAACATAATCTCCTGCAACGAAGAATTGAATTGAAACCTCAAAAAGGCCTGACTTTAACAAAGAATGAGAAAGAATTAATTTTCACAATAAAGGGATGATATAAAGGAGACAAATAGTTCTCTTTTCAATTAATATATATTGATAAGCGTCCCCCATTTTGATTTCATAACAGAATAGTGTAGTCGTGTGGAGTTTGTCATTTGAGATAACGTATTAATTTGTTGAGAGCTCTGAAGGTAAAGTAACACTCAAGGCCAGAAAAATGTATATATAAAGTAAAATCCAAAAAAAAATCTATTGTTTCATGTAAATTGATTTACTGAATAGAATAACTGATAACGGAGTGAGGGATTTGTATTTGGGAATATGTTCTTAATAGTGAACAGCATCAAAGGTATTTCAAAGAAATTGAATGCATTCTATGAAAATCTTTCACCTTAGCCCCGTACCCCTCAAGCTAGGACCAGGGAGGGTCAGGCAGTGGTTCCTGGTGACTCATCACGTACACCTACAGGCTCCCCAAACCCTGCATCCCTCGTTCATAAGGATGGTGAGTTTCCAGACACTTTACGGGCTGCCTAAGGCTGCCCGTGTCTTACACAAAGGTTAGGCAATCTGACAGAGACAGACCAGACACTACTAAAAACTATCTAGCTTGAGCGGGTCTCGAACTCCCATCCACCAGCTTGCCTGGCTACAACACCCACATTTTTCCTCTTTAATGATGAATTTTTGTTTTGATGTTTATTTTTAACAAAAATTTCGGTTATTTTCAACATCGAAATAGTAGTGCTGTTATTCACAATAATACGAAGTTCTTGTAGTGTTTGCGACCTCGCCATCCTTGTGAACTAAGGGTTGCAGGTTTGGGGGAGCCTATAGTTCTACCAAATTAGTCATCAGCAGCATTTGCCTGGACCTCCCTGGTCCAAGCTTGGAACCAGGTAGCCATTGGGTACTGATCATATGTATATATACGATGGAATAACTGCTAAGAGGATTTTGGTCGAAAATGAAGTGACTCCCAGAATATTTACAAGATTATTTTGAAGAGGCAAAGACTGATGAATGGGAGCTAGGAGTGTTGGTGAAAATGGCAAAAAATGGGGATCTGATTGCAATAATTAAAGGCATCCCATGTTACTTGTCATGAAAATATATAGTATACTAATTCTAAAGAGACTAGAGAAAAAGATTGATGAAAAGCTGAGAGATGAACAAGCAGGAATTCTAAAGATAGAAGTTGCACTGACCAAATATTCATTTTAAGTCATATTGTACAGCAATGTGTAGAATATAGAAATCCAATTTTGATGGCATTTGTAGACTATGAGAAACCTTTTCATGGCGTGCGCCGGCGAATTTTGTGGAGAGTCCTGCGTTTTTATGGAGTTCATCTTTAATAAGTAAATTTGGTTAAGTGTATTCATGAGCATTTCAAGTGCCAAGTTAATGTTAATGGAGTCCTGTCGAATGAATTTCCAGTTAACAGTGGAGTACTCCAGAATGGAAGAGTGTTTATAGAAAAACGATATTTTTGAGACATTTCCGGGTATAACGATATTAAAAAGCGTAAAATAGTCTGCTTATTATACAGTATTTCTTATAGTGGGACTCTTATTAGGTAATATGTCGCAAGAAGTACAATTATATACTGTATATATTATATTATCCTGTGCGTGATTCTGTTTATATTTTGCCTTGCAACTCTTTCAAGACAGCATTCCAAGATACCAGGCTTTTCTGGTATACTAAGTAACGTTATTCCGTGTAATTCTTGCAGTTGCTTTTATCAGCTTTACCTTTATCTTTACCCAATTGAATAGATATTCCATTTGCCCACGCCTTTGGCACCTTTCCTTTGTCTTAAGCATACATTACAAACCCTGTTCAAGCACACAATCACAGTATCACAACAATGTTTTAATGTTAGAGCGTGATTGAATAAATTATGTTTTATATACTTAGTTTCCTTGAATGATCTTATGGTACTAATAATAATTCGTCCTACCCTTATAAAATCCAAAAAGTAAGTCATGAACACATGACGTTTTGTTAGACAGTTAAAGAAGAAACCATCACAAAAAATATGAGATGCTTAAGTTTTTTCTAAATTTTAGATGGCCTAAAAAAATCATGGTGAAGAATATTTTCAATGCAAGAAACTTCAAAATTCACAAAATCGAGAAGGAAGAAATCTTATCAGTAATATATCGGGTTTGTCGACATTTTTAATCTCTCACATCCACGTTTATAGAAACTTGAGGATAGTCAAATATATAAAAGCTTTTTTTTTCGTCTTTTTAAATACATTGTACTTTGAACATTATACCAAGTTTCTTGAATGCCAAAATAAGAAATAGAAATATTCGTAAATATCAGTTCAAAATATCTATCGATGGTATTATTGGGTAAATTATAAAAATTCCAATCTTAAAAAACAAGGAAGAAGATTCGATATCAAAGATCAAAAGAAATGCAGTTCATTTGATAACATACAGCTATAACATCCGGAGCTTTCCCTGTATAACTTAGAGAGAGAGAGAGAGAGAGAGAGAGAGAGAGAGAGAGAGAGAGAGAGAGAGAGAGAGAGAGAGTCTTAATGATAGGTAACAGAGCTATAACCTCACGGACGTACATATTTCGTAGCCTTCCCTGTATAACATAAACACAGAGAGAGAGAGAGAGAGAGAGAGAGAGAGAGAGAGAGAGAGAGAGAGAGAGTAATGGGTAGGTATACATGAGTAGAGAAAGCATTACCTAACCAAGGTCTTCTGTCGCTCTGATGATGGACATATTCAGCTTGTAACAAAAGTTGTGCTTAAAAGCACACACAAAGAAAAACAATAAGGAAAATAAAGATTTCCTCAAAGGACACGAAGAGATTTTTGAGCTGGTATTCGCCCGAGTATCACATCCTGGTTCAAAAACAAAGCCTGAGAGTCTTGTGAAATGAGGAAGGACCGGCCATCCGAGATATACCTCTGTCTACAAAACGACCCGTTTCAGCAATTTCGTCGAATGCTAATCATAGTGACGACGTCATAAGACGTTTAGGAAATCCAATGGGAACTAATGAAATAGCTCAGGAAATTATTATTATTATTATTATTATTATTATTATTATTATTATTATTATTATTATTGTCGTTATGGTTGATGTTATTGCTGTTGTCGTTGTTATTATTATTATTATTATTATTATTATTATTATTATTATTATTATTATTATTATTAGCTAAGCTACAGCCCTAGTTGGAAAAGCAAGATGCTATAAGCCTAATGGCTCGAACAGGGAAAATAGCCCAGTGAGAAAAGGAAATAAGGAAAGTAATAAACTTTATGATAAGTAATGAGCAGTTGAAATAAAATATTTTAGGAATAGGAACTTTAAAACAGATCTTTCAAATATAAACTATAAAAAAGGAGACTTCTGCCAAGATTAGAGTCTTCTGAAGAATAAAAAAGGCAAGAAGAGAGGAGAGGAGGTAAGATCACGTGACTATGACTGGATTTGACTCTTCTTCTTCCTCTTATTCTTCTTCTTCTTCTTCTTCTGCAGGTATTGGCAGGAGGGTTTTAATCGATGAAGTGTGGGGGAGTCGTTATTTACTTGGTTGCGTTAGGCTGGAACTTTGGTTCTGTTATAGGAAGAGGCGAAGCAGAACCTTTTGCCGATGACACGAAAGAGTTTGACGTATCAATCTAGTGTATGCGATCTGTCAAAAATGACGGTTATGTATTTATAGTAGAAAGATATGCATTTATCCATCAAGCATTGTTTTATTTCCAAGATATAGCAAATTCAATTCATATAATTACTATATTTTTCCGTTTTTACTATTCATTTCCTTACTGGTTTGTTGTATTCTCTTCATGTCTATTCTTAAAACAGGAAAAAATTTTTCTTTTTTTTTCTCTCTCTCAGGTAATAATATTTTCAAGAGTATAGATAATTGGTAAAAAAGCTTTTAATTCATTCGCTGTTTTTATGTAATTTTTAAGAACAATTCTTTTCATTGATGATAAAAGCTAGAAAGATAACGTTAATTATAGCTTCCAAATATTTTTAGGAATACCAGTTTTTATGCAATACATAGACAATGTGGATAGAGTGTAAAAAGAATGCTAATATATTTGCACTTGACTACAAAAAAGATATTAAAGTACATGAATTGTGGCATATAGATTTTATGAAAATAAAGGAATAAACGATGAAGAATATGGTAGAGAGAACCCATTTCGAGCAAATTTCCCATTAACATTATATATATATATATATATATATATATATATATATATATATATATATATATATATATATATATATATATATATATATATACATATTATGAATATCTATCTGTATATATATATATATATATATATATATGTATATATATATATATATATATATATATATATATATATATAATATATGTATATATATATATATATATATATATATATATATATATATATATATATATATGTATGTATTTCGATAATATATGTTGTATGCACACACACACACACACACACACACACACACACACACACATATATATATATATATATATATATATATATATATATATATATATATATATATTATATATACATATATGAATATTTATATATATATATATATATATATATATATATATATATATATATATATATATATATATATATATATATATATACATATATATACAACTTTACATATGAGACATACTATATAAATTTCATAAAAAATATAAATAATACATCAAATGACTAGGATAGTTTCCGGGAAAATGCTGTTAGTTGTTTGCATTTGTTTGGAATCTTAAACTATATTGCATATGATGGTATATTATTAGTAAAAATAAAGCGTCTAGCTGCTCTAGCAAATAAAGCACAGCTTGAGATAGTCTCTACTTGAACAAATTTTTTTTTGACAAAATTTCTTTTGTTGAACAAATATTTCATGAAAAAAAAAAAAAACATCTTTCAAAAGATGTTCTTTTTAATTTATTAGTTAGTATCCACTTTGTGCTGGTCTCTTTTTTTTTATTATCTATGAGTTTTTTTTTTATCTAAATCGCGGCTTCTAAAGAAAATACTAATTTTAGCAAAGGTTTCTTAATAACTTAAGCATGTGAGGTGCATCTGCAAAAACAAATATATCTCCCTTTGCTGTTGTGTTTTTTTTAATGAAATTCTATTCGAGTTGATTGGGTGTCTTAAAAGATGTTTCCATATTCTCATGTTAGAAGGTCCTAGGCCATGAACAATAACAACAATGAATAGATAGCACAGCTGTACTCTTAAGAATTTTGGAGAAACTCCACGTATCTGGGACTTTACATCATCTTCAAAATCCTCTTGTTGGAAATGCCATGTTTTACGTTACTTTCTTCCTGGCGTCTGCACCGAATTACACAGCCTTTCTGTGTTAATATGTTTCGAGGAAACCTGAATTATCTTAAGCCTTTATATTTTGAGACAGTTTTGACATTACTGCAACCAAAAGCAGCGCAATAAGAAGGCATCTTCCATAAATAATGTGCATGTAGGTTGAAAGGTGTAGCTCATGACAATGAAAGCGTATGGCTTCGGGTGGCAGTCTGGCTACACTAGACGCCGATGACGTTGCATAAGGGGCGGAGCTATGTTTAAATCCCGCCTCGTGAACAGACCCTATCTGTATTGACTCTGATTCAAATAATCACTTTTCTGGATTCAAAACTGCGGTTTCATCTCGTTTAGATAAGGATTACTGGATTGTACCGAAATGTGAAAGGGCAGAGGATTATGGGAATACTCTTTCAATTCAAGAGAAAGACTCAATTCAATGCTAATTAAGATGGGCGTACATAAAATTTTATCTGTGATATATATATATATATATATATATATATATATATATATATATATATATATACTGTAGATCAACGAGTAAGTGAAATATTTGGATCAAATCTATTTATTCAAGAACTATTTAAAGTAAAAGCGGAATGGATATGACAGATGCTCAAAACATCATATTGGATCGTTGTTCAATTATTATTATTATTATTATTATTATTATTATTATTATTATTATTATTATTATTATTATTACTTACTAATCTACAACCCTAGTTGGAAAACGGGTTTCAATAGGGAAAATAGCCCAGTGAGGAAAGGAAACAAGGAAAACTCATATATTTTAAGAACATTAACAATATTAAATTAAATAAATCAATTATTATTATTATTATTATTATTATTATTATTATTATTATTTTTATTACATACTAACCTACAACCCTAGTTGGAAAAGGGGTTTCAATAGGGAAAATAGCCCAGTGAAGAAAGGAAACAAGAAAAGCTCAAATATTTTAAGAACATTAACAATATTAAATCAAATATATCCTATATAAACGTAAAAATATTTAACTAAACAAGAGGAAGAGAAATAAGTTAGAATAGTGTGTCCATGTGTACCCTCATGCAAGAGAACTCTAACCCAAGACAGTGGAAGACCAGTCAAATCAGCATCTATTGTTTTAAGAGAGAATTGGTTACATTAGCTTCTTTAAGCAGTTACAGAGCACTTATAAAACCATTAACCCCAGCTTAGCTAAATTAAAGGGAAAGTGAAATTGTATTCTGTTTAATTTCGTGGGGAAAGAGATTAGTGGTGGTTTTACTGGACACCAAACATGCATGCATGTTATCCATTTTTGTTAGATCTGACATTCATTGGTTTCTCATGAGAGGGAATTGCCATAAGAGCCTGTCAATCAGAATTGGGATATGAATACATACAATATTAAGTGTTTGAAGAATTTCACTCGAAACGCCAGGTTTTGGATAGATTGAGACTCGTCCCCATTGCTCATATTCATTAAATCATCATCATTATCACTATCATCATAATCTCCTACGCCTATTGACGCAAAGGGTATCAGTTAGATTTCGCCGGTCATCTCTATCTTGAGCTTTTAAATCAATACTTCTTCATTCTTCCTCTCCTACTTCCCGCTTCATTGTCCTCAGCCCTGTAGGTCTGGGTATCCTCCAACTCTTCTATTGCCTTGTGGAGCCCAGTTCAATGTTTGGTGAACTAATCTCTCTTGGGGAGGGCGAAAAGCATGACCAAACCATCTCCATCTGCCCCTCACCATGATTTCATCCACATATGGCACTCAAGTAATATATCTTATGGTTTCATTTCTACCCCTGTCCTGCCATTCCATTCCCAATATTCTTCTGAGGGCTTTGTTCTTAAACTTATAGAATCTGTTGGATATTGTTTCATTGTCATACCACGACTCATGTCCATATAGTAACACTGATCTCACTAAACTGATACATAGCCAGATTTTTTTGGTGTATTTTCAGGCGATTTGATTTCCAAATTTTACTTAACCCAGCAACTGTATGATATGCTTTTTTCAATCTTTCATTAAACTCAAATTCTAAAGACCTTTTATAAGAGATCATAATTCCTAAATATTTAAATGATTTTACCTCATTAATCCTTTCGCCTTCAAATGATATTTCATCTTCTATTGTATTTTGCGTTTTCATCATCTCTGTCTTTCTTCTATTTATCTTGAGCTCAACCTCCTGTAATATTTGTAATATTTCATGCAATCTGGTAAGCAAGCATTACAAATACTGTGGTGTTCTGCTAATAAGGATAGCATACTGTAGGTCAGCTGATTTTCTACTACCATTCCAGTAAAATCCTTCTCCACCATCTGCAACTGTTCTGTACATTACAAAATTCATGAATAGGATAAACAACATAGGTGACAACACATTCCCTTGGAGTACTCCACTGTTCACATGAAATTCATTTGATAGTACTCCACTAACATTAACTTTGCACTTACTATGCTCATGAACAGATTTAATCAAATTTACACATTTAAGAGGAACTCCACAATAACGCAGGACTCTCCACAAAATTGCTCTGTGCACACTATCAAAGGCCTTTCTATAGTCCACAAATGCCACCAAAAGTGGATTTCTATGTTTTACTCATTGCTGTATAATATGTCCTAAAGTGAAAATTTGGTCAGTACAACTTTTACTTTTCCATCTCAGCTTTACATCAATCTTTCTCTCTAGCCTTTGTATACAATATATTTTCATGACAACTGACGTAAGTATTATGATGCCTGTGTTAATTATTGCAATGAGCCAGATCTCTTTTTTTTCCATTTTCACCAACACTCTTAGCTCCCATTCATCAGGTTTTTCTTCTTCATGCCACATTCTACAAAATAATCTTGAAAGTATTGTGAGAGTGACTTCATTTTTGGCCAATATCACCTCAACAGTTATTCCATTGTATTTAGGGTTTTCCATCTCTTGAGTTTTCTAATAATAGCTTCGACTTCAAACACACTGAATTCATTCATGGGCACATCAAGTTCTTTCTCAGCCTCAGGTATATATATCAAATTATTCCCCTCATATCTCCTGTTTATGACCTCACTAAAGTGTTCTATCCAATATTGCCTTTCCTCGTCTTCAGTTGTTATAAAAGATCGATCTCGCTTTTTGATGGGTATATGCTTCTTCTCTGCCTCCATGGAGATTTCATTAATAATTCTATGAGCAATTCTTACACCATAGCCACTCCCTGAATTCATAGCATCCTCAGCCTCATCTTATTTACTATTTAAATATTTTCTCCAGTCATTCCTGGCTTTTCTTTTGACTCCAATATCAATACTAGAATAATGGGATTAGATCACATATTTTTTTTTTCGTTGATACATGTATTGAAATTATCTTTTTCGACAACTTACACATATGAGGCGTGTATTGCAAACATAAAATCTTGCGGTGGCCTAGAGGAAACGTTTCTGCCTGGGGATCGGCAAACTGGGGTTCGTGCCTAACTCAAACTCATTAGTTTATTTTGTAGTGTCTGCAACCTCGCCATCCTTGTGAGCTAAGGATGCTGGATTTGGCGTAGCATTTAGTGCTACTTACTGAATTATCAGTAGCCATTGTCTAGCCCTCCCTGGTCCTAGCTTCAGTGGAGAGGGGGCCGGGATACATACATATATATATATATATATATATATATATATATATATATATATATATATATATATATATATATATATATATATTTCAAATAAGCCATATATTTTCATACATTAATGTCTGGATTCTCTTACCCACCTCGGGATCACAGTGTCGAGGCGAAATCACTCAAAAACAATAGCATCTAACCGGCCGGGAATCGAAGCCTGGTCCAGGATGCTTGTATGACAGTGAACGTACCATTTAGCTAAATGGTACGGTCATTGTCATACAAACGTCCTGGATGACGGTTCGATTCCCGGCCGGTCAGATACTATTGTTTTTGAGTGATTTCGCCTCGACACTGTGATCCCAAGGTCGGTAAGAGACTCCAGACATTAATATATGAAAATATTTGGCTTATTTTAAATATGAAAAATCACGTTTAAATGTGAAACATTTATAATATATATATATTTATATATATATATATATATATATATATATATATATATATATATATATATATATATATATATATATATGATCAGTCTCTAGGGCACTGTCCTGCTTGCCATGGCAATGATACTGTCCCTTGCCTCTGCCAGTCATGAGTGGTCTTTAAACATTTAAACGTCTCATGTAAGTATTCATCGATTGAATTTCCTATTACCATAACAAGAATTGCATTCATATGATTAACGGGAAGCTGTAGACCTCATTCCCTAAACTGACTATAGGAGCTTTACATATGATGCTGACAATATAAACATAATATAAGATGCGGACAATATGAGCCTAATATAAAATACTGGCAATATGTCACTAACATTGAGATGGTGAGAATATGAGCCTAACAGAAGATGCTTTCAATACGAGCCGAATATTAGATGCTGAAATTGCGTGCCTAATATAAGGTCCTTACAATATGAGCCTAACATAAGATGCTGATAATACGAGATTACCATAATGTGCTGTGCTGACAACATGCACTTAACCTAAGGTGCTGTTATTGAGAACCTAACGTAAGGTGCTGACAATACAAGCCTAATGCTGATAATACTAAACTAACATAACAAGCTGACATTCAAGCCTTACATAAAATGCTGACCATACGAGCCTAACATGATGTGCTGACGGTATGAGCCTAACAAACCTATCAAAACATACAAAAATTTTCGGTCAGGAGATTATTGGGATGAGTGACACTGATCTGCCTAGAACAAAGTATTGGTCTAATCTATAGATGTCCTTTGATAATTATCTATTTTACAATGTCAACCTACGGTCAGACTTAATGACATTTTATTTAAAGACATTTGAAGTGTCTTTTTTGTTGCCTACTACCTATGAAATTAAGACGCAAATGACGTATAAAATCCATACGTTTTAATAATTATGATGAATGTTAATGAAACTATCCTACATTTGAATTAATTTAAACCTGATATGCATCCAGGTAATGCAAGGTTTTGAATTAATTCAGAACAAATCGTTCTCTAAAACGGGAATACATGTGAAACATTTCCATGATCCTTTGGCTAAGTCACTTGTTATTCAGTTATATGCATATTAATATTACCACAGAATGTATGAAACATTTAAAGTGGAAGGTCAAAAGGACGCAAATTGGTAGGAAAATGAGTTGGCTAACTCATTAAGTAACGGGAAAACAATCACTCACTGTCATAGGAAGTTCTTAATAGCTACTATCGGAGGCGGAGCTGTGGCCACATGATAGGCATATCTCTTGGAAAGTCGAAAATCTGACGGAAAAGAACTTCAGTTGAAATAGAGGTAGGCTGATGACTCTGAAGGGTTAGGGTCTGAAGGAGCTTGAGTGCTTAGATATCATTTTTAGGGAGTCTGAACAAAGATGTTGAGAGTCGATAGGGTATCAAATATAGTCAACATGGAGCCGATAGAATATAAGATGTCAGTATCAACATGGCACTGTCAGAATATCAGATGTAAGCATCAACATGGTGCTAATAGAATACCAGATGCTAGTGTCAACATAGCATCAATAGAATAAAATATGTCAGTGTCAGCATAGTGATGATAGAATAATAGATGTCAGCACCAACATTCCACTACTAGAATATCAGATGTCAGCGTCAACATAGCGTCGATAGAATATCAGATGTCAGCGCCAACATTGCACTAACAGAATAACAGATGTCAGCATCCACATGGTGCTGATAGAATACCAGATGCTAGTGTCAACATAGCATTAATAGAATAAAAGATATCAGTGTCAACATAGTGATGATAGAAAACAGATGTCAGCATCAACATGACGCTAATAGAATATCAGAT
>NC_090736.1:47811189-47853689 GCF_036898095.1 Palaemon carinicauda | reverse complement strand
AAAGTCACCATTTTACAAAGTAATTCTTTGGCCTGAATAAAACCTAATCATCGTGTATAAAAATGAACGACCAAGCGATTTACATCCTCTTTAATCAGATAAGTTTGGATAATATGAGCACACGCGCTTAAAGGGAAATGTATTACTTAGTTCAAACTAAACCCTTTCGGTGCTTCAACTGATTCGGGCATATTTGGGCGTCGCTTTTATCTAAATTTTTAACGAGTGCTGATCATTAAATAATGTATATGTCAGTGTCCATAATACAAGAAAAAATTGTTTTATGCCCTTTTTTTCCACAAAATAAGATAATAGGTAGCATTCTTATTCTGTGACATTAAGAATAATGTCCATTTGAAACAGAGGTTAAGGGTTCAAGCTATGCTGACAGAGACATAAGATCTGTTGTCAATATTAGTATTTAAACTTTTTAAAGTGTATCTTTTTATAAGAAAAAGGAAAACCTTTTTTTCTTCCTAATAACTATTTTCAATAAATCCTCCATGGTGTCACCATGTTTCTATTTTCCATTCAATTAACATAGGAATGTAGAGTATGTTGGGTGACTTTTTTAAGCAAACAATGAATGCTCTCTCTCTCTATCTCTCTCTCTCTCTCTCTCTCTCTCTCTCTCTCTCTCTCTCTCTCTCTCTCTCTCTCTCTCTCTCTACAATAGATTACAAGGCAAGGACGTTTCATGATCTCCTGTGTATGAATCTCAATAACATTTCAATAATTATCTCTTATATGCTTTAATTAAATTGAATCTGAAGCCACGAGAGAGAGAGAGAGAGAGAGAGAGAGAGAGAGAGAGAGAGAGAGAGAGAGAGAGAGAGAGAGAGAAAATCTGCGTTCGTACAATCTTCAATAAAATCGGTCACACAACATACCACTGAGTCATCAGCAGCTATTGCTACGCCTTCCCTTATTCTAGCTTCGTCGAAAGAGGCTTGGGGACTAATCATGTGTATATATGGTCAGTCTGTAAGGCATTGTCACTGCCTTTTGCCTCTGTCATTCACGAACGACCTTTAAAACCTATAAACATTTAAGTGATGCAATGTCTGTGAAACATTCGGCAGCAGTTTCTAACAAGATCAATCCAAGATTTCTGACCTTTGTCAAAGGTTAATGGAGTCGTCCATGGCGTAAGATCTATCTGTGGAGGAAATTTTGTCAGAATCCATCAATCTGTTTTGACGTTATCTTTGAAATGGCAAAAAAAGCAAATCCAGATCTGGATCCGGATCCGGATCATCTCCAAAATATAATGGGATCGTGCATGACCTTAGACCTATCTGTGGTGAACATTTCATCAAAATACGTCGAGTAGTTTTGACGTAATCCTGTCAACAGAAACAGACAAATACATAGTAAATGGCCTATGGCCTAACTTCTATCAGTGGTGTAATTGTCGTCAAAATCCGTCTGTTTGTTTTAACGTAATCTTTAAAATTGTGAGAAATGCAAATCCGGATCTAGAATCAGGATCCTTGTCCGTATTTTCTCCAAATTTTAATAGGGGCGTCCATAACCTATCTTCTATCTGTGGTGAAAATTTCGTCGAGTACTTTTGACGTAATCCTGTCCACACACAGACACACAGACAAATAATCCTGTTCACAGACACATATACAAATATATAAATAAATAAAGAGACCCGAAAACATAATCGCCTGCAACGAAGAATTGAATTGAAACCTCAAAAAGGCTTGACTTTAACAAAGAATGAGAAAGAATTAATTTTCACAATAAAGGGATGATAGAAAGGAGACAAATAGTTCTCTTTTCAATTAATACATATTGATAAGCGTCCATTTTGATTTCATAACAGAATAGTGTAGTCGTGTGGAGTTTGTCATTTGAGATAACGTATTAATTTGTTGAGAGCTCTGAAGGTAAAGTAACACTTATGACCAGAAAAAATTTATATGTAAAGTAAAATCCAAAAGAAAATCTATTGTTTCATGTAAATTGATTTACTGAATAGAATAACTGATAACGGATTGAGGGATTTGAATTGTGGGAATATGTTCTTAATATTAAACAGCATAAATAGTATTTCAAAGAAATTGAATAAATTCTATGAAATTCTTTCGCCTTAGCCCCATATCCCTCAAGCTAGGACCAGGGACGGTCAGGCAGTGGTTCCTGATGACTCATCACGTACAACTACAGGCTCCCCAAACCCTGCATCCCTCGTTCATAAGGATGGTGAGTTTCCAGACACCTTACGGGCTGCCTAAGGCAAGAGCCCGTGTCTTACACAAAGGTTAGGCAATCGGACAGACAGACAGATCAGACACTACTAAAAACTATCTAGCTTGAGCGGGTCTCGAACTCTCATCCACCAGCTTGCCAGGATACAACACCCACATTTTTCCTCTTTAATGATGAATTTTTGTCTTACGCTTCTGATTTTGTTTTGATGTTTATTTTTAACAAAAATTTCGGTTATTCTCAACATTGAAATTGTGGTGCTGTTATTCACAATAATACGAAGTTCTTGTAGTTTTTGCGACCTCGCCATCCTTGTGAGCTAAGGGTTGCGGGTTTGGGGGAGCCTATAGGTTTACCAAATGAGTCATCAGCAGCATTTGCCTGGACCTCCCTGGTCCAAGCTTGGAACCAGGTAGCCATTGGGTACTGATCATATGTATATATACGATGGAATAACTGCTGAGATGATTTTGGCCGAAAATGAAGTGACTCCCAGAATACTCACACGATTGTTTTGAAGAGGCAAAGCCTGATGAATGGGAGCTAAGAGTGTTGGTGAAAATGGCAAAAAATGGGGTTCTGATTGCAATAATTAGAGGCATCCCATGTTACTTGTCATGAAAATATATAGTATACTAATTCTAAAGAGACTAAAGAGAAAGATTGATGAAAAGCTGAGAGATGAACAAGCAGGATTTCTAAAGGTAGAAGTTGTACTGACCAAATATTCATTTTAAGTCATATTGTACAGCAATGTGTAGAATATAGAAATCCAATTTTGGTGGCATTTATAGACTATGAAAAACCTTTTCATGGCGTGCACCGGCGAATTTTGTGGAGAGTCCTGCGTTTTTATGGAGTTCATCTTAAATAAGTAAATTTGATTAAGTGTATTCATGAGCATTTCAAGTGCCAAGTTAATGTTAATGGAGTCCTGTCAAATGAATATCCAGTTAAGAGTGAAATACTCCAGAATGGAAGAGTATGATTATAGAAAGGCGATGTTCCTGAGACATATCCAGGTATAACGATATTAAAAAGCGTAAAAGTAGTCTGCTTATTATACAGTATTTCTTTAAGTCGGACTCTTATTAGGTAATGTGTCGCAAGAAGTACAATTATATATATTGTATTATCCTGTGCGTGATTTTGTGTTTATATTTTGCCTTGCAATTCTTTCAAGACAGCATTCCAAGATACCAGGATTTTCTGGTATACTAAGTACCGTTATTCTGTGTAATTCTTGCAGTTCTTTTTATCACCTTTACCTTTATCTTTACCCAATTGAATAGATATTTCATTTGCCCACGTCTTTGGCACCTTTCTTTGGTTTAAGCATACCTTACAAACCCTGTTCAACCACAATCTCAGTATCACAAAGTTTTAATGTTAGAGCGTGATTGAATAAATTATGCTTTTATATACTTAGATTCTTTGAATGATTTTATAGTACTAATAATAATTCGTCCTACGCTTACTTAATCCAAAAAGAAATTCATGAATACCTGACGTTTTGTTAGACAGTTAAAGAAGAAACCATCACAAAAAATATGAGATGCTCAAGTTTTTTTCTAAATTTCAGACGGCCTAAAAAAATCATGGTAAAGAATATTTCCAATGCAAGAAACTTCAAAATTCACAGATTTGATATACATTAACAAGAGTTTCAAAATGGAGAAGGAAGAAATCTTATAAGTAATATATCGGGTTTGTCGACATTTATAACCTCTCACAACCACGTTTATAGAAAATTTAGGATAGACAAAGATATAAAAGCTTTTTTTTTTTTCGTCTTTTTAAAAACATTGTACTTTGAACATTATACCAAGTTTCTTGAATGCCAAAATAAGAAATAGAAATATTCGTAAATATCAGTTCAAAGATTCGATATCAAAGATCAAAAGAAATGCAGTTCATTTGATAACATAGAGCTATAACATCCGGAGCTTTCCCTGTATAACTTAGAGAGAGAGAGAGAGAGAGAGAGAGAGAGAGAGAGAGAGAGAGAGAGAGAGAGAGAGAGGGGGGGGGAGATAGAAGGAGAGTCTTAATGATAGGTAACATAGCTAAATTTAAAACCTCACGGACGTACAGATTCCGTAGCCTTCCCTGTATAACATAAACACAGAGAGAGAGAGAGAGAGAGAGAGAGAGAGGAGAGAGAGAGAGAGAGTAATGGGTAGGTATACATCAGTAGAGAAAGCATTACCTAACCAAGGTCTTCCTTCGCTTTGATGATGGACAGATTCAGCTTGTAACAAAAGTTGTGATTAAAATCAGACGCAGAGAAAAAAATAAGGAAAATAAAGATTTCCTCAATGGACACGAAGAGATGTTTGAGCTGGTATTCACCTGAGTATCACATCCTGGTTAAAAAACAAAGCCGGAGAGTTTTGTGAAATGAGGGAGGACCAGCCATCCGAGATTTACCTCTGTCTACAAACGACCCGTTTCAGCAATTTCGTCAAATTTCAATCATATTGACGACGTCATAAGACGTTTAGGAAATCCAATGGAAACCAATGAGATTGCCCAGGAAATTATTATTATTATTATTGTTGTTGTTGTTGTTAGCTAAGCTACAACCCTAGTTCGAAAAGCAATATGTTATAAGCCTAAGGGATCAAACAAGAGAAAATAGCCCAGCGAGGAAAGGAAATAAGCAAATAAATACACTGTATGATAAGTAATGAACAATTAAAATAAAACATTTCAAGAACAGTAACTACATTAAAACAGATCTTTCACATATAAACTATAAAAAATAGACTTCTGCCAAGATTGGAGTCTTCTTAAATATAAGGAAGGCAAAAAGAGAGGAGAGGAGATAGGATCACGTGACTATGACTCCATTCGACTCTTCTTCTTCTTCTTCTTCTTCAGGTATCGGCAGGAGGGTTCTAATCGATGAAGTATGGGGGAGTCGTTGTTTACTCGGTTGTGTTAGGCTGGAACTTTGGTTCTGTTATAGGAAGAGATGAAGCAGAACCTTCTGCCGATGACGCGAGAGAGGTTGACGTATCAATCTAGTGTACGCGATCCGTCAAAAATAACGGTTATGTATTTACAGTAAATAGATATGAACATATACGCACACGCACACTGAATTAAACCTACTGACAATTGTCTCAACAAAACAAACTTTCCCCTTACGTTATCTAAACCAGACTCTTTAACGAAAGGTTAAAAAATCTAAACATCCCCTCAAAACTCTATTTCCTTATAGTCTAGAATATTCTAACGAAAAAAGCACCAGCAACCACACTTATAACTATAACCTTAAAACTATAGTAATCACTTATTACTAAAATAAACTGCATTAAATAAAATCTCAAAATAAATCACAAAACTTTAACACTAACAAAAACCAACAAACAAAAACACTTGAAATATATGTTTGTGGACACCTTCGTCCACACAAGGGCAAACAGTCCTTTAAAGCCCACCGCCACAACTTGGTTGCAACGCCACACTACGGCAACACCGACTCATTTAATTCGACTGAATGCACAATCAATGTTTTCCTATCAACTTGACATTAGTGTATTCAAATTTCCATTCCAATAAGTCGTCCTCATCATCATAAGCATCTTCAGCTGTAGTGAACAGATCCAGAAAAAATTAAAAGTCCAGTGATCAATATGTCTTTCGTTTCAGAGAGCAATCAAATGGAAATCCTTTAGAACAATCCAGGCCATCAACACAATCTTCAATCAAAAAAATTTTGCTCTCCAAAAGAATAAGTAATTCCAAGGAGGAATCACAGCTCAAAAATAAACAATCACTTCCAACCTGGCTAATCGAATAAATATCTAAATCCAGAGTGCACACACACACAACTGCCTCAAGTCGCAGTCAATCAAAAAAAGCGTTCACTCTGAAACATTTACCACTGTCCTAACCTAACTAAAAAGTAAACAAATAGTCAGTTATTCCAACAGTCTTTCTCCAACAAACATTCAATACACTAACTACCTCTCACTCGCTGACACACACACACACTCTCTCTCTCTCTCTCTCTCTCTCTCTCTCTCTCTCTCTCTCTCTCTCTCTCTCTCTCTCTCTCTCTCTCTCTCTCTCAGGATTTGGCCAAAAAAAAAAAAAAAATAAAGAAAAATTGATCCTCCACAGTATCCTCAAGCAAGAGAACTCTAACCCAAGACAGTGGAAGACCAGTCAAATCAGCATCTATTGCTTTAAGAGAGAATTGGTTACATTGGTTTCTTTATGCAGTTACAAAGCACTTATAAAACCATTAACCCCAGCTTAGCTAAATTAAAGGGAAAGTGAAATTATATTCTGATTGATTTTGTGGGGAGAGATTAGTGGTGGTTATACTGGGCATTCAAACATGCATGCATGTTATCCAATTTTGTTAGATGTAACGTTCATTGGTTTTGTGGATAGATTGAGACACGTCCTCATTGTTTATATTCATTAAATCATCTTCATCTTCATCACTATCATCATCATCTCCTACGCCTATTGACGCTAAGGGCAACAGTTAGATTTCGCCAGTTATCTCTATCATGAGCTATTAAATCAATACTTCTGCATTCGTCCTGTCCTGCTTTCCGCTTCATTGTCCTCATCCATGTAGGTCTGGGTGTCTTCCAACTCTTCTATTGCCTTGTGGAGCCCAGTTCAATGTTTGGTGGACTAATATCTTTTGGGGAGTGCGAAAAGCATGACCAAACCATCTCCATATGCCCGTCACCATGATCTCATCCACATATGGTACTCAAGTAATATCTCTTATGGTTTCATTTTTAATCCTGTCCTGCCAGTTCATCCCCAGTATGCTTCTGAGGGCTTTGTTCTTAAACTTATAGAATCTGTAGGATATTGTTTCATTGTCATCCCACAACTCAGGTCCATACAGTAACACCGATCTCACTAAATAGATACATAGCCTGATTTTTATGTGTATTTTCAGGCGATTTCATTTCCAGATTTTACTTAACCCAGCTATTGTATGATATGCTTTTTTCAATCTTTCATTAAACTCAAATTCTAAAGACCCTGTATTAGAGATCATAATTCCTAGATATTTAAATGATTTTACCTCAATAATCCTTTCGCCTTCCAATGATATTTCATCTTCTATTGTATTTTATGTTTTCATCATCTCTGTCTTTCTTCTATTTATCTTGAGCCCAACCTCCTGTAATATTTCATGCATTCTGGTAAGCAAGCATTGCAAATACTGTGGTGTTCTGCTAATAAGGATAGCATACTCTAGGTCAGGTAATTTCCTATTACCATTTCCGTCAAATCCTTTTCCACCATCTGCAACTGTTCTGTACATTAAAAAATCCATGACTAGGATAAACAACATAGGTGACAACACATTCCCTTGGAGTACACCACTGTTCACTCGAAATTCATTTGAAAGGACTCCACTAACATTAGCTTTGCACTTACTATGCTCATGAACAGACTTAATAAAAGTTACATATTTAAGAGGAACTCCATAATAATGCAGGACTCTCCACAAAATTGCTCTGTGCACACTATCAAAGGCCTTTTTATAGTCCACAAATGTCACCAAACGTGGATTTCTATATTTTACTAATTTCTGTACAATATGTCCTAAAATGAAAATTTGGTCTGTACATCTTTCACCTTTTCATCTCTCAGATTTACATCAACCTTTCTCGCTATCCTCTGTATACGATATATTTTCATGACAATTGCCTGTGGTAATTATTGCAATGAGCCAGATCTCCTTTTCTTGCAATTTTCACCAACACTCCTAGCTCCCACTCAACAGGTTTTTCTTCTCCATGCCACATTCTGCAAAATAATCCTGTAAGTATTATGGTAGTTACTTCATTTTCGGCCAATATCATCTCAGCAGTTATTCCATCGTATCCAGGGGCTTTCCATCTCTTGAGTTTTCTAATAATAGCTTCGACTTCAAACACACTGAATTTATTCATGGGCACATCAAGTTCTTTCTCAGCTTCAGATATATATATATATCAAATTATTCCCTTCATATCTCCTATTCATGACCTCACTAAAGTTTTCTATCCATCATTGCATTTCTTCATCTTCAGTTGTTATAACAGATCGATCTTGCTTTTTCATGGGTATATGCTTCTTCTTCTCTGCCCCCTTGGAGATTTCATTAATAATTCCATGAGCAATTCTTACACCATAGCCACTCCCTGAATTCATAGCTTTGTCAGCCTCATCTGCTTTACTGTCTAAATATTTTCTCCAGTCATTCTTGGCTTTTCTTTTGACTCCAATATCAATACTAGAATACTGGGATTTATTAAATCACATAACATTTTTTTTTCGTTAATACATGTATTGAAATTATCTTTTCCGACAACTTTGACATTTGAAGCGTGTATTGCAAACATAAAATCTTGCGGTGGCCTAGAGGAAACGTTTCTGCCTAGTGATCGGCAAACTGGGGTTCGTGCCTAACTGAAACTCATTAGTTTATTTTGTAGTGTCTGCAACCTCGCCATCCTTGTGAGCTAAGGATTCTGGATTTGGCGTAGCATATAGTGCTACTTGGTGAATTATCAGTAGCCATTGCCTAGCCTTCTCTGGTCATAGCTTCAGTGGAGAGGGGGGCGGGATATATATATATATATATATATATATATATATATATATATATATATATATATATGTATATATATATATATATATATTCATAAATATATTTCAAATAAGCCATATGTTTTAATACATTTTTGTCTGGATTCTCTTACCGACCTCCCTGGTCCAGGATACTTGTATGACAGTGACCATACTAAATACAAGCGTCCTGGATGAGGGTTCGATTCCCGGCCGGTCAGATGCTATTGTGTTGAGTGATTTCGCCTCGAGAATCCGATCCCGAGGTCTGTAAGAGAATTCAGACATTAATGTAATAAAATATATGGCTTATTTGAAACATGAAAATAAAACGTTTAAATGTGCAAAATTTTTAATATATATATATATGTATATATATATATATATATATATATATATATATATATATATATATATATATATATATAGATATATATATATATATAAACGGCTCATCTAAGTACTCCTCGAGGAGCAGGTTCAATTGAGTTTCCTATTACCATAACAAAAGTTGCATTCATATGATTAACGGGAAAGCTGTAAAACTCATTCCCTAAACTGATGACAGGAGCTTTACATATGATGCTGACAATATAAGTTTAATATTAGATGCTGACAATATAAGCTTAATATTAGATGCTGACAATACGAGCTTAAGACAAGTTGCTGACAACATTAGCCTAACATAAAATGCTGCAATATGTCCCTAACATTGAGATGGGGACAATACAAGCCTAACAAAAGATGCTTTTAATACGAACTTAACATCAGATGCTGAAATTACTAGCCTAATATAAGGTCCTTACAATATGAGCCTAACATAAGATGCTGATAATACGATATAACCATAATGTGCTGTGCTGACAACATGCACTTAACCTAAGGTGCTGTTATTAAGAACTTAACATAAGGTGCTGACAATACGAGCCTCATTGCTGATGATACTAAGCTAACATAACAAGGTGACATACGAACCTTACACAAAATGCTGATCATACGAGCCTAACGTAAGAGGCTCACAATACAAACCTATCAAAACATACAAATATTTTCGGTCAGGAGACTATTGGGATGAGTGACACTGATCTGCCTAGAAAAAAAGTATTGGTCTAATCAATAGATGTCCTTTGATAATTATCTATCATACAATATCAACCTACGGTCAGACTTAATGACATTTTATTTAAAGACATTTGAAGTGTCTTTTTTGTTGCCTACTACCTATGAAAATAATGATGATGATGATTGTTAATGAAACTATCCTACATTTGAATTAGTTTGAACCTGATATGCATCCATGTCATGCAAGGTTTTGAATTAATTCAGAATTAGAGAATCGTTTCCTAAATTGTGAATACATGTGAAACATATTTCCATCATCCTTTGGCCAAGTCAGTCGTTATTCAGTTATATACATACTAATATTACCACAGAATGTATGAAACATTTAAAGTGGAAGGTCAAGTGGACGCAAATTGACAAGAGAACGAGTTGTCCTACTCATCAAGTAATGGAGAAACAATAACTCGCTGTCATAGGAAGTTCCTAATAGATCCTGTCAGAGGCGAAGCTGTGGCCACATGATAGGTGAAAATCTGACGGAACAGAACTTCAGTTGAAATAGAGGTAGGCTGATGACTCTTAAAGGTTAGGGTCTAAAGGAGGTTGAGTGCTTAGATATAATATTTAGGGAGTCTGAACAAAGATATTGGGCGTGTATAGAGTATCAAATATCATACTCAACATGGAGCCGATAGAATATCAGATGTCAGTGTCAACATGGTGTTGATAGAATATGAGATGTCAGTATCAACATGGCACTAATAGAATATCAGATGTCAGTGTCAACATGGCGATGAGAGAATTCAGAAAGAATATCAAATGTCAGCATCAACATGGCACTAATAGAAAATACTATGCCAGTGTCAACATGGCGATGATAAAATTCAGATGTCTGCATCAACATGGTGCTGATAGAATATCAGTTGTCAGCATAAACATGGCACTAATATTATATCAGATGTCAGTGTCGTCAAGGTGCTGATAGAATATCAAATGTCAGCATCAACATGGCACTAATAGAATATCAAATGTTAGCATCAACATGAAGCTAATAGAATATGAGATGTCTTATCAATATGGAGATAATAAAATAGCAGATGTCAGTGTTAACATGGCGCTAATAGAATACTGATGTTAGTGTCATCATGGCGTTAATATGATAGCAGATGTTAGTGTTAACATAATGATAATAGAATACCAGATGTGAGCGTCAACATGGCACTAATACAATAACAGATGTCAGTGTCAACATGTCGCTAATAGAATAACAGATGTTAGCATCAACATGGTGCTAATAGAATATTCGATGTCAGCACTGTACTGTAGTTGTTCCGTGGCCACTTTCCTCATGGGAAGGGTAGAAGAGACTCTTTAGCTATGGTAAGCTATGGCAAGACACTCCAAAATCTAACCATTTTTCTCTGGTCTTGGATAGTGCCATAGCCTTTGTTTATTGAGGAAATATTCTTTTTAATGTTGTTGCTGTTCTTAAGATTTTAAATTTTTCCTTGTATCCTTTCCTCACTGGGCTATTTTCCCTGTTGGAGCCCCTGGGCTTATAGCATCCCGTGTTTCCAACTAGGGTTGTAGCCTGGCAGGTCATAATAATAATAGTAATACAGTTCACCACCAGATGCGCACTCACAACATTGCCCTCCTTCTTGAAGTGTGAAGTCTGGAAATATTTTCATGAATTATTACCTGATTACAACGGCTTTCAAATGCTGAAATATGTTACTCTCAAAAACTGCTTATCCTGTTAGTTCAGGTGGAATAAAAATAACTTCTGTTAGCCCATATATCTATCAAATTTTACCCAGTATATATATATATATATATATATATATATATATATATATATATATATATATATATATATATATATATACATATATGTATATATATATAAATATGAATAATACTCTGTATATATATGTATATATGTATATATATATATATATATATATATATATATATATATATATATACAGTATATATATGTATGTATATATATATACATATATATATATATATATATATATATATATATATATATATATATATATATATATATATTTATATATAATACTCTGAGATTAAAGAATTGGTGAAATGATTATTATTGGAATTGAGGGAACGTTTCAAAATAAAAAATTTCAAAATCGTCGACATGGCGAGGGAAAATTACAAGTGCAGATTTAAGAAAAAATCATGGGAAGCATCACAAGGTGGAAATGGGGGTTATTGTGGTGTGGTATTTTTTTTTTTTTTGGGGGGGGGGGTGTCAGGTTGTTTTCGAAGAGGAGAAAATTGGCTAAGATGAAGGATAAGTGGCGCCAGGCAATAACTAGATTACATGCATCGGAAAAGTGAATCGAAAAGGAGGTAGACATATAAGTTCAAGTCTCCCTTTTACTTTATTGTTTTACTAGTGTATGCGGCCCTTCAAAATTACGGCTATATATTTTGATATATATGCACTCACACGGACACACTCACACACAGATTCAACCCTTCGTCCGTCCTCCCCAATTCCTTAACTACAACTCGCTGGTTCAGCAATATGTGGGAGATTTTAGTTACGAAGTGTACTTCTTGAGATACCTCCCTCTCAACAGGGGGTGACTACTTTCTCCCCCCCCCCCCTGCCGTTGATTGTGATAGAATATATATATATATATATATATATATATATATATATATATATATATATATATATATATATATATACATACATATATACATATATATATATATATATATATATATATATATATATATATATATATATATACATACTGTATATATACATATATATATATTTATATAAGTATATATATATATATATATATATATATATATATATATATATATATATATATATATATATATATATATACAGATACTTGCTCTTCATTGTATAGGGGAAGATTATTCAACCTTATTGATTTGTTTATTAAATAAACGTTTTAAGAAACTTGAAATCTAAACTTCCGCTTAGGCAAACCAACTTGAAACTAGCAACACAGCATATGTTTCTTCAAGATTAGGCTATGTTAAAATTTTACAGTTTCTTTTGAGTATTCCGTAATATGAAGAATATTCAGCTGTTTATTGAAGGACCTCCCAAGAATTAGTGAAAGGCAAAGAAGATTCTTCTTAGGCTAGCAGGGTTCATAGTCTCGCATGAATTATGCAAAGTGTTCTTGATGCAAGCTAACCATTACCAACTAACCTCTCGAGAGAGCCAGTCCACCGACCAGCGTCAGAAGCAGCCATGAAAATTCATCACTGAACTCAGGAGTACGAAAACAAAATCTTTATTGTCAGAAAAGAAAGAATATATATGTATGTATATATATATATATATATATATATATATATATATATATATATATATATATCTATATATCTATATATATATATATATATATAAATTTCTACCTCATACTTGGGATCGAACGCTAGCCCCTTCTAATGAAAGGCCAGGTCGAAACCAACCATGCCACGAGAGCCCATAAAAGGAAATCCGAACCTGACGCTAATCTAGCTGTCCGAGGATTTACCTGGCGAGACATCAGTCTCTTACCAGCGAGTTTTACCCGATTTCCCCGGGCCACCACGTGACACAATTGGTAGTAATTCATTCAAATTACCCCTAATGAGTCAATATGGATAAATATCAACACAACATCGTGTTCAAATAGAAATAAATTTCTACCTCATACTTGGGATCGAACGCTAGCCCCTTCTAATGAAAGGCCAGGTCGAAACCAACCATGCCACGAGAGCCCATAAAAGGAAATCCGAACCTGACGCTAATCTAGCTGTCCGAGGATTTACCTGGCGAGACATCAGTCTCTTACCAGCGAGTTTTACCCGATTTCCCCGGGCCACCACGTGACACAATTGGTAGTAATTCATTCAAATTACCCCTAATGAGTCAATATGGATAAATATCAACACAACATCGTGTTCAAATAGAAATAAATTTCTACCTCATACTTGGGATCGAACGCTAGCCCCTTCTAATGAAAGGCCAGGTCGAAACCAACCATGCCACGAGAGCCCATAAAAGGAAATCCGAACCTGACGCTAATCTAGCTGTCCGAGGATTTACCTGGCGAGACATCAGTCTCTTACCAGCGAGTTTTACCCGATTTCCCCGGGCCACCACGTGACACAATTGGTAGTAATTCATTCAAATTACCCCTAATGAGTCAATATGGATAAATATCAACACAACATCGTGTTCAAATAGAAATAAATTTCTACCTCATACTTGGGATCGAACGCTAGCCCCTTCTAATGAAAGGCCAGGTCGAAACCAACCATGCCACGAGGTAGAAATTTATTTCTATTTGAACACGATGTTGTGTTGATATTTATCCATATTGACTCATTAGGGGTAATTTGAATGAATTACTACCAATTGTGTCACGTGGTGGCCCGGGGAAATCGGGTAAAACTCGCTGGTAAGAGACTGATGTCTCGCCAGGTAAATCCTCGGACAGCTAGATTAGCGTCAGGTTCGGATTTCCTTTTATGGGCTCTCGTGGCATGGTTGGTTTCGACCTGGCCTTTCATTAGAAGGGGCTAGCGTTCGATCCCAAGTATGAGGTAGAAATTTATTTCTATTTGAACACGATGTTGTGTTGATATTTATCCATATTGACTCATTAGGGGTAATTTGAATGAATTACTACCAATTGTGTCACGTGGTGGCCCGGGGAAATCGGGTAAAACTCGCTGGTAAGAGACTGATGTCTCGCCAGGTAAATCCTCGGACAGCTAGATTAGCGTCAGGTTCGGATTTCCTTTTATGGGCTCTCGTGGCATGGTTGGTTTCGACCTGGCCTTTCATTAGAAGGGGCTAGCGTTCGATCCCAAGTATGAGGTAGAAATTTATTTCTATTTGAACACGATGTTGTGTTGATATTTATCCATACATATATATATATATATATATATATATATATATATATATATATATATATATATATATATATCTATATATATATATATATATATATATATATATATATATATATATATATATATATATATATATATATATGTGTGTGTGTGTGTGTGTATATATATATTTATATATGTATATATATATATATATATATATATATATATATATATATATATATATATATATATATATACATATATATATATATAATATATATATATATATATATATATATATATATATATATATACATATATATATATATATATATATATATATATGTATATATATATATATATATATATATATATATATATATATATATATATATATATATATATATATATATGAATGGTACCAGTAGATTGGGTTTGTGCATGTATTGTACCACTATATAAGGGTAAGGGAGATGTGCATGAGTGTTGTAATTCAAGAGGTATTAGTTTGTTAAGCGTAGTTGGAAAAGTGTATGGTAGAGTAATGATAAAAGGATTAAGGATAAAACAGCGAATGCAATCTTATAAATACAGGGTGGTTTTAGAAGAGGTAGGGGTTGTATGAATCATATTTTTACAGTAAGGCAGATATGCGAGAAATATTTAGCAAAAGGTAAGGATGTGTATGTTTCGTTTATGGATCTGGAGAAAGCGTATGATAGAGTTGATAGGGAAGCAATGTGGAATGTGATGAGGTTATATGGAGTTGGTGGAAGGTTGTTACAAGCAGTGAAAAGTTTCTACAAAGGTAGTAAAGCATGTGTTAGGATAGGAAATGAAGTGAGTGATTGGTTTCCGGTGAGAGTGGGGCTGAGACAGGGATGTGTGATGTCACGGTGGTTGTTTAACTTGTATGTTGATGGAGTGGTGAGAGAGGTGAATGCTCGAGTGCTTGGACGAGGATTAAAACTGGTAGACGAGAATGACCATGAATGGGAGGTAAATCAGTTGTTGTTTGCGGATGATACTGTACTGGTTGCAGACACAGAAGAGAAGCGTGGCCGATTAGTGACTGAATTTGGAAGAGTGTGTGTGAGAAGGGAGTTGAGAGTTAATGTGGGTAAGAGTAAGGTTATGAGATGTACGAGAAGGGAAGGTGGTGCAAGGTTGAATGTCATGTTGAATGGAGATTAACTTGAGGAGGTGGATCAGTTTAAGTACTTGGGGTCTGTTGTTGCAGCAAACGGTGGAGTAGAAGCAGATGTACGTCAGAGAGTGAATGAAGGTTGCAAAGTGTTGGGGGCAGTTAAGGGAGTAGTAAAAAATAGAGGGTTGGGCATGACTGTAAAGAGAGTTCTATATGAGAAAGTGATTGTACCACCTGTGATGTATGGATCGGAGTTGTGGGGAATGAAAGTGACGGAGAGACAGAAATTGAATGTGTTTGAGATGAAGTGTCTGAGGAGTATGGCTGGTGTATCTCGAGTAGATAGGGTTAGGAACGAAGTGGTGAGAGTGAGAACGGGTGTAAGAAATGAGTTAGCAGCCAGCGTGGATATGAATGTGTTATGGTGGTTTGGCCATGTTGAGAGAATGGAAAATGGCTGTCTGCTAAAGAAGGTGATGAATGCAAGAGTTGATGGGAGAAGTACAAGAGGAAGGCCAAGGTTTGGGTGGATGGATGGAGTGAAGAAAGCTCTGGGTGATAGGAGGATAGATGTGAGAGAGGCAAGCGAGTGTGCTAGAAATAGGAATGAATGGCGAGCGATTGTGACGCAGTTCCGGTAGGCCCTGCTGCTGCCTCCGATGCCTTGGATGACCGTGGAGGTAGCAGCAGTAGGTGATTCAGCATTATGAAGCTTCATCTGTGGTTGAAATGTGGGAGGGTGGGCTGTGGCACCCTAGCAGTACCATCTGAACTCGGTTGAGTCCCTTGTTAGGCTGGAGGAACGTAGAGAGTAGAGGTTCCCTTTTTGTTTTTGTTTCATTTGTTGATGTCGGCTACCCCCCAAAATTGGGGGTAGTGCCTTGGTATATATATATATATATATATATATATATATATATATATATATATATATATATATATATATATATATATATATATATATGTGTGTGTGTGTGTGTGTGTGTGTGCACACATATCTGTATGTATGTTTGTGTGTATTCAATAAATCCCTCATAATTTTCAGGCCAACATTCCTAAGGGAAATAATATTTTGCTAGCTTAACAGATCATTCATGCAAAATAAGATAAGAAGTACGATTTGCAAATTGGGAAGAGATATGTTTACTTAAAGAAGCTCACCCTAAACTGTCAACAAGGAAGTTTGTAAGTATGGTTTAAGTATCTAAGAGGATTCTTAAAGATTTTAGACACTAATATTCTTTATAGAATATCTAATAAATAAATGGCATTTATTAATAAAACCTGAAAATATTTCTTTTGGCTCTCGGACGTGTGTAAATTGGATGAAATTCAACGTAGAACTGATGACAGTACATAAAGAAAATATTTTTCGTTTAGATTTGAAGTCCGAAGGAAACATAAATGACAAATCTCTATCTCCCATACATAATAAAGACCAAGTGTCTGGCTATATATATATATATATATATATATATATATATATATATATATATATATATATATATATATATATATATATATATATTTCTATCCTGTCACGCTCAGGGAGGAGGAGTATTCATACTCGGGTGAGAAGGGTTATAATTAGGAAAGGAGAAGGGGATTGGAAGGGTGGAAGCTGTGTGTATGCTTATCCTTCTAAATATTTAGCCATCATTCCTGACGGATCGTGGACACAAGTGTAGCAATGTGCATTGTTATTATTCGTAACTATACCATTGGAATTACGAAATCTAATTTATGACTGGACATTTTATTTTAAGTTCACAAAGGTTATTGTAATTATAATTAATTACATTTTAAATTGACATTAAATTTGTGAAAAATATGACGTCAGGGATGTATTAGATAAGACTGAAAAGCTGACAAGAAATAATTCAACGTGAAAATAGAGAGTTACGAAGCAAGATATTTGAATATTGAAAAGGTCAGTGAAATAGTGCATATGCACGTACGCACCTATACACACACGCACACACACGCATACATATATATATATATATATATATATATATATATATATATATATATATATATATATATATATATAAATGTGTGTGTATAAATATATTTAATATTTATATATATATGTACATACCTATATATATATATATATATATATATATATATATATATATATATATATATATATATATATATATATATATATATATATGTGTGTGTGTGTGTGTGTGTGTGTGTGTTTGTGTGTGTATATATTATTATTATTATTATTATTACTTGCTAAGCTACAACTCTAGTTGGAAAAGCCAGATGCTATAAGCCTAGCGACCCCAACAGGAAAATAGCCCAGCAAGGAAGGGAATCAATGAAAATAAAATATTTTAAGAACAGTAACAACATTAAAATGAATTATTCCTATATAAACTATAAAAAGATTAGCAAAACCAGGGGAAGAGAAATGACATAGAATAGTGTTACCGAGTGTACCCTCAAGCAAGAGAACTCTAGCTCGAGACAGTGGAAGACCATGGTACAGAGGCTATGGCACTACCCAAAATTAGAGAATAATGGTTTGATTCCGTAATGTCCCACTCCTTGAAGAGCTGCTTGCCACAGCTAGTTTCTTCTACCCTTACCGAGAGGAAAGTAGCCATTGAACAATTTCAGTGCTTGAGCGAAGAACAATTGTTGAACAATTTCAGTGCTTGAGCGAAGAACAATTGTTTAGTAATCTCAGTGTTGACAGGTATTTTGCACATCCCCTGCTGCCTTTCTTACTTCCTTTCTTCTGAGAGTTTCCCAATTCTCTCATCCGTGATGTTTACTCCCAAATATCTCTTATGAATCAACAACCACAACTATTCTTGCACTCATTTCCATTTACACATTACTTTACTCTTTCTTAAAAAGACATGTAACATCCCTTTACTGTTTCCCTGACACGATTGTATAGGAATAGTCCAGTCCTTTGATTACATAAAAGGGAGCCACAAAAAAGAGCCATGTTTTTACAAAGTAATTCTTTGGCTTGAATAAAACCTAATCATCGTGTATAAAAATGAACGACCAAGCGATTTACATCCTCTTTAATCAGAGAAGGTAGGATAATAGGAGCACACGCGCTTAAAGGGAAATTTATTACCTAGTTCAAACTAAACCCTTTCGGCGCGCCCACTGATTCGGGATTATTTTGTGTGTCGTTTTTATCAAAATTTCTAACGAGTGCTGATCATTAAATAATGTATATGTCAGTGTCCCTAATAAAAGAAAAAATAGTTTTTTGTCCTCTTTCTCCAAAATGAGGTGATGAGTAGCACTCCTATTCTGTTACATGAAGAATAATGTCCATTTGAAACAGAGGTCAAGAGTTCAAGCTATTCTGACATAGACATGAGATCCGTTGTCAATATTAGCATTTCAACCGTATCCTTTTATCAGCTACATGAAAGTCTATTTTCCCTCTTAATAACTATTTTCAATAAACCATCCATGGTGTGGCCATGTTTCTACTTTCCATTCAATTAACATATTAGGAATGTAGAGTATGTTGGGCGACCGTTTTAATCAAACAATGTATGAACGTAGAATCTCTCTCTCTCTCTCTCTCTCTCTCTCTCTCTCTCTCTCTCTCTCTCTCTCCTTCCTTGTGAGCTAGGGATGGGGTGTTTGAGGAGCCTATAGACATATGGTGAGGTTGCAGACACTACCAAAACCTATTTAAATTGAGTGGGTCTCGAACTGCTGTGCAATAGATTATCAGGCAGGGACGTTTCAATAGGCTACCACAACTATCGGGGCATTCTCATTTTCCCTTATTTTTCTTCCTGATCATGATCTCGTGTGTATGATCTAAATAACACTTGAATATTCATCTCTTTTATGCTTTACTTAAATTGAATCTGAAGGCACTAGCGAGAGAGAGAGAGAGAGAGAGAGAGAGAGAGAGAGAGAGAGAGAGAGAGAGAGAGAGAGAGAGAGAGAGAGAGAGAGAGAGAGAGAGAGAATTCTGAGTTCATACAATTTTCAATGAAATCGGTCACCCAATATATTCTTGAGTCATTGGCATCCATTGTTTCGCCTTCCCTGATCCTAGCTCCATAGAAAGGAAGCTTGGGTGCTGATCATATGTATACATGGTCAGTCTCTAGGCTTTGTTACTGTCTCTTGCCTCTGCCATTCACGAGCGACCTTTAAAACCTTTAAACATTGAAGTGATGCACTGTCTCTGAAACGTTTGCCAGCAGTTTCTAATAAGATAAATCTGAGATTTCTGACCTTTGTCAAAGGTTAATGGAGTCGCCATGGCCTAAGATCTATCTGTGGAGAAAATTTCATCGAAATCTGACGAGTAGTTTTGACGTAGTCCTGTCAACAGACACAGACAAATAAATGAAAAATGGAAATTTGGATTTAGACTCTGGATCGGGTATCGGATCATCTCGAAAAGTTAATGGAGTCGCCCATGGTCTAAGATCTGTCAGTGGTGGAAATTTCGTCAAAATCCGTCAGCATATTTTGACGTAATGTTTGAAATTGTGAGTAATGCAAATCCGGATCCGGATCATCTCCAATATTTAATGGGGTCATCCACGACCTAAGATCTATCTATGGTGAAAATTCGTCCAATAGTTTTGATGTAATCCTGTCCACAGACAGACGCACAGACAAATAATCCTGTCCACAGACACATAGACAAATACATAAATAAATAAACAAACCCAAAAACAAAATCTCCTGCAACGAAGAATTGAATTGTAACCTCATAAAGGCTTGACTTTAACAAAGAATGAAAAAGAATTAATTTTCACAATAAAGGGATGATAGAAAGGAGACGAGTTGTATTCCCTTCTCAATCAATACATATTGATAAGCGTCCCCCATTTTAATTTCATAACAGAACAGTGTACTCGTGTGGAGTTTGTCATTTGAGATAACGTATCAATTTGCTGAGAGCTGTGAAGGTGAAGTAACACTTAGGACCCGAAAAATGTATATATGAAGTAAAATCCAAAAGAAAATCTATTGGTTCATGTAAAATGATTTCATGAATATAGTAATTGATAACGGAGTGAGGGATTAATATTTCAGAATATGTTCAGATTAGTTAACAGCATATACCGTATTTCGAAGAAATTGAATAAATTTCATGAAAATCTTCTGCCCAAGCCCCTCTCCATTCAAGCTAGGACCAGGGAGAGCCAGGCAATGGCTGCTGATGACTCAGCAGGTAGCCCTACAGGCTCACCCAAACTCTGCATGCCTCTCCCATAAGGAGGGTGAGGTTGCAGACACTAGTAAAAACTATCTTGTTTGAGCGGATCTCGAACTCCCTTCCAGCAGCTTGCCAGGCCACACCATCCTTTTTTATCCTCTTTAATGTTGAAATTTTGTCTTACGCTTCTGATTTTGTTATTATGTTTCTTTTTAACAGAAGTTTTGGTTATTCTCAACATCAAAATAGTCGTGCTGTTATTAACGATAATGCGAAGTTAATATAGAAATGTATTATTTTATGCCGGATGTATTCTAGAAGCTAGAGCTTTTTATTTATTTATTTATTTTTTTTTTTAACAAAAATTCTAGGCATTCAGCCCTTTATTTATTTTCTCGCATAGAAGATTAGATCCAAAGGGTTGTGGAATTCTGTTGGAAACATCCCTGCCTGTTCATCTCCTGGATCAGGGTTCAAGACCCGCTTAAGCTCGATAGTTTCTTGTAGTCCACAACCTCACCATCCTTGCGAGCTAGGGATAAGGGGCCCATGCGAGGGAGCCTGGTCCTCCCTGGTCCTAGCTTGGGTGGTGTTGATGCTTGGGCGCTGATTATATAGGCCTATATATATATATATATATATATATATATATATATATATATATATATATATATATATATATGTGAATATATATATATATATATATATATATATATATATATATATATATATATATATATATATATATATATATATATGAATATATATATATATATATATATATATATATATATATATGAATATATATATATATATATATATATATATATATATATATATATATATATATATATATATATATATATATATATATATATATATATATATATATATATATATATATGAACAGTTTATAAGGTAATTCCTACTATGGCATTGTCACTGTCCCTTGACTCTGCGACCTTTACATCGCATGTTATTGTATGATTTCATGTCATCAGAATTTTCACCCATTCGTTAATTCCGGAAAACTGATGATTTTTATATCCAGTGGAATCAAATGGTCGATGAACGATAACTTCAAATGAATTAAATGTAAATTTAAATTGTTTGTGCTTGCTTTCAAGATCTCTCTCTCTCTCTCTCTCTCTCTCTCTCTCTCTCTCTCTCTCTCTCTCTCTCTCTCTCTCTTTTATTTTTTTTTTGAAAAAGTACTTTTCAGTAAAGTTTATCTTTGAAATTTCACCATTTATAGATTAATTGCCAATTGTAAATAAATATTTCATATCTATTCATACAACCTTTTTTTAGACCAAATCTTTAATTTACTTTGATGATTTTGATCCTAATTTTTTTGATAATTTTAAAAATTTCTTGACAATTACTAAGAGTAAACATTGTGTATGCATTTTATTAAAATGAAGTATGACGATAAAAAAAAAAAAAATGTCCCTTGCCAACGCGTGATTGACAATCTTTTGTCATCCTTGCCTTTGTTATAGATATTTTTACTAATTATCGTAAAAGTCTTATAAATACCAAATAACTAGTCAGATTAACTCTCTTAAAAATGGAAGCATCTTTTAAAAAAACTTCTTTTTAAGAATAACGTATAATCAAAGATATTGATCAACCCGTTTATAAAAGTCTTTTTATTTAGTTAAGTTTAAAAAACTCAGCTTGATAATCTTAGAGGTCTTCAACATTCATTATATTCACGCTATTTTTGAGCAAACTCAGGCTGAACCTATATGTCCTAAAATACATCATAATAAAAACTATAACTTTGAATCTGTCTGAAACTGCATCATGCTTTTCGTGGCCGTTAACTTTTATATAATTCGTCCCATCAACAAAACCTCCGATATAGAGTATGTACTTTCAGGAAGTATTAAGCGACCCCCACCTCAAAGGATATATATTTAGTAACCTTTTCTACCGAACATTATTTCATTTTCTAAATATTTCCATTTAGTTAACAATAATCATTCAGCATCCCACAGTGAAAAGGAATAAATCCTAATGTTTATTACACCATAATAATAAATGCCACTTTGACATCGCAATTGTAGCTTTTGTCGTGTGATTTAGTTAATTCTCGTGATATAGCGAAGTCATAAATTCCGATCTCTTTCTACTGTTATGGTGAATTCTTTGATGTGCGGTAGCAATGTAAATTCATGATTCAAAAGCTTTTGCTCTACCAAAGAGAATATTTGGAGATAATGAAGATTAACATGTAACGCACCATCAACCTCACAAAGGGTAACTGTAATTACGTAATTACTGTCATCATTAAAAGTTTTTTTTTTATGAGTAAGGTGAAAAAAAAGGTATTACACGCTGTAATTATGAAGAACGATCCTATTTAAGGCTGAATTAGCCTTATTTCTGATAGGATGTTCTTATTGGTGATATGTGAGATTCTGACACGAGATAAAACTCGAATGGTAGAAAGAAAATTTTTTTATGACGATAATCAAAATGATTGTTAGATAAAACCTCAGTATAGTACTTTTTTGTTATCGCCAAAATTTTGTAAGTCTAAAACAAGCAATTCCTTGAATACAGATCAAAGGAAAATGAATGAATACAAACGAAAGGTGTATCGCTCAAAAGAAAATGCCTTCTCTCTCTCTCTCTCTCTCTCTCTCTCTCTCTCTCTCTCTCTCTCTCTCTCTCTCTCTCTCTCTCTCTCTCTCTCTCTCTTTCAAGATATCAAATAGATGATATAATCAAGTCAGAGGAATATGGGGATGCATTATATAAAGCTTTTGGTAAATTTTACGACCATCTCTCTTTTAATATTAGTTTATTTCATAATATTTTCTTTTTGTTAGTAATGTTCAACTTACTTTATTAATGAGAATTTCAATCAGTGGAGTATCTCATATTAAATTAATGAAATTAAATATTTCTGAGTGAAAATATCATCATGATGTCATTTCTCTTTTTAGCAACAAATGGCTTTTGCGCTCGATCAGTATACGAAAATGCCTAACGAATTTCATAGGTCATTTGTTTTGCTTTAATGTCAAACTAGAATACCACATGAAAATGTTCCAATTAACTGCTACTTTGTATATTTATAAAGTAACATTTATTCGATGTGGAACATATAGTTGGACCTGTTCACATAGTTTGTGATTTCAATGGCCATAAACTTTGTTGATATGTTCGAAAAACAGTTGAGTATTTCATATATAACCGGGTGTGTCATTTGTGTATATATATATATATATATATATATATATATATATATATATATATATATATATATATATATATATATATATATATATACATATATATATATAGATATATATATATATATATATGTATATATATACATATATATATATATATATATATATATATATATATATATATATATATATATATATATATATATATATATATATATATATTGTAAAGTCACATTTACTGACTTTTTTAATCACATTTTCAAGGGCTACAAATAGGAAGGCCATAAATAACATTAACAAGCTATTAAAATGATAAACATTCATATAAGAGAGTAAAAACTTAGTAAAATGACAAATTCGTAGATAATTTGTATTTTTCCTAACGAAACAAACCTTAGCTATTTATTTAGGGGTATTACTTTCTGCCAAGCTGAAATGACGAGCCATTAAAATTTAGCGAGGGTTAACTATCCCTACCGCTAGTTTGCGGGTGTGTGTGTGAGGGGGGGGGGGGGGGGGGTAGCTTGCTACCGCTCCCACGCACACACCAGTGATTTAGCTCACTTTGCTTCGAGGTAGGACTTCAAGGGTGATAGGGCTAGCGGGCAAGTTTGTATGAATAGCTAAGGTTTGTAGCGTTAGAATAAATACAAATTATCTACGAATTTGGCATTTGTTCCGTAACTGGAATACAAACTTACGCTATTTATTTAGGGGTGACTCACCCATTAGGAAGGGTGGACGTCCCTATTAATCTGGGTTTTGGCTTTACCCGTGGGCTCCTTATCTGAGCATGTTAGTACTCAAAATAAGGAGTCCCTGCGCTTCGCTAAAACTTTGCTACCCAAGGTCCGCGGCCTACGCAAGCTGTGTGTTGAGACATTTAGAAGTGTGACTGACTGTCTAGGTAAAGTTATTCCGAGTCCTTTTGTAGCAAAAACTGTTGTAACCAAGACTTTCCCAATACCACCTCGCCAGGGTATGAGGACACAACAGTATTAGGTTAATACTAGGTACACAAGGGAGCATGGTTTACCTGCAGTGGTTTGAGGTCGGCTTATGCAGAGAACCCAGGATGCTGCTTTCCCCAAGAGCGGGAAGGATGAAGAAAAGATTAAGATCCAGTCAAATCTTTTCATTCACGCAGACTAAAACCGGGTAACAGTGTCCTCAGCCTTCTTCTAATTGTCCAATAAGGAGCTTGAGGTATACAACCGGCTGTTGTGCAGCCACCACAGGACCGATAGAGGTCGTATCGAGTTCCTGTGGGTCACATCTTACAGGACAAAGGTTGTGAAAGTCACCTGGAGCATTCACACCCTTGCTTGTAAAACCTGCGTCACAGAGTAATCTGCTTAGAAGTGCTAGGGGCATAGCTATGCCCCTGACATCATGAGTCAACATGTTGGATGAAGATCTGGATTAAGGGCATAATTGATGACTCTGTGAATCCAGCAGAGATGATGTTTAGATGATCCTCCTCTTGTCTCTCGCAGTGCTGATGATAAGGGAAGGGACCCGGGTGGGCTGTTGCCGTTCTCTTGAGGTAGAGCCTCTTACCTTAACCCGGTACAGTAAAAGATGATGTGGATCATCAGTTACCGAGTGGAGACTTGTGTAGGATCCATCACCTCTGGAGACTGTGTCCAGCAACATACTCGGGGAGGAAACTGAGCGTTGCCTTTCACCCTTCTCATTAATGGGCACTGTCGAAAGAGAGACCATGAAGTTCCTTGACTTGTTTGGCCGCTGTCAAGGTGTGTAGGAACAGCCTTCTTAACCAGGTGAAAATTTGTTGCCTTGTGAAGTGGAATGTAAGGAGGTCTCATTAGAGACCTGAGAACTTGAATCATGTTCCGAGAGGAAGGCCTCAATTCCAACTGGGAAAAGGCAAGTTGTAAGTCTGCACAAGTTGAGAAAGATCTAGCAATGAGGGGATATCCCTTCCTTTTGGTTTGAAGGCAAGGCTGAAGGTTGAGTTATCGTCTTTACCTGCTGAAACTGGAAAGAGGGGTCTTTACTCTTGCATATACACGAGAATTCCGCTATTGCTGGAATAGAGGTATCGAGTGGAGAGATACGCTTTCCCATGACACCAACCACAGAAGACGTTATACTTTGCCTGGTAGACTGATTCTGAGGAATTTCTCAGATATCTAGACAACCTCTTTGCAACTTATTGCAAAAAGCCTCTGTGAGACAGGAGGTACTGGGTAGTCTCCAGATGTACAATCATAGCAAAGCTATAGCTTGTGGTAGATGTCGAAGTGTGGTTGTCTGTGATGTGGAGAGGGTTCTCTTGGAGGCTCTATCAGGAGCTGCAGAAGGTTTGGAAACCATTCTGCTTAATGACATAGCAGAGCTATGAGAGCCTTTGAGAGGCTGACCGATGTTCTAGCCTTCTTGAGTACCCTTCTCCAGACAGAACAAGGACGAGACGTAAACATCGTTGTTGTACCCACCGTTCTTGGCATGCTTCTTGCCAGAGACCTTTGGGATCTAGGACTGAGGAGCAGCGGAACCCTGAGGTTCAGGGCCATTGCGAACAGATCCCTGGTTGGAGAAAACCGTAAAGTCAGGACTTTGTCGGCTACAAGGTGATCCAAACACCATTCAGTACACCTTATCCGAGATGCTGTGCACAGATTGTTGGCGAGCACATTCCCCTACTCTGGAATGAAGCGAGCTGATAGTGGTACCGAACGGACTTATTATTTATACTGTTAGATGGGAAGAGTCTGTGAGCAAGTTCTTCCTTGTTGATGTGAGCCTCTATGTGGTGTGTTGTGTTGTCGCTCATCACATCACTGAGGGGCTCGTTAGGAACTGATGAGGCTGATGAAAGACTGGAAAGTTGGCCTTCGTCTCTTAAGAGAATTAAGTGAAGGTACTTTCGAACTCTGTCCAGAGGCCTGAGGTCATGTGGTGCAGCACTATGGTCCCTCCTCTCTTCTTTTGATGTGTCTAAGTACAGCATCAAGTCCTAGGAGTGGGGAAGGATGAGAAGGTTATACCACTCCGTAGATTCTCGACTGACACCCATCCCTTGAGGTTCATCTAAACTTCCGGTCCCATGGGGGTCAGAATGTTTGGGGAAAGGAAGGCCTGATTCCAATCGAACTCAAGCCACCTCAGGAAAGAATAAATATTGAGGCGGCAGTTGGAGGCTAGAAAGGCCAGAGATGATAGGTGTCCGAGGGAAAAAAAATAGTCACTCTGGGCTGGGAGTTCTTTTCGTTTTGAGAAAGGGTCTTGTGACTTTTCTACGCCTGTCTTTGATGAGAAGGTTTTATGAAGATTGGTGTCTAGAATCATTCCCAGATACACCAGTCTTCTGAGAGGTAAGTAGGGAAGACTTCCGCAGGTGTACCTTGATCAACCGATCTTGGTAAAAAAACATCAGAAGTTCTGGTGCTAATGCAAAGTTACCACCGAGTCTGCTAAGGTCAGTCAGTTGTCCAGAAACGGAGGAGACAGAAGCCGATGCTGTGAGACCAGGATGGGTGCTGTGGAAAGACTGAAGCACAGTTCCCTGAACTGGTGTTTCTTGTTTGTCTAGACTGAATTTTCAATCCTTCCTAGAAGATGGATAGTTCTGCCCTGGAAGTATGCGTCCTTTAGGTCCAGCGTGCAAATGACGACCTGAGATCTTAGCACTTGTCCGAACTCCATCATGGTATGGACATTGACCCAAAGGGACAGCTCCTTGTGGATCCTTTCTCATGGGAGATTGACGCTGGGTTCTTGACTTGTGGCATAAAAGATGGGACGCGATACCCTGTGTAAGACTTCTTCCCTGGGAGAGAACTCCTTTTGCTGAACCCTACCATGCGCCCTGATACGATTGATGCTATTCCTTAGAGCAGCATCAGTCTGACGAATGTTAATCAATGCTTAACGGCTGGGTATCATGGTTACTGTGCAGTTGGAGAGTGCTCGCCAGTAGTCACCTGTCGACGAGCCGCTGATTATTATTATTATTATTACTATCTAAGCTACAACCCTAGTTGGAAAAGCAAGATGCTATAAGCCCAGGGGCTCCAACAGGGAAAAATAGCCCAGTGAGGAAAGGAAATAAGGAAATAAATAAATGAAGAGAACAAATTAACAATAAATTATTCTAAAAACAGTAACAACGTCAAAACAGACATGTCATATATAAACTATTAACAGCATCAAAAACAAATATGTCATAAATAAACTATAAAAAGACTCATGTCCGCCTGGTCAACAAAAAAGCATTTGCTCCAACTTTGAACTTTTGAAGTTCTACTGATTCAACCACCCGATTAGGAAGATCATTCCACAACTTGGTAACAGCTGGAATAAAACTTCTAGAGTACTGCGTAGTATTGAGTCTCGTGATGGAGAAGGCCTGGCTATTAGAATTAACTGCCTGCCTAGTATTACGAACAGGATAGAATTGTCCAGGGAGATCTGAATGTAAAGGATGGTCAGAGTTATGAAAAATCTTATGCAACATGCATAATGAACTAATTGAACGACGGTACCAGAGATTAATATCTAGATCAGGAATAAGAAATTTAATAGACCGTAAGTTTCTGTCCAACAAATTAAGATGAGAATCAGCAGCTGAAGACCAAACAGGAGAACAATACTCAAAACAAGGTAGAATGAAAGAATTAAAACACTTCTTCAGAATAGATTGATCACCGAAAATCTTGAAAGACTTTCTCAATAAGCCTATTTTTTGTGCAATTGAAGAAGACAGAGACCTTATATGTTTCTCAAAAGTAAATTTACTGTCGAGAATCACACCTAAAATTTTGAAAGAGTCATACATATTTAAAGAAACATTATCAATACTGAGATCCGGATGTTGAGGAGCCACCGTCCTTGACCTACTTACAATCATACTTTGAGTTTTGTTAGGATTCAACTTCATACCCCATAATTTGCACCATGCACTAATTCTAGCTAAATCTCTATTAAGGGATTCACCAATCCTAGATCTACATTCAGGGGATGGAATTGATGCAAAGAGAGTAGCATCATCTGCATATGCAACAAGCTTGTTTTCTAGGCCAAACCACATGTCATGTGTATATAGTATGAAAAGTAATGGGCCAAGAACACTACCTTGTGGAACACCGGATATCACATTCCTATAATCACTATGGTGCCCATCAACAACAACTCTTTGAGATCTATTACTTAAAAAATCAATAATAATGCTAAGAAACAACCCACCCACTCCCAACTGTTTCAGTTTGAAAACAAGGACCTCATGATTAACACGGTCAAAGGCAGCACTAAAATCAAGGCCAATCATACGAACTTCCCGACCACAATCAAGGGATTTCTGTACAGCATTGGAGATTGTAAGAAGGGCATCACATGCTCCAAGGCCTTTACGAAAACCAAATTGCAAACTAGGGAGTAGATGATTACCTTCAGCAAACCTATTAAGACGTTTTGCCAGAAGACGTTCAAAAACTTTAGATAATATGGGCGTTATGGAAATTGGGCGGTAATCAGTGGGACTTGAGCTACCACAAACACATTTACATAGAGGAGTAACATTACCAATTCTCCAACTAGTGCTAAAAGCTCCTCTTCTTGCTAACTTGCGCAAAATAACAGATAACTTTGGAGCTAAGAATTCTGCTGTCTTTATAAAAAACAAAGGAAAAATACCATTTGGGTCTACACCTCCATAAGCATCAAGGTCCATCAACAGAGCTTTATTCTCACGAGATCGAAAAGCTAAACTAGTTAGTTTAGCCTCAGGAAAACAGGATTGAGGAAGTTCAAGTTTTTCATTACTCTGTTTACTGTCAAAAACATCAGCCAAAAGGGTTGCCTTTTCCTGATGGTGGGTGTCGATTGTTTCCCGATCACTTTAGTGGATTGGTGTGATGGAGAACGGCGAGTAGGGAGAAGTGTGTTGTAGGCCTTCTGATCTAAGGAACCATGGGCAGAGGTTGACTAGTAAGTCTAAGTCACGAACTGCTGGTGAATGGCAAATTGCCGATGATCGGTGAGTCGACGATATGTGAGAAGAAGATGGTAACTGACAGGCAGTTGAAGGCTGTCTGATCAGTCAGCCAAGGTAATCAGCTTGGAGAGCCCTAAGAGACAGCAGAATGGTTTAAGGATAGTCAGTTGGCGATGGTGAGCCATTGATGATCAGTTATCGATCGCGGACCGGTGATCAGTGAGCTTAAGATCAGCAAGCTGATGATTGGCTGGTCGGAGATCAGCAAGCTGACAATTGGCTGGTCAGAGATCAGCGAGCTGAGATCGATGATCGAAGAAAGATGAGCTGTCCATCGGCGATCTAGTGATCAGCAACCTGATGACTGGTTATTGACGAGTAATCGGCAATCGGAGATCGTTAGCAATTGGAGAGACAACAGGTCAATGGTCAGAGAGAGATGAGCTAGTAATTTGCAATCTGGTGATCGGCAAGCTAGCGATCAGCAAACGGTGATCTAGTGATCAATCAGTTGATGATTTCACATTGGTAATTAGGGATTTGCGAGCTAATTATAGGCCATTTGCAACGTTCAGATCGTGTTTGCTGACGGTGGTACTGTCAAGAAAAACTCCTGAAGAGAAAGGGACCAAGGGTTCCCTGTGAGGAGTGTCGACCGATGGTAGATGCGTTTATCCCCCTTGGAAGATGGAATCTTCGGGATCTTGAACCCTTCTGTGAAACCTCTTCCCTCTTTTCCCGGCGGCCATGCTGTAATGCGTTTGCGGGAAGAGGGATGGGGCAATGGTTATCTGTCAAAAAGTTTTCATTCTTTTTGCCTATTGCAGAGGAGAGTACTGGAGCGATGGCACACAGGATGATGCTGGTGCTCAGTTTCTGCTGAAGCGTAGTTTTCAGTGAATGCTCAGAAGAGCGCTGGAAAGCAGGCAAGCGTTGGTGCGCAGGTGAGCACTGGCTCTTTGTCAAAAGCCCAAGTGCGCAGGAGAGCGCTGTCGCGCAGTAAGGCACTGTGTAGGGTGTTGTGCAGTCTCCCTAGAATGCGCAGAAGCGATTGCGGGTGAGAACTTCCGCGTAAGAAGGCGCTGGCACTCGCACACGCGGAAGGCTGCTGGTGCGCGTGTGGGGAGGGCTGCTGGTACGTGCACGGAAGGGTGCTGGCGCGCTCTTGCGGAAGGATGCTGGCATGCTCGCGTGGAAGAGTGCTGGCGCGCTCGCGCAGAAGAGTGCTGGCACACTGGCGTGTAAGACTGCTGCCGCGCGGGCGGGATACTGGCGTGGGCGCGCGGAAGGCTGCTGGCATGTGTGCACGGAAGAGTGCTGGCATGTGTGCACGGAAGAGTGCTGGCATGCACGGAAGAGTGATAGTGCGCATGCAGAAGGCTGGTAATGCGCGCAGAAGTGATGGCGCACTGGCGAACGCTTGTGCGCAGAGATCGTTGGCGCTCAGGTGAGCGCTGGCGCGTAAGACAACGATGACGCAAGCGTACGGGAGCATGCTGGAGCGCAGAACACTGACGCGCAGGAGAGCGCTGATGCATAGGAAAGCGCTTGCGCGCAGGAGAACATTAGCGCGCAGGAGAGGGCTTGCGGGCAGGAGAGGGCTTGAGCGCAGGGGAGGGCTTGCGCGCAAGCAAGCGTTGGCGTGCAGGAGAGAGCTGGCACGCAGGAGACCAAAGTTGCCCGGGTGCACGCTGAGGTTCGGTGAGCTCTGTTGCACCGGCAATCGTAGGTTGTCGAGCTTGCAAACGTTGCGGTGTGGCCAGGGTGCGCTGGTAGGTCGGCAGGTCACCTGGTAGGACAATCAGGAACTGGGGTGTGCCCTTTGGAAGGGCGAACATTCATCAATGGAGATCGCGAACGATCAGAGTCCAGGACCGAAGTCCGAGGACTAGCTGCAGTGTCATCAGGAGAAGGTCTAGGAACAGATATCGCCCATGAGGGCCGGTGGACCAGCAAGCTGACCTCCAGCAGTAACAATCCTCCGAAGAGGAGTCTCTATGAGTGGCCCCTCTCGCGAACGAGAGAGGTGATCACTTCACAGGAGAGACTTGCCTAAGACTAGGCTCCGCCCCCAAAGGAAGAGAGACCCAGCAAAGGGGGAGCGTAGCCTAGGCGAAGACAGCAACAGCAGTCGGAGTCAATGAAGCGATGAAGATGTAGGAAGTTCTCCTTCGGAAGGGAGAAACAACCTCACACCTGGAGAGGAAAACTCTCCCTCGGAAGGGAGAGTTGTCCAACTCCTAGAGGCAAACCTCCTGGTAGCGCTCTAAGATGATCTGTCAAGAGCGCTACCTGAGGAAGCGTAGCCGGAGCTAGTTCCTCGAAGATGAAGTGCTGATCAGGTATTGCTATGGGCATACTTCTAAGAGAAGGGATGACGCCCATGATTACGTCTTCTGAGGGAGGTCAGTGACAGCAGATTCCCCAGGCATGAACAGAACAGCTCTGCTTCGTTGGCACTCGTAATTGAAAGAAGAAAACTGCATCTCTAACTGAGGAAAATAAGATAAGTTATGTAACAGAAAATTCCCTCGGGAGGAACACTAAGTCCACGATGGGAAGGGAGACCACTGAGGGAACAAACATAGAATAAGTACTGTGCCCTCCCTTACCTGGTCGATATCGACGGGAGAAGGGGAGCGGAGAGTAACTGTAATAAAACATGAATAACAATTATTCAAATTAGCTAAAAATATTCACTAATAGGAAGAACCACTGATCATCCGAAGGGAAGTGTTCCCCACGGAGAAGAAGCTGAAAAGTGAAATTACAAACAATTATAATTTCACTTAAATAATTGAGAAAACAATCGGAAGCACAACCTAACCTGCGAACGGGGAAGATGCTCCCCCGTTAGTACACTGTCGGAGGCCCATGAAATGTGAACAGCCTTGAGAAGAGAAAGACCATAGTCAATCTCTGAGAGGCCACACCTCCTTCGCTCAGTAATCCATATGTTTCCTGTAGGAAGAGGGAAAGGCGAAGACAACAGTTGAACGAGGAGGGTCCAAACGATGACGATTCCCCTGCGGCGGCAGCCGAGTCAACGTTAGGTTATCCGCCGACAGGAAGACCGATGGACAAGGGGGGAGAGGTCGAAAGGGAAGGTTCCCCGGCCTTATGCAAGTGTCTTGAGAAACTGTCGTAAACGTATCACACGCAGAGCACAAACACTGAAAAGGAAAATAACAACATTATATATATATATATATATATATATATATATATATATATATATATATATATATATATATATATATATATATATATATATATATATATATATATATATGCATAAACATTAAGAATGTTTTCATATATGTATGTATAAGTAAAAGTAAGTTATAAGACAAAAATTAATAGCAGTCCAAGATAGGCGAGCCAAAAGTAATGTGAGGTGTGTGAGTGGGAGCGGTGGCAAGCTATCCCCCGAACCCCCTGCTAACTAGTGGTAGGGGTAGTTAACCCTCGCTAACTTTTAATGGCTTGTCATTCAGCTTTGCAGAAAGTAATACCCCTAAAAAAATAGCGTAGGTTTGTATTCCAGTTACGGAACAAAAAACAATTAAAACTTGAAAGAAGATATAAAAGAAAATGAAACAATATTAGAACCAACACACCAAGGCGTAATGAGAAACTGAATTCCAACAGAAATAATTAAATGGAAGAATGAACTAGTCTTTTGATCATTATTGACTCAAGAATAGGCAATTCATGGTTATTTGATACTTTCCTTATTATTCTAAAAACGTTGTTGTTAATATTTAGTTTGCACATTTTACCCTGATTGCAATTATTTGAATGTTCAGGGCTGGATATTCTACAGCCTGTTCGAAATCTCACACCTCTATGTGAATCAGTTCTGGAAAATGTGATCAAGAAAATCATGAAACATCTGGGATTAATATATGGATTTCAAGAACAACAACTGTCCCAGCCCACATTGCCATATATACATTACTGGCGGTCGCCGCCTTCGTCTTAACGAGGTGAAAGAGTTTGCACATCGCAGTGATCAGCAAAGCTATACTAGTCAGGGCCACCCATACTACAGTAGGTTGGTTTTTTGCGAGCCATCAGACGAAAATATCCCACCATCACCAATCCGCAGTGGCTAGCGTGTTGATGAAAACTGGCCAAAACCCAGGCATGTATATCACACCCTATCTCGGCAACCAGTCCCCAGCGGCAGTGTAACAACTGCCTAAGGTGGCGGGGAGCTACATTTCACTTCAGGGGGTGCTAAAAATCTCTGGACTAGAACAGGCCACATTTGGAAACTGAGCCTTGTAACGTACAACGTCAGGTGCCTATCTAAAGAAGATCTGACTGTGTTACTAGAAGAGCTGAAATAAACAAATTAAGTAAAAATAGAAGATCTGGGGAAGCTTATACAGAATTAAAAGATGACCATATATTTTACTTCAGAGGATATGAACATGTAAAATGGAGTGGGATTTCTTATTGATAAAAATCTTACAGATAACATAGAAGAATTTTGTAGTACTAGTGATAGAATTGTACGATTAATTATCAAACTAGATAAAAAGTGTAAACTGAAGATCATTGAAACGTATGCACTGACAACAACCCATACAGAGGAAAAAATAAAGGCCTTTTATGAAGATCTGGAGAGATCTATAAAAACAAAAGACTCAATTTATGTTTGATTTTGGTGATTTCAATGCTAAAGTAGATCAAAAGAAGAAAAGAGAATCAGCGGTAGGTGAATTTGGAGGATGTAAAAGGAATGTCAGAGGAGACTTGCCAGTAGAATTTGCTGAAAGGAACACTCTTAACATCATGAACACCTTTTATAAAAAGGAACATCGAAAATAGATATGGAGAAGCCTAAATGGAGAAGCAAAAAATAAAATAGATTTGATTCTCAGTGAAAAAGTCAAATCAGTTGAAAATGTAACATTGTTAGATAAGTTAAAGTTAAGCGATCATAGAATGGGGGGGGGGGAGCAAAATTTGTTTCGATTTAAGGATAGAGGGAAAATAATTTATTTAAAGAAAATACATGAACACTCCGGTAATAAGAGAAAAATCTGATGGGATTAGTTTAGCAATACAAAATAGGTACTCCCAGCTATATGATGAAATTAAAACAAGTAAAGAAAAAAATAGCAGTATTTCAACAAAATTTGTTTTGGAATCAGCACACGAGATAGATGGAAAAGTTCGTAGAGAAGATCAAGGAAAATATCAGAAAAGACCAAAAAATCTAATAAAGAAAAGATTAGGAATGAGAGTAAAATCCAAAAGAGATGAAGTAGAACTAACAGAGATAATCAGAACAATAAACCAACTAAAAACCTAAGACATTCTTAAACACAATCAAACCAAAATTAAGAAAACACTAAAGAAAGGGAGAAGCGTCAAATTGAGGAAAAGAAGACTTGGAACTGGGCACCAACAGATGTTTGCTTTAAAGGATGAAAATTTAAATATTATCCACAATAGAGATGGAGTGATAGAAATTACAGAGGATTTCTATGCAATGCTTTACAAAAGGGATATAAGAAATAATTCCACCAATTGAAATAGTGAAACACCTGAGCTGGTAAAAGACATGAAAAGAGGCAAAGCAGCAGAAGATGGCCTAACAGATGATTTAATAATAGACAGAGGGTATTTCATGGTAAAACTGGTTGAACTCTACACCAAATGTCTGCAAGAATGCTCTATACCTAGAGCTTGTAAAAACGTTATCATTATACTAATTTACCCAAAGGGAGACACGAAAGACCTGAAATATTACCGCGCAATAAGTTTACTTTCTGTAATATATAAAACATTTACAAAGATCATATTAGGTTGAATAGAAAAACAGATAGACTTTAATCAACCAAGAAAGCAGGCAGGCTTTAGAGGTGGATATTCAACAACTGACCATATCCATGTACTTAACGAGGGAATAGAAAAATCAACAAAGCATGACAAACCACTTTGTGTGGTATTTATAGACTATGAGAAAGCTTTGGATTCTGCAAAACCTCAACAGTAATGGAAACCCTTCAAAAACAAGGAATAGAAGAATCTTATGTTAGAACACTTGAAGATATCTATTCAGGAAGTATAACAATCCTCAAACAACATAAAGATAGTGAGAGAATTCCGATTGAGAAAGAAGTTAGACACGGAGAACCCTTCTATCCTAAATTATTCACAGCATGACTAGGAGAAATTTTTAACATTTTAGATTGGGAAAACGTAGGAAGTAATATTAATTGGGAATATCTTAACAACTTAAGATTTGCTGATGACACATTTATGATTAGTAAATCATGAGAGGAATTGCAAAAGTTTTGAATAGAGAAAGCAGAAATGGATGACTGAGAATGAATATGAGTAAAGCTAAGATATGCAGCGGCAACATATAAGAGTTATGGACGAACCTCTAGACTAGAGATTGGTAATGCATGTATGTACTTAGGGCAGACAGGGTCTCCCCAGATCACGTGACTGAAATTAAAAGAAAGATAAACATGTGATAGAGAGCATTTAGAAAACAAAATGAAATTATAAAAAGTAAAATATCACTTTCTTTAAAAAGAAAAGTAGTTAATCAGATGGTCCGACCCTTATTAAGTTATGCAACAGAAACTTGGAGCCTTACTAAAGCCTTAAAACATAAGCTAGTAACTCAAAGAGCCATTGGAAGAATAATGATGGGAATAGAAATAAGAGACAGAAAAAGAGCAACATGGATACGTGTTCAAGCAAAAGTAGAGGATATTCCAACAACTTATAAGAAAAAGAAATGGACAGAGGCAAGACATTTAATATGAATGACAGACATTAGATAGACATTAAGAATAACAGAGTGGGTACCTAGATATTGCAAAAGAAGTAGGGGAAGGAAAAGAAGACGATGGATTGACGAATTAAGAATGTTTGCTGGTGTGGACTGGTGTCATGTAAAGAAGAAAATTTCACACTTAATAAGGTGATATGTGTATTTGATTACGTATTTTATGAATTTTATTCGTTAGTTAAACGATAGAGCATTGAAAAAAATAGAGAGAGAGAGAGAGAGAGAGAGAGAGAGAGAGAGAGAGAGAGAGAGAGAGAGAGAGAGAGACGAGAAAAATAACATCAGAGTGAACTGATACTTGAAAGCCAATGTTTCGTGAAAAGTGCTGATATAGCATAAAGTTAGCAAAAACAACCGGCCAAACGTTGAAACATACAGTGACTCACGCGACTGAAATGCACACCAAATCGCTTGCCGAAAAACCGGAAGTGACATACGTATGACGTTACCATTACGTCAGAAGAAGGGACCAATAGAACACAAGAATAGTCACATGACGTGACGCAATTACAACGCCCTTATTCTAAGCTACTTAAACAGTTGATGGCATAGTGGAAGGAGCTCTTACCTACAGTGTACCGATATAGTTGGTTGTCCCTTCTCCCCCTCCCCCCATCATGGGGCGGGGCCCACCACATCTGTTGCAGAAGTTGGCCTGCACTGACTAAACGTCAAGTTAACAAGAAGATATTTTCCAAAGAAGGACAACGAAGGGACCGAGTTCCCTAACTGCCAACAAATTACCTTTCAACCGGGAGGTATAAGATCATCTTCGATGAAGGAGAAATTACCAAGAAGAGTGTCAATGAGTGGTCACATCTACGAAGAAAGCGATCCCCTAATCGCCCACATAGAAATCATGGATTTTGCATCCAGAATGCTGAAGTGGTAGCAGAAGTCTACGGTTGCAGCCTCCAATCTTCAAGATTTTTTATTGTTCCAGTCTGTATTTAAACCCAAATTATTCCACGTAGAAGAATTCTGTAAAACTAATGTACATCAAGTTCAAGAAGTAAAGTTAAGGAACTTTACGGCATTTTACCATCAGCCATTTTCCTGAGGGTCTATATATAAATAATATTTTGCACTGATTGATATACTGAAATACTTTACTAATTAAAATAATATTGAAGTGGTGCTTAATAATAGAAATAGAAAATGCCCCAACAAAGCATTACAAAATGGTGGCAGCTTAAATGGATAAAATGCCGTGTGATATTTTTCAGTGCATATATTAATGACTAAATTCTTCCAGATACCAGTTGTACACCTTTGCAGAATAAACATCAAGAAGCCAAGATAAATAGCGAGGACGTGAGACGAAACAAGAATTTAAACGCAAGAAATCATTACCAAAGCGAAGAAGATGAAAACAAAAGGACAAGAAAGAAGAAATGTGAGTAAAAGAATCTCTCTCTTAAATACGTCTCTTAGTTTAAAAGTGAAAAACTTGTCTCTCGTTTAAGAATAGGGGAATATTTTTTTATTTCGCTAGGGTTTCTTGAATGATGCATGAATTATTTATTTTGTTCCTTGTGTAAAATAAAATGTATTATGATTTTTTTAAAGTGATGGTAATGATGTTATCAGCCTAAAGAATATAAAAGTGAAATATGATTTAGAATTACACAAGTAGGTGAAAATACAAACGAGCAACTTCCCATAAAAAAAAAAGTTAGTTTAAAGAATTAACACATATTACTAACCCCGCTAACATGAATTTGTGTAGGGAAATTAACACAAACCAATTTTTGTGTGTGGAAATATAGGTAGGAATAACCAAGATAAAAGAGGGTTAGTGAAATATACCGTGGATAAGTGGTTAGCTGATACTGAAAGAAGAATAGTTAGTCTGAGAATAAACAATGAGACAGAAAAACTAAACAGGCTGTGTTAACTGTGAATACAAATGTAAGTGATGCTCACATAACCTTGAATGGTAAGTAATTTAAAAATGTAGCAAATTTGAGTGAGTTTCAAAAAAAAAAAAAATAATGTAGACAATTATGGCGATCAGCCAAAGAGACAGACCGGTTAACAAATCTACTATAGTTCCTATAGGTAAAATATGAGGGTTGCTCGGTAAATGAAATTGGCACAAAAATGGAGGATCACGTAGCAACAGTAAAAAGAGCATGATTCCTTTGCTAAAGGTAAGTTTATTGCTAATGATAATTCCCTATATGTAAAAATAAATGAGGCATTAAAATATGTGACAAGTAGCATCCTAGATATGAGTTTTACGAAAAGAAAGGGAAAATAGCAAAATGATAGGAAATCAGGAAGTAAAATCCTAAGGGACTAATAGCCACAAAATCCTACCAGAGAAATTTTGAATAATTTGAATAGTTGCAGGGAAGTTAGAACAGGGCACTGGAACGAGGCGCAAAAATTACCCTAGAGCCAAACAGAATGATGGGCAGAAATTTAGGTCAAAGACAGTTAAAACAAAGGGAGAGGACACATCTAAGTCCAGGGAAAGATTACATAAAAGGGGATAGAAATCAGGTAAAATAATGAAAAAGGGGAAGGCATACAGGGCAGACAGGCAGGCACAGAAATAAAGAACCCCATCATGAAATAAACAAAGACACTTCTCAGAACGCCCTCCGGCACAAAGAAAGTTAAATTCAAATCCTCCAAATAGTGAAAAAGAACGAATTAAAAATAGCTAGCCGGATAGAAAGGAAGTCAGGAAGACGAAAAATATTATATAGGAAAGATAGGCATATGTAGCGGAGGTACATCCACGTTGCAAGTGACTATTTTATCTTATAGAGACTGGCAAATATATTTGATATACTAGGATGCAATACAGTGATAGAATATTGTGAAATACCTGCCTCCAAATTTTAAGGGTGTAAATAAATAATTTGCAGAAATGAAATACAAACAAGTAAAAATCAAGGGGTATGAACCGTCAGGTTAGGTAGAGAATTAAATGCCAAAATGTGCCAGATGATGAATAAAGATGTCATTTTTTTTTTGTAACATTTACCAATAGAGCCTTAGGATATCGTTCAAAAACAATACAATGATGAAGTATGAATTTTATTTGTGAGAAGTGCAGGCTTGAAATAAAAATAAGATAGTCAGGGTATGATTCTACTTGTCAAAGACAAGTCTTTTACAAAACTGATCACTTTGTATGAGACGAATTTGACAGAAGAAACAGACTCCAGACTAAGAAAGGGAGATGGAAATTGATTAGAAAGACAAGGAGAAATAAAGTTGAGAAATAAGAAGAGTAGCCAAGAATTGATATACTCCTTGTCAATATATGACAGGCGCCATATAAATAAAATAGAATGTCGACAGAAATACAGTGAATAAAATAGAATAGCCTAAATAAAAAGGGAATTCCAAGAAATAAATGTCATAGGCAATTGAAGCTATAGGCTTATAGAATTAAAAGAAATATGTTGTTGTCAGGCACAAAGAGTTAAGATGAAGATATAGGCATATGAATAATAAATGAGCTATGATGCTATTAAGTAAATATAAATTCTGATCAGTACTGAAAATATAAAAAGCTAGAATTTAGCTAGAGAAGTCATAATGATGCCTAAATAAAGATAACCCGCAGAGATAAAGAAGATAGGTTAGCTAAAAATAGGATGCCAGAGTCTGTCAAAAGAGACAATAATGCAGTTCAGATGAAGGAAAATAAATGCACACTAATTAATACTACTCCGGATAAAATACTCATCTGAATGGCGGGTAATGACTTCTAAAATAAAGGAGTAGAGATTACAGTTAGGTAATCAGAAAGGAGCATAGAAGTATGGATAGATGAGAAATAGGCAGAGATTAGCCATTGCAGGCGATAGGTTAGGCAGAATAGAATAGAAACATCGGCGCCAGAGAAACTGCCAAAACTTATCAAAACTTTTTATGTACCGGTATAAAGCATGTGAGTGCTAAAATGAATTAATAAGTATCCTTATAAATCTCCCGAGATATATTACCCAATGAGGATAGAAGTATTAGACTAGTTAGATCATCATAAGTAGAATATAACTGACATGTCTATCCCGATAATGAATAATGTTTGGCTTGATTATTGAGGAGTAAAATACACAGAGAATATTGTAAGTACCATGGTCAAAGAATACCAGCCATTCACAGCTATTAGCATTTTGAAGAATGTTAGAAATTAGAGTGAAGTCGACGGGCTCACTCAGCTCCTCTAACTATTGACAGAATGATGATCTAGAATTTGGAGACAGAATGAATAACCCTATAGAATTATGTACTAAGTTTAGTAAGAACATAGAGCCATAAAAATAATAGAAGTAGTCTAGAATAGGGAGAATAGCAGGATAAAGAACCAGATTAAAGAGTGACCCATCCCTAGATTTGAATAGGGTAAATAAAAAGTGTAGATAGATTTAAGATATGTAGAGAAACAAGGTTGAAGTGGAAATCCTGTTCCACTAAGAATTTGCAGTTGTAGAAGATTTTTTTTTTTTTTTGGAATGATAGGATCTTAGGGAATAAGATGAAGAAGGTGAAACCCGAAGAAGGGTAATGAATCATGAGAGTAGTCTTAAATTAAATGAAAAATAACCGAGTAGGATAGATTATCCAAATAATGGTCTAGAAAAGTTTAAAAATTTGTTTAGGGCATAGAGTATATGTGCTTATTGGTCATAAGAATGATTGGGATTTTGCTGTCCAAGAAGGACTATTGTTGATGAAAGAATAAAAAGAATCTTAGTAACCTTAAAGTACGGGATGTTTGTCCAGGATAAATCACTTTATTGGTAGGTTTATGATGATAAAAAAGGGATTATTTAAAAGACAGGAAAATGTTAAAAAGAAATATAACTACCAATATTTTGTTTCAGTTGTCAGGTAAGAAACCTAGGAATAGGAATAATTAGAAATAGAACAAGAGAAACCAAAGGTTAATAGAAATGTGGTAGGTGAATTACTCCCAAAATAGGAATCATATAACAGGATTGCATACTGCTTAAAGGAATACATACAAAGAATAGGGAGAAATACTTGTTCATGAATAGAAATTCCTGACATAATAACCAAGTACTAACAAAAACTCATGCTCAAGTTAGAAAGACATCCAGTAATCAAAGACTGCATTTAATGATGAATTAATTTTTAACCTAACATAGATGTTTGAGACTGTAAAGTTGAAGCCTATATATAAGAAGTATAAAGGTCATACAATTACGATTTCATTTTCTCAATCCCATAGTGGTGGTACCAATGAACTACCAGGGGCTCTGTTCCCAAAACTTGACAAATGATAAAAACATACTGGTCTACATAAAACTTGATTTAACAAAGAAAGGGTTGATGAGTATGTAACAGAATAATCTGAGACCAGGATAAATAACTAGACATTCATGTTTCGAGATATTCTC
>NC_090736.1:47801189-47806189 GCF_036898095.1 Palaemon carinicauda | reverse complement strand
TAGAACAAAAGAAACAAGTTTTTGTCTGGATCCAGTGGATGCACAAAACGATGTAAAAGTGTGATGTCGAGAAACATTAGAAGAAAAGATGTGTGGCTATTGAATATAGAGGAAAAAAAGTTTTTAGTCACAGCTGAGTTCCCTTTAGCTAAATAAAAAATTCGTTGCACGAGGGAAGAGAGATGGAGAGAGAAAGAAATAACGTTGAATTGTGAAATTTTCGAATGGTTCGACCCTCCAGAGAAATTCTGATACTACACTGGTTCTGGTTTCATAAATGTCTCACACCATTGGGGCGAGGATTGCCTTCTCAAAAGGTCCTCAAGTTTTGATGGCATTTATTTTGATGGAGCAATATATAGAGCAGGAGTTATATGAATTTAATTGTACTTTCATTAGGAAATTTAAGGACAGGTTATTTAGACGTAGTTTTAGGTGTAGAATCCAGAATTGGACAATTCTATGATGTTAAAATTTTTGGTGTTTTCGCATTTTTTAGATGATTATTTCCTATATCAATTAATCATAAGCCAAAACACTTTCTAAGAGTAAAAAAGTACAATATGTCCAAATATGCATAGACGTATATGCTATCCTTGATGGTTTGAGTAAATGCAATAGTTGTATTTTTCACATAGAAAATTGACAAGTAAATTAGTCATAAAAATTTGATGAAGTTGAAGTCATCATAGATAGTCATTGTCACTGTCATAAGATTCTTGTTTGATTCCTCACTGCCATTGACGTATTGGTCTACTTCCACAGAACCCAGCAGTCGTGATCCTTCTTCAAACCAATTTGGGATTGTCTTGTCACTGAGCTCTTTCTGTCCATGGTTTAAGGTCGACGACCTGACAGGCTTAAATTCTTTTGCAAGTTTCGACATCCTTGCAATGAACTTGCTTTCTTAATAGGGGCTTCCTTGCAAGGAGGCATTAATGTAGTTCCAAACATTTCACTTTTCCCAGAGGCCGCACATCATCTTTTGACATAAACATTGTTCCAAATATATTTTTTCGGGTTTTGTTGACATCATGAAATGGCCCTTTCCATGTATTACACATGTTTATTGTTCCAGTGCAACTTCGATAGAAGAGCTTACACTGACAAAACTGTCTAACTCTGCTAGTGCCTGAAGGAATTGACGGTATTTCAAAGCAATTGACATTAGTCTAGTCTTCCCTTTTCCGAAGAAACAGAAATTGTAATCACATCCTGTGATGGAAATAGTATCCTGGCAGAGCAGTGCAGAATGTGCCATTTATTTCACTAAACCCCTCAACCATGCTTCTGATGTTAACAAATTGGTAAGTATTGTTGTGAGCATGTCCCATTTCCAGGAGAATATCTGTTTGTAGGTCCACAACGTGCGATAATGTGAGAGAGTGATCATTACATGTGTCGTCACAACTCACTTTCACTTGCAAAGGCCTGTCACTATTCTCGTAAAGCTGAAAGATGAGAAAAATCATACTTGTGTAGGCGTCACTATTGTCAGGTATATAAAAGGCAGTCCAGTCTCGTCAAACTGCTATTATTGTCTACAGAAAATTCATAGCACTTTTTCCATAAGCTACAATTACTTTCTTGGTCCCAATTACTTCAGCATAATCATATGCGTACCACTTATTGAACAAGAAAGGAATGAAGTATATTTGAAGTGTGATGAGGATAGGCACTTTGTAAAATCATTTGGCCTTTTTTTTTTGGGGGGGGGGCCTTGGACTAGTGATGCTAAGTGTCAGTGTCTCCATAAATTTGATGCGCTGAATCTTTGATTTTGGTGTCAGTATAATCGTTACACGTAAAGTACACTTCATTGCTTGTGGTTTAGCATATCATAGCTAGGGGAGCTTTGACAATTCCATCGTAAGTAGACGGAAAATTTTGAATCATTCTGATCTAGACCATGCCATCAAGAATACTTACATCACTTGCTGTACTCAATAGTTGTTGCCAATGACTTAAGATGATTAAGAAATTGGGACTTGCTGGTTTTAGTAATTGTTCCATCTTGAACTACTGACAGTGGATGCAAGAGGACTTTTCTTTATCAAACAATGTCTCAGGAACATTTCAGCTCTACCAATTTCTTATCATTTTTTGTGACAGAAGACTTTGCTAGCAAAGTTTCTAACTTTCCTTCTCTTATTGGGCTTCTCAAATCGTGCAGGAACTCCTTTTACTATTCAGCACCTCTCTGGTTCTGAGGCGGATTTTCCAAAAGATAGGTTGATCAGATATTGATTGCTATACTCAACCGGTTGAAATGGATTCATTGCCGAATCGCCCTATTGTATCCTTGTATACATCATCTTCAGCAGACGACCATGTATACTTTTCCCAGCGTTCATTCATGTTTCCTTTTTTTTTCTCACAACACGAGGTCTTCAGGTGGTTGCATTTTACCCTCATTCAAGTCAGCATTCAAGTCAGCATCTACTTGTTAACCAGAGATTTTTTAATCTTGTTTCGGAGAATCAGGGCAGCAGCTTTGATGGTGTTTTATTTTAAGTAGACTTTGTTAGCCGAAATAACTATCCCTCTCTTTTTGTTTTATTTGTATACATTAATATTAGACACAAATTGCCTTTTCAGTTTTTCACGTGGCAATTGGGCGTTTCCACATGGATCGTTAATTCCTTCTTTGGAGCAATTCAAGATACTTTTTTGTTAGATTTGTGAGTGTATAATGCTTGCCCTTCTTCAAAACTTCTATCTTCATGAACTTCACAAGTGTAGTGAATAAATTGCCTCATTTTACGTAATACTGACCCTGCTTGAGTTTCAAGGTCTTCTTATAGGAATGTATGTGGCAATATTTATGATATTTTGGAAGCCTGGCAATTAAGTCTACTGATCCATAATCCCTCTTGAAGTCCGAGTCATTGGATATCACTGCTTTTCACTTCACTGGATTTGAAATGATTCAATAACAACTGTTATCAAGTGTTAGAAGTAAGCACCAAGTCCACGTCCAACTTTGATTCTTCATTCTTGTTGAAGAACATACATCTCTCTTCAAGATTTCCAGTGGTTGATTTGGTCCTAACAGAAACTGCAACCTATGAACAGAAGGGACATTAACTGCTCAATGTGTCTAATCTTAAATAAATATTAAAAGGAAAGAATTAAATAACAATTGAAACTAAAATCAATACTTGTGATCTCATGAGTACAGCTTGTTAGACAACTGCCGTATTAGAATTATGTTTCTGAGCTCCTGATCTGATTTCCAGTAAATTGCTGTAACAGGCTGATAGCTGTCTTCATAATGATGGTCACTAGGTACCCTGTATCACACAACGACATACTTTACTGAACTTCGCTGTTTTTAAACATTGGACCACTTTCTTTGGTAAAAAGATGTATATTACCATCTATCTCCAAGAGCAAGATGAAGAATACGCCGATCATATCCCTAAAATAAATATACCATACATTCACAAAATTGTATGTGCAGGTCAATCATACAACTACATCAAATAAGTGGCTAATTGATAAACAGGGGTTGACTTTTTATGATATATAATAATTAAAGGAAACATGTTTTTCGTTCTCATTTCAAGTCTTTCATTTCTGAACCACCAGAAAATTAACTTAACTTACCTCTGATGTTTTAGGGTGGAGATGTTTTTTATTTTTATTGACCTTAAGGATTTAAAAAAAAATAGTAATTGATAAATAATATCAGCTGTGGTAATAACAACTACATGCTGTAACAAGTATCTGATATATATATATATATATATATATATATATATATATATATATATATATATATATATATATATATATATATATATAACATTTGATAGACCATGTTGTCATTTTATGGCCACTGACAATATAATCATTGAAATAGAAATGCGAAGAAATCGAGAGAAACCCAAAAATCACAAAATTGCAAATTTGTCAAAAATTTCCAATTTGTGTCTTGTAAGCCCTCAAATTTTGGATTCTACAGCCAAAAATACATCCTAAAATGATTATCCTAAAATTTCCTAATGAGAGTGCAATCAAATCGATGTACATCCTGGACTATCAGTGTTTAAGTCAATAAGATACTTTTTGCATCTATTTTTGTCTTATATTGTCTTAAACACTTAATACGGGGTTGTTCAAAAAGACTCTCCGCAGTAAACATTTTGAACGATACCGTGGTGTGACAGCTTTAAGAGAGTAATGGGTCTCGAATGTTCACTGAGGAGAGACTTTTTGAACACCCTGTATATTATAACATAGGAATGGTTCTCTCATGAGAATTCTTATCCCCCATGAGAAGTAGACGTCTCACACTGCTGCATTTATAGGCGCATATAATATGATGATGTTCTTGCATTCTCAGAAATGCCGAGTCCACTAAAATCGTGGAAATCTTTTTCAGTGGAATATTCTACGATCCAATAATGTTAGATATAGCGTTTATTAATACTACGTTCAATGGAGTCCTGGGACATGTATATCCATCTCTCTTTCTTTGCAAGCATTGTGACACAAGAGAGAGAGAGAGAGAGAGAGAGAGAGAGAGAGAGAGAGAGAGAGAGAGAGAGAGAGAGAGAGAGAGAGAAATTTAGAAATGGCCTTGCCCTCTCTAGTATGAACTTACCTCGATGAAAATCTTGGAATTCCTTATGAATGGTTTGATTATACTAGGCCTAGTATAGGCCTGCCGTTTTTTAACCAGAGACACTTCTTTGTGTTTCTCTTTCTCTCTCCACTCTAGCATCTATGCAATAGCGTACCTAGTTCTCTGCTTAGGCAAACACAATCATTGTGAATTTAATGCGACCTACCCATTCCTCCTTCCCTGTTGGGTTCTTTCTAGGGTTGAATGCCCACCACTCACACTGCCAACTGAACATGATTCCAACTACATCATGGCATAAGCCGGATATATATATATATATATATATATATATATATATATATATATATATATATATATATATATATATATATATACATATATATATATATATATATATATATATATATAT
>NC_090736.1:47786189-47793689 GCF_036898095.1 Palaemon carinicauda | reverse complement strand
GATAAAATAACCAAGTTGAATGGCACAGGGTCTGTTATAAAGATGTGAAACACTAAGCCCATATTAAGCGTCTAAAGAACAGAGATGTGGAAGCTTTCAGAGTAGGCAAAGCCAAAAGGAGGTAACCAAAAGAAGACCATTAGCCAGGACACATGTCACATTACCGCAAAATGAGGATTCAGGATTATTGTTACACTACACGAGGTCACATAGTAAATCATACAACAAAACACCTGTTTTTTTTTTTTTTTTGTGATGGCAAATCAGAGAAAGAACAGTTATAGCAAATTAGTACATTCAACGCATGGGACTAGCTTCAGAAAGTAATCGAGTTCAGTAACAATGAACAAAGGAAAGTCAACCTAAGTGCTGCATTTAACCCTAAAGCTGCACATGCCATTGAAAAAGTATCATCTACCTTATTTGGTGGAATATGTGCAATGCTCACATAAAGAGAGTGAGGCAGAGTTGGAAGGAGACATAGCAATGAGCAAAGTTCCACGGACATTTTTTTGTTTCATAAATACCTTGCTGAAGTCAGGAACTATCTTGAACATTGCTGATGCATAAGAAGAATACCAAAATATTGTCATCATCAGTGTTGCAGAAGACCTTGCAATCTTCAGAAGAAACTTGAAAAGAAAACTCGTTAAAAATGTCTATGATATTGAGGTTTGTCGCTCTCCCCATACAAATGAACCAGATCGAAAAGATTCTTCAAAAACGACGTTGATAGAAACACCCGAGATGCTAGCAGGGTCATGGATATTGTTCTTGACTGTGCCACATCTCACGAGCAATAGTCATGGAAATTTGTAGCTTCACTTTCAGACCAGCACCATGTTACAAAGTTACTAAAGACACTGATACAGTGAATTCTAAATGTACCAAGATCAAACCGTGATTTCTATCGGGAATTCTCCGTAAAATTATACTACTCTCAACCGTATTTCAGTAAAATACAGGAGACCGTAATTTTACCTTACTTTGTTATTATCTTTTAGGGGTTGGTGACAATAATATTACTCTTTTACGTCGATATAACCGTTTTTAAAACGGTAAAAATCCTGGAATAAATGTTGCCAGACTTTTACCGTTCTTTAATGCAAATTTTTAACAGTGTAGATTCAACACTTAGAGAACAAAGAGTACAAATGCTTACATAAACCATCTCTCAGAACATCATGTTTGCTTATAAATATGATCGGCATGTAACATATACCCGTAAACAATTATCTTCTAGTTTCTGACATCTATTGTTGTGGCCGTAGTAATTCATCCTTGCCAAGATTCTTGGGCAGGATATGTTGTACTGTGCTAGCAGTAATTTTTTATTAATTTCAGAAGCAGTTATCCTGAAAGCTATTTAACTTTAATAAGGACTTATGGTTTTAAATAGAATTTAATTTTATTCTTCATTTATGACAAACGATACAAACGTCAATGGCCTTCGAAAACTTAAAATCTATCAATCAATCAATGCTTGACTTTTTACGTAGCTTATAAAGTGTACAATCTGGTGTTTTTGCATACATACAGTGATTTACACTTGTCATCGTATAAAAAATATTGTGCTTTTGTCATTCTTATAAAAGAATTTTAATGTTCAGAATTGTTGCACAGGTCATAAAAGTTTAAACCAAATGTAACTTCATTTTCCACATATCAGGAGCTTTTATATGATATACTGCAAGCCTATTTTGATTGAGGTGTGTAGTTTTCATAAAAACATATCGAGCGGAGAACATGAATTTTACGTTTAATATTAGTAATATTTTTAAAATTTTTATAAAAGTTGGTCCAAAAATAGAAAAAAATCAGTATAGCATACACTTCAAAATTATTCATAGTGCCAAAAATTAACATGAGTTATTCACGGGCATTAACATTTGACAACACAAGCCCTGCGGTATTAATGCTAGTGTTATCGTCTGAATATATTTTTCATTTAGAAACATTAATGTGCATAGATTAAATTTTAGTTGCTACCTACAAACCTCATTTTTTCCTAACCGAATATATATTTATTTGCACTTTATATACATGTTTTAGAAGTACACGAACTAATTTAAAACATCTCTTTCGATATTCAATAGATTATCATAGAAATGATTCATAATACATCCCTCAATTATGTTGGTTATAAGAACTGCTATATACATAACGTAACCCAGTAAAAGTTATAACCTAAAACAATTAACGAAAAGTCTACCTGTTAGAGAGATATAAAGTTCACACAGTGACAGACCTATCTCTTATGTGAGGTATTCTGATAAAAATTTACGATGCTGATAGAGTCTTTCCTGCCATTCATGTCATTGTCGGAAAAATACCTCTTGTATTTATGTGTTAAACTGGCATATTTTTGTGGTGTCCAATAATTTATAGCTGCAAGCAGGAATATATAATTTCTGCGGACTTGCGTGCTTGGAAACATTAACATCTTGAGATTCATTGCGGTGCTTGAAGTAACGAAGATTGGAATTCATAGATTTGCTCGTTGTGACAATATTTCAAGTTATATTAGAAAATACATACTTGCTTTCTTTCTTCCGTCCATTCATGACTTGTAGGCAAAATTCTTATTTTTTTTCTTTTTTATGATTTTATCTTCCATTATGCGAACTTCATCTTACAGTTGTTTCATACTCTGAGGACCAAATAATGAGAATTTTTTAAAATAAGAATCTATATTTTTCATTTTAGGTATCTACTTTTTTCTTTAATGTAAGCAATGTTTGCTAATTATCGTTTCGTTTTGTAAAATTGTGTAAGCCAAAATGGAAACTATAATTCAGGCGAAAATTAAGTTTTCTTCCCATTCGTTATATTCATTACCGCTAACGTTACATATTTTGAATGAATAAAATATTCAAAGTATTAATATTCTCCATTTACAAGAGACCATGCCACAGGGTGTTTTTTTTTCTCTCTTTTTAGGTCAAATGAAAGTATAAACATGTCATAGGATATCATATCAAAGAATTTCTACTCGTATTACTGACTACTCTTTCACACGCAAGAAAAAAATCCATGGACGTTTTCATCAGAAATTCTTTACCGTAAAAAAACGAATGACTTCTCTGTGTTTGAGACGAAATTATGACGCAGCGATTAACGTAGAAGTCTTAAAATGGTAATAGAAAGTTATATATATATATATATATATATATATATATATATATATATATATATATATATATATATACATATATACATATATATATATATATATATATATATATATATATATATATATATATATATATATATATATATATATATATATATATATATATGAGACTGACAAAGCTAAAGCTATTAATTCAGGAAGTGGATACGGTGTAAGAATTGCTCATAGAATTATTAATGAAATCGCTACTAGGGCAAAGAAGATGAAGCATATACTTATCGAAAAGAGAGATGGGTCTGTTATAACAACCGAGGATGAAGAAAGGCAACTATGGGTGGAACATTTTAGTGAGGTCATGAATAGATATGAAGGGAATAATTTGATTGATAGGCCTGAGGCTGAGGAAGATATTGATGTGCTCATGAATGAATTCAATGTGTATGAAGTTGAAGCTATTCTTAAAAAAAATCAAGAGATGGAAAACCCCTGGATACGATGATGGAATAACTGCTGAGATGATATTGACTGAAAATGAAGAAACTCCCTGAATACTTATGAGAGTATTTTGTCGAATGTGGCATGGAGAGACAAAACCTGATGAATGGCAGCTAGGAAAGTTGGGGGAAATGACAAAAAAGGGAGATCTGACTGATTGCAATAATTACAGAGACATCACACTTACGTCAGTTGTTATGAAAATATATAGGCTAGTTATTCTAAAGATTGATGAAAAGCTGAGAGATGAACAAGCGGGATTCACAAAAGGTAGAAGTTGTACTGACCAAATTTTCATTTTAAGGTATGTTTTACAGCAATGTGTAGAATATAGGAATTCACTGTTGATGGCATATGTGGACTATGAAAAAGCCTTTGATAGTGTGCACCGGCCAATTTTGTGGAAAGTTCTGCGTTATTATGAAGTTCCTCATAAATATGTAAATTTGATTAAGTCTGTTCGTGATCATAGTAAGTAGAAAGTTAATGTTAGTGGAGTCCTAGCAAATGAATGTCCTATGAACAGAGGAGTACGCCAAGGAAATGTGTTGTCACCTATGTTGTTTATCCTTCTCATGGATTTTATAATGCATAGAACAGGTGGCGATGGTGGAGAAGTATTGGACTGGATTGGTAACAGAAAGTTAGCTGATCTGGAGTATGCTGATGATGCTCTCCTTATTAACAGAACACCACAGTATTTTGCAATGCTACTCATCAGAATGCATGAAATATCACATGAGGTTGGGCTCACGATAAATAGAAGAAAGGCAGAGACGACGAGAAAGGAATGCGCAATAGAAAATGAAATATCATTAGAAAGAGAAACAATTAATGAGGTAGAATCATTCAAATATTTAGGAACTCTGATCTTTAATACAGGGTCTTTAGAATTAGAGTTTAATGAAAGATTGAAAAAAGCAAATCAGACAATAGGTAGGTTAAATATGATTTGGAAAACTAATCGCCTGAAATAAGAAAAAAAAAATAAATCAGACTATATATCAGTTTAGTGAGATCAGTGTTACTGTATGGACATGAGTCGTGGTATGACAATAAAACAATATCAAGAAGATTTTTAAGATTTGAGAACAAAGCCCTCAAAAGAATATTGTAGGTTAAATGGCAGGATTAAAAATGAAACTATAAGAAATGCTCTTCGCACTTCTCAAGAGAGATTAGTTCACCAGAGTTTCAACTGGGTTCCTCAAAGCACTAGAAGAGTTGGAACAAACCAAACTTACATGGCAGAGGACTATGAAGCGTGAAATAGGAAATGACAAATGGAGAAGTATTGATTTAAAAGCTCAAAATAGAGACAATTGGCGAAATCTAACTGAAGCCCATTGCGTCAATAGGCGTTGGAGGAGATGATATATATATATATATATATATATATATATATATATATATATATATATATATATATATATATACATATATATATATATATATATATATATATATATATATATATATATATGTATATATATATATATATATATATATATATATATATATATATGTATATATATATATATATATATATATATATATATATATATATGTGTGTAATATATATATATATATATATATATATATATATATATATATATATATATATATATATATGAAATAAACCCACAATCTATGAAAAGGCAAGTTTATTTTGAGCTTTCGAAGGGACCATCCTCCTTCCTCTTCAGAAAACACAGTTACAAATTTTTTAAAAGACCTTCGAAAGAATTAGAATAAACGTTGCAGTCTCAGCGAAAATTAATGATGTTCATGGTGGTTTATTTACATCGTTTAACAGTTCCTTAACAATAGTTACATTGTTTTTGACAATATTACTGAAAAACAAATCTAATTTAAAATTACTTTAGGAGTAAAAATTGGTTGAGGAATAAATCGAGACAAAACTTCTATTTTCTTTGTTTTTTCTTATTAATGGAGTTTTCTTCAGTAATAATAGTATTATTTATGATAATAATAGTAAAAAAAGATAACTACTACTACTAGTACTACTACTACTACTACTACTAATACTACTACTACCAATAATAATAATAATAATAATAATAATAATAATAATAATAATAATAATATATTTTCCATAATAAAAGTAGTGATTTTGTATTTTTTAACGAAGAATAATCTATTACACAACAATTTTAGTGATAATTTTCATACATGAATGAATATACAATATAATTGGTAAACGAATTTTTATCTGCATTGAAATACATTTAGTCTCCCATTTTAATGAAGAATAGTTTTTCAGGAATGAAAGAATACAATGTTACACTTTCCTGAATCTATCATCCATGAATTTGATTGTATTTACTGTATTTTATTTTATTTTTTTATCATTTCATTGCCAGTGATCTTTGCATCTGTTATATCGATAACGATGGTGACGGAAGCATGTCTGGCACCAGAAAGATAATTTATCAGTGGTTTCTTAATGTTATCATTAATTGCCAGATGACAAAGATATTTCAAGTTCCGTGTGTTTTTATTTGATTTCATTTTTGTATTGCGTTCTTATAATATTCGAATATACAAAAACATTTCACTGCTAGTATTACTATTATTATTATTATTATTATTATTATTTTTATTATTATTATTATTATTATTATTATTATTATTATTAGAATTTCTTTTTTATTCAAGTATTTATCATTAGTTTTTTAGCTGAAAGTAAGATATAAATTTCATTTAATCATCTATAAGCACTTGAGCAACGAAATTTTCTCTTTATTTTAAAGTTGAGTGCAAGTGGACCTTGGTGGAAGGTTCTTTTCCTCTTCTTCTAATTGAGGGAATAGTTGCTGATATTGCTTTTTTTTCTGTGATACTGTAACAGGGGATTTAATTTATGCAACACAAAAACTGGGAGTACGAGAAAGGGAGGCTTCGAATAGTGTGCTTTTGATATTCAGTGAGATGTGATGGGTCTTCTCTCTTCTTCTTCCTCTTCTGAGAGAGAGAGAGAGAGAGAGAGAGAGAGAGAGAGAGAGAGAGAGAGAGAGAGAGAGAGAGAGAGAGAGATTGATTTGAGGTTTTCTGGCATCCCGAGAGAGAGAGAGAGAGAGAGAGAGAGAGAGAGAGAGAGAGAGAGAGAGAGAGATGTATGTCAATGAATATTAGTAATGAAAATCATCCTAAGTAATGCTTATACATTCAACTTTTGATATTGAAGACACTTATCTGTAAGTCACAGATATGACATTCGTAAGGAAACTATTATATTGATTTTTCACATTTTTTACGCAATTAAGTATTAATGAATCTTTTATTTCTATTTCCATTTGAGGTTTTTCTGGCATCGTGTGAGAGAGAGAGAGAGAGAGAGGAGAGAGAGAGAGAGAGAGAGAGAGAGAGAGAGAGAGAGAGGAGAGAGATGAGAGAGAGAGAGAGAGAGAGGAAACGATGGAAATAAACACCTACGCAGATCAACACAGTAAAAACAGACAGAAAGACAGACAGATGCATCATATTTTCTAAAGAAAAAGTAACATGCATAAAAAAAGCCACTTATAGTGACTACCTGGAAAGTACTGTGATGCAGGGGAAAAGCCTGACAAGGTGCTTCTGTATTCAAATTTTATGGCGAGCGTGTAGTTGAACGTGGAGTTTTATGACTATTCTAGCTATAACCGTAGGTTTATTGGCGTAAGAAATAGAGCAATAAAGTGTCCATTTGGGGCTATGCGTATGGAAAATGTTCCCTTGTGGAACCTCTGATAGAACTAGATACCTGGAACACTCAAGCTAATATTTCTAGTTCAAAAAGTATTTATCACGTAATCATCTTTTCTTTTAAAACAATATTTGTAGTCAGACACGTGTCTGGAAAATAAATC
>NC_090736.1:47766189-47781189 GCF_036898095.1 Palaemon carinicauda | reverse complement strand
TATAACCTGATATCCGATCACGTTTAATCAATTTATGTACCATTTTTTGCTTTTTTTAGTATATCCGCCCATGCATATATATTCTCATTTCGAATAGCATAGCTAAACGTATCACAAGCATATACTGCAATTACTTTTTTTATATTCATCTCTTGTATCGTGAAAAAAAGATTCAGAATAAAAAATCTTGGAGATTGATGTTTAAAGCTAACTTAAAAGAAATCCAGAAGTACCAAAATTTCCACCAATAAATCCTTTTCCTGATTAGTTTTATCTGTCTCCCGGGAGCTTCATCCTCAAGACTAATTTGCGAGAATATTTTTTTTCTAAAAGATGAATGAGTTTCTTTCTTCAAGGTAGAATCCTCACTGTTTGGCATATCACAAATGCCAAGGAAACTTGAAGTCCACATTGTTCTAACTGTTGGTGATATTGCACATTTTGAATCATATACGGATTTGCATTTAAGTAACTTGAAAGATATGAAAATGTGTGAGGAAGACGATCATTATCTGATGTAGATTTAAACCTATTAGTTGTATTGACTCTCAGGAAAATATTCACACTTGCAAATAAGATACAATGATTATTGCTCTTTAAGGGAAAATTAGAAAATTGGCCTTCAAAATCTCTCTCTCTCTCTCTCTCTCTCTCTCTCTCTCTCTCTCTCTCATTTAAGGAGCTTGCAAATTATGGAAATGTGCGAGGAAGGCGACAGGCGACCATCATTTAATTTAGATTAAACTGAGAACAGGGACTGTTGCAGTTAATGTTTTGATTTGGTTAATAGAATGTTAAAGTTTCCGACAGTCAGATAGGCGAGAGAAACTCATGTGTGCAAGTTTAAAAAAAAAAAAAAAAAAAAAAAAACATGTCAAATAGACCTGAGGATCTGAACCGCATTTCAATGCTTGCATGTATTATGTGATATAAAATGGTAGAGAAAAGATGTCTACGGCCCCCTTGTTCACATTAGGTGAAGAATAGGATGCTTAGAAAAAAAGTGAAAGATCTATTAATATTTTCTATATATGGATATCATCTTAAGGAATTTTATATATATCCTTTATTATTATTATTATTATTATTATTATTATTATTATTATTATTATTACATACATACATATACCAAGGCACTTCGCACAATTTTGGGGGTTAGCAGACATCAAACAAATGAAACATAAAAGGGGACCTCTCCTCTCTACGTTCCTCCCATCCTGACAAGGAACTCAACCGAGCTCGGCTGGTACTGCTAGGGTGCCACAGCCTACCCTTCCCTGTTATCCACCACAGATGAAGCTTCATAACGTTGAATCCCCTACTGTTGCTACCTCCGCGGTCATCCAAGGCACCGGAGGAAGCAGCAGGGCCTACCGAAACTGCGTCACAATCGCTCGCCATTCATTCTTATCTCCAGCACGCTCTCTTGCCTCTCTCACATCTATCCTCGTATCACTCAGTGCTTTCTTCCCTCCATCCATCCACCCAAACCTTTGCCTTCCTCTTGTACTTCTCCCATCAACTCTTGCATTCATCACCTTCTTTAGCAGACAGCCATTTTCCATTCTCTCAATATGGCCAAACCACCTCAACACATTCATATCCACTCTAGCTGCTAACTCATCTTTTACACCCGTTCTCACCCTCACTACTTCGTTCCTAACCCTATCTATTATTATTATTATTATTATTATTATTATTATTATTATTATTATTATTATTATTATTATTATTATTATAAGCTTGGCTATAAGCCTAGTTGGAAAAGAGAGACGCAATAAGCAAAAGGGGTCCAACAGGGAAAGATGGCCAGTGAGAAACAAGAAAATATATAGAATACAGGAGAAGAATAATATCAAAATAAATAATTTAAAGAGCAGAAACAACATTAAAATTAATCCTTCACATATAAACTACACAAACTTCAAAATAAAATCAAGAAGAGAAATGAGATACAAGAGTAACTGGCGTGTACCACAAGCATATAATATTCAGTTTATAAAAAATAACATACAAATGTGGCAGACAATCGAATATCTTTTATTTTTATTGTTGAAAAAGGGTCTCAAAATAAGAATTGCTTTAGTATTCCGGGTAATGATATGGGCATTGACACGTCTGTTACCACGATTGATTTTGACTCCAGCGTAACATTGCCGGAATATTCAATGAGCTGGCTTAACTGATATTACTGTTTTATGTGTCTTTTTTTCATTTTGAAAAGACTGAGTTCTATTGGTGGAGTATTTTCTATAATCGATGGTCATTTTACACACATAAGATTACGATGTTTGAATGAATAAATGTAATATCAAGTTTGTGTGTGTGTTTGGGTGTTTGAACTTGGCTATATCATTTATTCTTAGGTGGATTTGAAGAATTATTCATATATATATATATATATATATATACACACATTAGATTTGAAGCATTATTCATACACATACACACACACACACACATATATATATATATATATATATGACACATTGCAAAATTACCAAAAAAAATTTCCGTCTGAAAAAAAAAAATCATTCATTACATAATAGAAAAAGGCGTGATATCTGGAAAATTGTATAACACGAAGATTTATTTAGATTAAAAAAAAATTGAATCTCGACGGAATAAGAATACTACATAAGGCAATTTAACCTCAGACTAGGTGTGAAGTCCCGATGTTAATTCCCATTTAAAATTGAAACAAAAAAGAAAAGGAACAGCTTTAGGCAGGGTGTAAAAGTGTAAATTAATTTTCATATGAAATGAAATAAAACAAATGGACATAACTGGTGCGTTATAAAAACGCCGTAAGGTAATTTCCTTACGAGAAAGGAGTTTACAAAAAGGGGAAAACTTCTGTTGCAGCATAATCCCTTGTGATTTTATTTCCTTATAGAATTTTAAATTTAAAGAAGAGGGCAATGCCTGGCTCGGTGTAAACCGCAGTAAACTCTCATATGGAGAGAGAGAGAGAGAGAGAGAGAGAGAGAGAGAGAGAGAGAGAGAGAGATCAAATTAATGGTTTTATTCCACTGCACTTAAAAGGATTTTGTCGAGGCGCTACCATTTTTAATGGAGATGTGGTGGTTTATATACAGTATTTTAAGGTGCACTGTTGATTCACGCTTGTTACACCCCTACACACATTGTGCTCTCTCTCTCTCTCTCTCTCTCTCTCCTCTCTCTCTCTCTCTCTAACTTCACACCCCGCTGCGTTGTACTGAAGTCGACGCAACTACAAGTTCCTAATTCGTATTTATCGCTGAAATGAATTTATTTTTAAATGAATATGCTCACGTCAGTTACTCCTATGTTGGTTTAAATCCAGGACTGCTGTGAGAGAGAAAGGGACAGGGAAAGAGACTACATCTTTATACATAAATATCAACAGCATAGAATTCAACGTTTTATGGCAACGGAAAGAAGAAGCATCGTTCCTTTGATAGGGTTGAGTACCGAATTTATAATGTCAAATTTGACTGGTATCATAATACATATAACCCGATAAACATAATGATAGAAAGATACATATATGTCTTGTAATATTTACTTCTCATAGATCACTTTGGTCCTAATAAGGTGCAACATCATTTTAAGCAATGGAAAATTAATTCTTATTCAGTTTATATTAATGATTAAATTATATGTAGTATTTCGTGTCATGACCCAAATACATCTTAAGAGTCTTTCAATTGCCAATCGTTATAGAAATCCGTCCGCACAATTTAATGATGCAATGATCTATAACTTTAACGAACTCCTAAAAAATTAAATGCATAATTATGTATAACACCCACTGAACAGATAAACAAGTCAACACCGGAAGTCAGTGCTACATCGCCTCCGGAAATCGATAGAACGTCGAAAAGCGAGACCAAACTTTAGATATCCTTATCAAAACTGCCGGCGTTTCCAGTCCGTTACTGTCATTGAGGACCGGCATTACATACGCACTAATTGCTCATGACTCAGGGATATCGTCTCTCTGGTATTCCAAACGAACAATTTAACTAATACACTTCGATAGATAAGAGTAGAGAACTTCAGAGACCCGATATTCAATTGCACACCAGAATTGACTGCGTAGGAGAGTTTATCGGGTGATTTTGGAAAACCCAGGAAATTTGCTGAGTTGTCACATTATTCTGTGTTTCTCGCTGTAGTTACAGTACATTGTAGCTATGCAAGTATTTTGGCCTGTAAGAATTATATGTGTATATATATATATATATATATATGTGTGTGTGTGTGTGTGTGTGTGTAATTATTATTATCTTTATTATTATTATTATTATTATTATTATTAGTAGTAGTAGTAGTAGTATTAGTAGTAGCAGTAGTAGTAGTTGTAATATTATTATTATTATTATTATTAGCTAAGCTACATCCATAGTTGGAAAACCAGGATGTTATAGGCGCCAAAGGTTCTAAGATGGAAGTAAATAAGGAAATAAACTACAATAAAAGTAATAAATCGTTAATATTAAATATTTTAGGATCAGTAACAACGTTAAATTAACTATAAAGAGAGACTTGTGTCAGCCCGTTCTACATAAAAACATTCGTTGCATGCGTTTGTGTGGGTGTGTGAGCGTGTGTATTCTTGGGACATAGTTGTTTTCTTAGCAAATTTCCATTAAATTTTCATTGAACTTTGAAACTTCTTTAAAGACCTATGAGTTTTCAACAATATCGTGGTGAATCTTTGGGCAAAGTTTCTTTAAAATTTTATATATATATTTTTTAATATTTTGTAATATTCGTTCGCCATCATTATATATATATATATATATATAATGATTATTTGTAGATATATCCTGACAAAAGCCTTTGATTATTGGATGGAACAGCTGTCGGCAAAAGTTAAGTAAATAGACTACAGAGCATGAAATTCCGACTTCTTCAAACTCTATCTTTGGATACAAGAAAAGATACAGTAAACTAGATACATATACATACACACAAACATACACATATATATATATATATATATATATTTATATATATATATATATATATATATATTTATATATATGTGTGTGTGTACACACACACACACACACACACATATATATATATATATATATACTATATATATATATATATATATACACACACAAGTGAGTGTGTTTGTGTATGAGGGTGCGTAAGCAAATAGTTTTGATGAAACCTAGACATAAGCTCAATAGTTTCCTGTGAAGAAATCAGAAAAATTTATGAGAAAAGTCCATGCGTCTACATAGGTCGGATTTTTTATTTCAATTATGATAATAATGATAATAATAGAGACATCAAGTTATTGGTAATGATGTTGATGTTGAATCTTCTCTCTCTCTCTCTCTCTCTCTCTCTCTCTCTCTCTCTCTCCACTCCAAATCATATCAAAGGTTATTCGTCCTATTCATCCAAGATGAGACATCGGCAACACTTATAGAATATATGCAATTATAGGCTTCGTCTGAAGACACCAAGACGCGCACTGAGATTTCAAAATAGTCAGTCGGCAAAACCTTTGATGTCGTAATGCTTCGTGTTCTTATCCTGTGTGGTGACGGTGTTGGGTATTCAACAGGAGATGCTTTGAAGTCTGCTTGCCTTTGATCTTATGCCTAGGATGATTATCAGTTCAGCATGTCTGGGTTAATAATTACAAGAAAAGAAACGATAAACAAGAGACGATAAACAACTATCGTCTAAATGAGTCGTATATTGAACTTGAGAAAGGTCTCACTTTTAGGCTTTGTTTATTCAAGGCGAATACTTTCATCATATGGATATGATTTCCTGAATTGCAAAAATATAATTTCCTTTTTTTTATTTACTCTGACACCAAGGCTTCTTATTGTATCACTTATAATAAATCTTTTTTTGTGGAATAAATTGGAATTAATTAATATCAGAGCATACGAGATAAAACGACTATACACCCTCAGTCAAGTTGGTCTCTCACTTAAGAATTTTAGAGCCATGTTTCATAGGATTTCGTCTATCTTTTGAATAGGAAAATGTGAATATAGGTCCACAGAATTAAACACAGCAGAGTCGGAATCATCTGCTATCTATTCTTCAAAGCAAAGTTTCAATGTTTACACAAATTTCTGCTCTGTGCTCAGGATCGATCTTTGGCTTGGCAGAAGTAGTTATCTGAAAATAAAGGAGCATCGAGACCATAATTTGTCATAAGGAAAGGCGCTGCTACAAATGGAATTGAGCCCGAGATCAATGCAGATCACACTAAATTCCTGAAGGAGCGTGTAAGCTTCCCAATATAGTCTGCTTTGCACAAGAGATGGCATTCCTGAGGAACCGACTTCAGTCCGGCTGCAAAGGATGAAATCAGGAGCTTCATGAAATTCTGTGAAGCGTTTTGAAAAATAATTTATGTATTTGAAATATGATCTTAAATTTCGTATTTATGCAAAACATCTAAAGTTTTCATTTATAAATTTTGTTGAATGTTTTCGAAATTTCTAAGTATTTGTGTATCAAATTTTTACTACCATAACCCTTATATTAAAGTGTAGTTGCAAAACTTAATGTAGTCCTGAAGAAGGTCACAAAGTGATCCGAAACACGTGTCGACACCAAATAATAAATGGAGAAAAGTAAATGTATATCTGCTGCTATTATGAAAACTATCTGCAGGACAGTCTGTCCGAGGAGAAGCTGTCTTCGATGTTTGGACGCCGCTGAGACGTGGTTTATCCATTATATATATATATATATATATACATATATAAATATCTACATATAAACATATATATATATATATATGTGTGTGTGTTTATATGTAGATATTTATATATGTATATATATATATATATGTATATATATATATATATATATGTATATTTATATATATATATTTGTGTGTATATATGTGTGTGTGTTTACATTGAAATGCTACTTTCTCTAAAAAGAAACTTATTTAATGAGATGGTCCTACCAGTATAAGCTAATGCACACAAAACTTGGAGCCCTAGTAAAGTCTTAGAACAATAGCTAGTTATAAAGAATAATGATGGGAATTACACTTAGAAACAGAAAAGGGGCAACATGTAAACGAGAGCACACTATAGTAGACAATATTCTAGCAACTTGTAAGAAAAAGAAATGGACATGAGCAAGACATACAATGAGAATGACAAAGAATAGATGGACGTTAAGAATAACAGAATGGGTCCCTAGAGGTTGTAAAGGAAGCAGGAGGAAGGAAGAGAAGACGAGAGGTCGACGAAATAAGGAATTTTGCGGGCGTGGACTGGCACAGAAAGACCATAAACATATGCAAGTGGGAGGATATGTCAGAGGGGTTTGTTCTGCAGTGGACTAGTAATGGGTGGCGATGATGATGATGATGATGAGGATGATGATTACATATATATATATATATATATATACTGTATATGTGTGTGTAAAGAGTGATAAATGTTTATATCACATCGCGTGATGGAGTTTTATGATGAAAACTAGTTGGATCTAAATTTTCTTGTATTCGTAGAAAAGCACATCTCTCTCTCTCTCTCTCTCTCTCTCTCTCTCTCTCTCTAAAAACCCACAATTGAATTACTCCTTTAAACCCTAGAAAACTCCCTGGACACTCCTCGTCATTTCAGTTCATTTAATCTAGTCTCTCTTATGATCCTCTGAAAAGAGATTAGGGTATGTCAAGAATGCGTCTCTTCATTTACTTTATTAGATGCCCTTTACAGAGTGGAGAGATTCCTCTTTGTCTCTCTTCCTTACAGAAAGTGCTTCCGTACAAGAAAACTCCTATATATTAAAACATGAATCTCTCTCTCTCTCTCTCTCTCTCTCTCTCTCTCTCTCTCTCTATATATATATATATATAGTGTGTGTGTGTGTGTGTGTGCGTGTGTTTGTGTGTGTGCGTTTGCGTGTGTGCGTGTGTATGCGTGTGTTTGTGTTTGTGTGTGTGTGCGTGTGCGTGTGTGTTTATAACTCACGTTATTATCGGATACACAATGCATCTTTTAGAGATCAAATGTTGTGGTAGAAAATATTCAGAAGTATGGTAGGCGGAACTCTTACCCAATAAAGAAGATAAAAGCCTATAAATGATAGTTGAGAAAGATTTTTATATCATAGACAAGCTAGTCTTAATTTTTCATTTCAGATGAAAATTTGGAGTATAATCATAGATGCAATGTGTTTGTGTTTGAGTCATTTATTTAATAAATGGTATTACTGGGTCACTGCTTCGCTATGAGGTGCCAATGGAACCTTTAAAAGAAGATAATGGGTTCCTTCGTTAAAAACATACTTTGAAATTGGCTAATGAGTCTATCTTCTATGCCCAAAGGCAAACGCACATGAATTATTACAGCATATGTCTTTGGACTTGTCAATAGTTTGGGGGTTCAGGTATAATGTGCTTTCAAGTTGGTCCTTGAAGACTACGACATCTATATAATGCCCTGTTCATAGTATATAAGAATGTTATGGTAGTTGGCGTTGAAACAAGCTTTTTACATATTCACTTAGTGCTATTCTGTTAGCATTAATCACATCTGATTTAGACCTGTGGTTGCGGAATAATTTACTAGACATGTAACTATAGTCCATGGAGCAAATAATGGGGCATAAAATTGATATCAACAAAACTCTTAGTATGATTGGAAGTAGTTCGAGGACAATGGCTCCTAGACATCCAGATCTATTCAGTGACAATGTCTTTTTAACTATACTTGTTCAAAGTTTTTGGTGTGATTCTTGTTTTCAAATTTACTATTGAGGAACATATCCGGTCTGTTTCTTCTCCAATTGCCAAGAAAAAATGAGACATTGAAAAAGAATTAAAAACATTCTGTGATCAAACTATCCCGAAGAAATATTTTCATTCTTTCATTTTACCATGTTTTAAGTATTGTTCTTCTGTTTGGTCTTTAGCTGATAACTCTCATCTTAATTTATCGGATAAAATCTTGCCGTCGGTTACGTTTCCTATTTTGATCTTAACATTGATCTTTGACACTTTAATTCAGTTAGCTCTTTGTACAGGTTGCATAAGACTTTTCATAATTCTGACCATATTTTCCAATCAGATCTTCTCATACAGTATCATCTTGTACGTATTACGAGGAATGAAATTAATTCAAGCAATCTTGCTTGCACCAGGAATACGCAGTATTCATTAAGTTCTATTCCAGTAATGGCCACATTGTGGAATGACCCTCGTATTTTGGTGATTGAATTGATGGAACTTCGGAAGTTAAAATTTATTGCAGATATTTTCCTGTTGATTTGGTTGACATAAGCCTTATTTCATAGTTTGCATTTGACTTATGCATTCAACATCATTTTTCTTCGTTTCTCATTGGAGCCCTTAGGCTTGTATCATTCAACGTAGCTACACTGTTAGGAAAAAAAACGTAATTCTAATCGGAAATTCTCCATAAAAATATACGGTTCTCAGCCGCATTTTAGTAAGATACAGGCGAACGTAATTTTTACCCTACTTTGTTATCATCATTTAAGGGTTGGTGACCGTAATATCACTCCTTTACATCAATATATCCGTTTTTAAAACGGTAAATCCCTGGCAAAATTTTTTTCCAGGATTTTTACCGTTTTTTTTACGGAAAATTTTTAATAGTGTAGGAATAACAGAGATACTGATTGTGTCTCAAAAAGTGAATGGTGCTTGGCCAACTTACTGCCTACAAATTTTTCTTTATTATCTAGCTCCCTATTATAAAGCTATCTCCCAAGATGTTTGAGAACGATGTATAAATGCCTTTTTTTATATTGCAACCTTATTACATAAATATACTCTTGAAATGTCTCTGAATAAGATTGACATTCCCAGGAAATATTACGTATGATTTTGGGGATAAATACTTTTCCTTTGAGATCGTTATTGGAATGATTAGGGATTATCAACTCTCCCACTCTCTCTCTCTCTCTCCTCTCTCTCTCCCCTCTCCTCTCTCTCTCTCTCTCTCTCTAACAAAATGGCAATTCTACACCTCAATAATCACAAATCATATCTTGAATTAGTGGCTTCTAAATAACTAAATAAATAATTACGTGATTCTTATATTCATTATGGCCGAAAGGAATGTACATTTTAAAAACCTTATGATATTCTGTATTGAATTTCCCCCATATCCCATTTCAGAACTAGATTATAACTAATTAGGCCCTATAGGTATTTCCTGTCAAAAGATATTACAAAGTAAAAAAGGGACCATCCGCTAAGAGGAATTTTTGTAACGAATTGAACATAAAACCTATAACACTGTAATATGGAAAACGATACGGACATAAATATGAAGGATCTATGACTTAATTTTTTTTAACTATTAATGGTTATTTTGAGAGTAATAATGTTCTTATTAATATTAGACTCTCTCTCTCTCTCTCTCTCTCTCTCTCTCTCTCGCACAATATATATATATATATATATATGCACACAACGTTAACAATTGCAGCCATTTCTAGTCCACTGTAAGACAAAGGCCTCAGACATGTCCTTTGGCGATTTTCATCACCATGGTGTTCACTGCTGATTGGTAATGGTGGGAGACTTTTTCCTGATCGTTCACATCAAATCAACCTAGTATTGATAGCCCTATTGGTAAAGTTCCGCTAATCATGGCGATACACAAACCCTTCCAGAAAGATGTATATGTATATATATATATATATATATGTGTGTGTGTGTGTACATGTGTATATATAAATAAATAAATATATATAGATATAGATATATATATATATATATATATAGATATATATATAATTTATATATATATATATATAGATATATGTGTATGTATATATATATATATATATATGTATGTATATATATATATATATATATACAGATATATATATATATATATATATGTATATATATATATATATATATATTTATCTAAAACTAATAACTTATTATAAAAACTTTGCTGCAGAAAACCTTATGGAATAAAATGTCTAATTCTTTAACATTCATGCAATACGATAATCTGAGATATTTTTTACTCCTCTTCATCTCTTTTCCATATTAAAAACATTTTCTTATATATCGTATTTTTATGCATCTGTAAAAGCAAAAGAACAACAGCAAAATATCAACCATGACAATAATATTAGTAAAAGTAATTATCATAATTTTTGTATCTCATCGTGCATGTATTATTATTATAATTATTATCATTGTTATTAGCTAAGGTACATCCTAGATGGAAAAGCAAGATGCTATAAGCCCAAGGCCTCCAACAGCGAAAAATAGCCCAGTGAGGAAAGGAAATAAAGAAATAAATAAACGTTTGTAGAAATAATAAACAATTAAAAGAATATTTTAAAAACAGTAACAACGTTAAAACATTCATTTCATATATAAACCATGAAAGGACTTATGTCAGCCTGTTCTACATATACATTTTTTTTTGCAATTTTGAACTTTTAAGTTTTACCGATTCAACTACCCGATTAGGAAGATCATGCCACAACTTGGTCACAACTGGAATGAAAATTCTAGAATACTTTGTAGTATTGACCCTCTTGTTGGAGAAGGCCTGACGATTAGAATTAACTGCTTGCCTAGTACTACGAATAGGATGGAACTGTCCGGGAAGATCTGAATGTAAAGGGTGATCAGAATTATGAAAAATCTTGAGCAACATGTATAACGAACTAATTAAACGACGGTGCCAGACATTAATGTATAGATCAGGAGTAAGAAATTTAATAGACCGGAAGTTCCTGTCCAACAAATTAAGATGAGAATATGCAGCTGAAGACCAGGCCGGAGAATAATACTCGAAACAAGGTAGAATGAAAGAATGAAAACACTTCAGAATAGATTGATCACCGAAAATCTTAAAAGACTTTCTCAACAACCCAATATTTGGTGCAGTTGAAGAAGACACAGACCTAACATATTTCTCAAAAGTAAATTTGTTGTCGAGAATAAATCACGCCTAAAATTTAAAAGAGTAGTACAGAGTTAGAGAAACGTTGTCAATACTGACATCTGGACGTTAAGGAGCCACTGTCCTTGATCTCCTTACAATCATACTTTGAGTTTTGTTAGGAGTCAACTTGATGCCCCATAATTTGCACCATGCACTAACTTTAGCTAGATCTCTATTAAGGGATTCACCAACCCCAGATCTACATTCAGAAGATGGAATTGAAGCAAAGAGTGTAGCATCATCTGCATATGCAACGAGCTTGTTTTGTAGGCCAAACTACATGTCATATGTATATAGTAGGAAAAGCAATGGGCCAAGAATACTACCCTGAGGAACACTAGATATCACATTCCTATACTCACAATGGTTCACATTAACAAGTATTCTTTTGGATCCATTACTTAAAAATTCAAGAATGATGCTAAGAAACGATCCACCCACTCCTAACTGTTTGTGTTTGAAAACAAGGGCTTTATGATTAACACGGTCAAATATCAGCACTAAAATCAAGGCCAATCATACGAACTTCCTGGCCACAATCGAGGGATTTCTGTGCAGCATTTGAGATTGTAATAAGGGCATCACATACACCAAGGCCTTTACGAAAACCAAATTGTAAACTAGGGAACAGATGATTGCCTTCAGCAAATCTATTAAGACGTTTGCCAAAAGACGTTCAAATACTTTAGATAATATGGGAGTTATGGAAATTGGGCGGTAATCAGTTGGATTGAGTTACCACAAACACATTTTCATAGAGTAACATTATCCAGTTGTGGAGGTTCCGTTTGAAACAACTGAATTCTAGCCAGAATCCTTAACATGCATCGTGATTGGCCCCCATCTACACACAGCTGGTTCATGTAAACATAACAATAAAACATATTATAGGTAATTCGGATATCTTAAATAGTGACCCACTTGGCTGGTGTGTCCAGTACATGCATTTACCGTTTCCCAGAACAGAGTAGCAATGAGATAATGCTTATTAGCGAGCGAAGCGATCTACAGCGAAGCAGCGGCCATTTGAGAAGCAGCCAATCACGATGCTTGTGGGCAGAGTATTTTAAAGATTTTAGGCTGGATGCCATTACAGCCATTATCTGTTGGTCCTACGGTGACCTGAAGAAGAAGAATTTTTATATATATCAACAGTGCAAGTTCCCCATATATGCCATTATTTATTCAGGCAATGTTAAGAAAATTTGAAAGAAAATATCCTACGCTGTTTTACAGAAAAACTTAATTTACGAAACCAGTTATTAATGCGAAAAAGGTTTTGATCAAAACACGGGTACATAATTATGAATTAAAAATAATTTCTCTTACTAGTAATGGGAGATTTTATAATTTACACTGCCATTTGGAACATTAGAGAAAGTCCGCCTAGTCCATCTCCTTTAATGATGTACACTCTCTCTCTCTCTCTCTCTCTCTCTCTCTCTCTCTCTCTCTCTCTCTCTAACTATCTGATTTATGGCGTCATTAGCCCTCTCTAGTTTTTGTCTTTGCACTCTCCTCTCTGTTTATCAAACAAATGATGTGGATTTGCAACGCAATCCTATGTGATGACAAAATGGGCGAAGGCTTGTCAGGACAACACATCCAAACCGCACGTTGTTTATCTATTCTTGAAGTCCTATTTAACAACAATATCTTACGTAAAAAAAAAATTCTGAAGTTATTATTCTTCTTTATTTTTTCTTTCCACTACGCATCAAATTCATAATTTTCTCAAAGGTTTTCAAATGCCTGCTACACGCTACGTATTATTCCTGACGTTAAGAACACCAATTTTATAGCATCGACTCCGAAACTGAATTAATAACGCCAACGCAATCCTTCCCTCTGGAATATTTCATATTTTGAGAATGGTTTACTTAAAGGGCAACGGGAGTGTCTACCGTGGATGCTTACGTCAGGAAAGTCTTTTTCAAATGACTCTAAAATCAAAATCTAAAGAGGAAACGCAACGTCGTATACTCATTCTAATTCCAAGAGATAAGACGCGCTTACGTCTTTATTGGTAAGGGCAACCACACATTTCCCAAAGCGTCCCTCATGTCATTTGCAAGAGGGAGCTATACACATTCACCAGATAATTATGCATCAAAGGAACCTGGATTTCCCTACTTCGCTACAGGTGTCCACGTGGAAGAGATTGACGCATCCCCCAACCCACGTCGACTACGAATAGTGGAGACACTGTACAGTCAAATTCGAAAGCTCGGCGACACTCTCTTACGTGGAAGGGCCTATAGCTCTTTCGATATTAGGAAAGTAATGGCCAGTAAGTGCTTATGGACCATTAAATTTGACTCTACATTTAGTGATAACATCGAGTGCTGAATTCAATATTAAGATAACCTATATTCGCACTCGGTAATCTATTTTTATCTCAAAATATATCACATAGGGCAAAACCTACTATAAAAGGGATCAAAAACATACGTTGGTGTTAGAATCCCTCCATGCTGCCTCAGTAAAGAGAGACCTCTATTATAAAGGGTTTAAATGGATTTTAAAGAAAATAGATAAATGTTAAGAAGATACTTTTTTGTAGAAACGCATGGCTAGGTAGATAGATAGATATTGAAACTATATGCATCAGAAAAAGACATATATATATATATATATATATATGTGTGTATATATGTATATATATATATATATATATATAAAGAGAGAGAGAGAGAGAGAGAGAGAGAGAGAGAGAGACGCATGGCCAGGTAGATAGATAGATATTGAAACTATATGCATCAGAAAAAGACATATATATATATAGAGAGAGTCAGTTTACGCCCCTTTTATTAGAAATGTATATTTGGGGAGAAAAGAATGATCACATTTCTTATTTGAATATTTTGTGCAGATTTTGAATACATCAAACTTTTCTTACTTTCATAGCAAAGGTTTAAAGAACCTTTGCTAAATATCACTTACGTCCTTCAGTTCTTTGAAGGAGTTTGAATTCATACTGATTGCTGGTGTACCAGTTTTGCCCATTATAATAGTTTTTATATGAAAACATTGGAAATAGGAAATAATTGGTTTTGTT
>NC_090736.1:47751189-47761189 GCF_036898095.1 Palaemon carinicauda | reverse complement strand
TTTATATGACACAATAGGTATAATTCAATGAAAATCTATTATGTAGAAAGGACGAAACGAATTTGTTTTTCTCTTTGATTTTCGGGTAGAAAATTACTGTAGTAGTGGTGGTGGTAATTGTATTATCAATATGTAAATGGCATGATAAGTCTATGCTGGCCCAGTGCCTGGTATAGTGGGCCTAGTACTGGGCCATATATCCCAAGTTCCAGAAATAAATTCCATTGTACATTCACCAATACAAAAAAGAACACCATAACCATAGTAATTACTATATAAGTGGAATTGTCAAAAGAGAGAGAGAGAGAGAGAGAGAGAGAGAGAGAGAGAGAGAGAGAGAGAGAGTATTATGCTTAGTTACACTCCAACAAACCTTTCTCTTCTTCTTGAGTATGGCCCACACCGGTCGATTAAAGACCAAAAGCCTAATATGTTGCTTTGGAAAACAAAGGAGAGTCGAACAGTGGTCACTCAGATTGATAGCTTTGTGCGCTTACCAGTACGCCATGAGGCCAGAGCAAGAAACCACCTTGACGAATAGAATTTAAGGAAATTTAGAGTGGAAAATGGATTTAAGCATACTACAGATGATATTGCAAACATTAAAGTATTTCGTGATCATCAGTCTAAATGTCCAGTTGGAAAGAATATTACAAGTAACAATAAAAATCTTGGTGTTTTTATTGATGTTGCCATTATTACCATGCTGAGAAATGTAAATATATTGCCACTTTGCCGTCATATAAATGATTAACAGTCCTAATTACTACTTTACATCCCGTTTAATGGAAATGTATATTTTACTCAAAGCTTAATAAAGCCTTGGTATTATGACAAAATTTTCATTGAGTGCAACAATAGTGTATTGCAAGAAATATTAATTTTTACACTCATATGAATAATTGATAACCGAAGATTAAACTCTATAATAAATATGAATAAAGATTCACTTGTGTAAAAGAATAAATCTTGGTGCTTTGGCAAAGTATGTATTGATTGGAACATTACTGTATCACAAACAAGTTACCGGCCGAATTACGCTTTCCACGAATTTTCATTAAATGTAACATTGGTGTAATACAATCGTATTTTTTTTTCTTTTTTGTTTGAGTTCATGTTCGGATTAACAGCCAAGGCTATTACCATAAACAATTACTTGTGTGTGTCTGGGGGGGGGGGGGGGGGGGGGGGGGTATTGTTGATTGGGTCACGGTTCACACTCGAATCATATTTTGAATGATGTAGTTTTTTTTTTTTTTTTTTTTTTTGTAATTTGAGGGTTTTTGCAAGATAAGCTAATCATGAATAAGAATTTACAATTACAACTCGTTGCAATTTGCATGCTATGCAGGACTGCTTCAATTGATTAAATTTGCCAAAACAATTTAGTTTTTTCAAGGAGCAAAGTCGTCTATTACATAACCATTGCGTAATATTTCGAGCTGCTAATCAAGACTTTGAAAATAAAGTTACAATATATTGTAATTTGTTATCAATAGACTTATGTTGCAAAATATATGAAATCTAACAAAATGCCATAGACATAGCTTAAACGTTTATATGGGGCTGAAATTAACGTTTTAATCTATCTGAGTATAATGAAGCATTATAGAAAAGCCAAATGGCAATATATTTCAATTCAAGTACAGCTATTTTCCAAATATAATCTACTTTGGTCAATGTTTACTTTTTAAATTTCATTGAGTATTTTTCACTGCTATGCACAATTTCAATTTACTGCCATTTTCTCAGATTGCCATACTGCAGCAATAAATTTGCCAAATTTGGCTACATCATGAGCGCTAACTCGAATTAAGTTGTCTTTTTATTTAAACTTATTATATTTATTATTTTTTTAATTATTAATGCAAAGTTGAAATATATCGCTAATATAACTGCAAATTCTAAACGTTCCAATCGATAAAGATTTGCGCAAAGTTCAGGGGAGACTTCACCTCTAAAATTTGGCCTAATAGGTAAGTGTTAATGACAATTGCAATAAGGTAATAAGGCGATGTTGCCCCTAAAAGATCATATAAACTTTGAAGAGATTCAATGTAGGCTTTTGGTCTAGTAATCACTTGCATAACCTGGAAATACGAATACTGCAATATTGTAACGCAAGATTCACCAAAACACCAAGGCTTATTGTTTTACTATTTCCATGGGGTTTAAGTAGGGTACTCTGTCAAATTGTCTTTAATATGCTAATCTCGGAATATAAATCCAGAATTTCAATATATCACAATTCACTCACAATTTTCGAAGACCCTTTCATTCTAACGACTCTCTAACCCATTTAGCAACCATTTTGTTATAGTCCTTCCAATCTCTTTGTCATAACCTTGTAGCATCGATTTTTCCCGGACATTATAGTACCCCCCCCCTTCTCTCTCTCTCTCTCTCTCTCTCTCTCTCTCTCTCTCTATATATATATATATATATATATATATATATATATATATATATATATATATATATATATATATATATATATATATATATATATATATATATATACATATATATATATATATATATATATATATGTATATACATATATATATATATATATATATCAATCAATCAATCACCATCATCATCATCATCTCCTCCCACGCCTATTGACGCTAAGGGCCTCGATTAGATTTCACCAGTCGTCTCTACTTTGAGCCTTTAAATCAATGCTTCTCCATTCATCATTTTCCTATTTCCCGTTTCATAGTCCTCAGCCATGTAGGCTTGGGTCTTCCAACTCTTTTAGTTCCTACTGGAGCCTAATTAAATTATTGTTGAACTAATCTCTCTTGGGAGTGTGAAGAACATGACCAAACCATCTCCATCTATCCCTCACCGTTATCTCATCCACATATGGTACTCAGGTAATTTCTCTTATGGTTTTATTTCTAATCCTGTCATGCCATTTCACTCCCAAAAATCTTCTGAGGGTTTTGTTCTCAAATATACCCAAATCTCTTGGATACTGTTTCATTGTCATACAACGACTCATGTCCGTACAGTAAACTGATATATAGTCTGGTTTTTATATGTAATTGCAGGTCATTTGATTTCTAAATTTTACTTAACTTGGCCATTGTCTGATTTGCTTTTTCAAATCTTTCACTAGACTCTAATTTTAAAGACCCTGTATTGGAGATAATTTTTCCTAAATACTTAAATGATTCTACCTCATTAATCTTTTCTCCTTCCAATGATATTTCATCTTCCATTGCATGCTCCGTTTTCATCATCTCTGTCTTTCTTCTATTTATCTTCAGGCCCAATTCGTGTGATATTTCATGCATTCTGGTAAGCAAGCATTGCAAATCCTGTGGTGTTCTGCTAATAAGGAAAGCACCATCAGCATACTCTAGGTCAGCAAATTTCCTATTACCAATCCAGTTCAATCCTTCTCCACCATCCTCAACTATTCTATGCATTACAAAATCCATGAGGATGATAAACAACATAGGTTACAACACATTCCCTTTGAGTACTCCAATGTTCACTGGAAATTCATTTAATAGGGCTCCACTAACATTAAATTTGCTCCTCCTATGCTCATAAACAGACTTAATCAAATTTACATATTCAAGAGGAACTCCTTAATAACGCAGGACTCTCCACAAAATTGCCAGATGCACACTATCAAAGGCTTTATCATAGTCCTCAAATGTCATCAAAAGTGGATTTCTATATTCTACACATTGCTGTACACCATGTCTCAAAATGAAAATTTGGTCCGTGCAACTCCTGTCTTTTCTAAATCCTGCTTGTTCATCTCTCAGTTTTTCATCAATCTTTCTAGTCTCTTCAGAATAAGAATACTATATGTTTTGATGACAACTGACGTAATTGTAATGCCTCTGTTATTATTTTATTTAGTCAGATCATCTTTTTTTTTTTTGCCATTTTCACCAACACCCCTAGCTCCCATTCATCAGGCTTTGACTCTGCGCGTCACACTAAAAAATAATGTTGTAAGTATTCTGGGAGTCATTTCATTATCAGCCAATATCATCTCGGCAGTTATTCCATCGTATCCACGGGCTTTCCATCTCTTGAGTTTTTTAACGATAGCTTCGACTTCAAACACACTGAATTCATTCATGGACACTTCAAAGTCTTCCTCAGCTTCAGGTATGTCAATCAAATTATTCCCTTCATATCTCCTATTCATGACCTTACTAAAGTGTTCCATCCAATGTTGCATTTCTTCGTCTATGTTGTTATAACAGATCCATCTCTCTTTTTGATGGGTATATATATACTTTTTCTTTGCCCATGAAGAGATTTCATTAACAATTCTCTGAGCAATCCTTGCACCATAGCCACTCCCTGAATTCATAGCTTTTTCATCTTCATACGCATTCCTGTCTAAATAGTCTCTCCTGTCATTTCTGGTTTTTCTTTTGACTTTACTATCAATACTGGATTACTTAGCAGACTCTACTTTATAATTTTCATTATTTCCTCGAAAACTTTCAGCAACCCTTTTCTGTCTTTTTCTCCTTTTTATAGTATCCCAAGTATTATTTGATATCTATGGCTTTCTCCTTGTAACTGCATGTCCCAAAACTTCACTACCAATTGACTGATATATGTTCTCAGTATCACACCATTCTTCGTTAATTGTCTGCTCTTCTTCTCTTAAAGTCTCAAAGACAGCAAATCGATTCCTACATTTAATTCCAAATATTTCTCTGTAGTCATCTACTAGAAGCATAGTTGTATCAAACCTACGTATTCTAGATACATTTCTGTTGGGCGCATTTAGTTTTGATTTCAGTGTTGAAATGAGGACCTGGTGATCACTACCAATATCTGCACTTCTATAACTTGTTATATTTCTCAGATTCCACCTCTCTTTATTAATGGCTATGTGATCTATCTGATTTTTGTAATTGCCACATAGTGAAGTCCATGTATACGTGTGGATGGCCTTGTTCTGGAAAAGATTACCTCCTATAACAAGGTGGTTTGTTGAACAAAAACTTATAAAACTTGCTCCATTTTCATTTACACCTTCGCCAAGACCCCCAACCCCCATCACATTCTCTATACCTTTATTATTTCCTCCAACTTTAGCATTGGGTTCACCCATCATAATTTTCATATCTCTCTCTGGAATTTCATCCATTACACTCTGCGAGTATTACTGTATGCTAGTGAGTGAGTCTACTTGTGTGATCCAAGAAATAAGCTGATTTAACGCGGATAACAAAAGGCTATCATGTGCAATATAGCTAAAAGTTTTTGTGAATAACCGGTGATTAGTTTAAGGTCAGAAGTGTGATTAAACGTCGGCATAGGATAGTTAGCTTGTGAATTACTAAAAATCTGAACAGGATGGTGCTCTATAACACAGGCAGGACATGGAGGGATATTGCTGCAATCAGCAAGAGCAAATTCCATGAGTTGGCACAACAAGAACTAGACCGTTTGATAACAGAGGTTGCTAATAGCTCCAACAAGTGTGATGGAAAAATATTCTCAAACATATTGAAACAATATGATCCAACAAACTGCGCAAAACATCGTCAAAATAATGGAAGAAATTCCAAAGAAGATCCAGGTGATAAAGAGACATAAAGAAAGTTTACATCAATCAACTCATTCCATCAAAGAACAATAAGAAGTTCAATATGGTGAATATGCTGATTGATGCAATAGGAAAAAGAATGACAAAATGGTGTAATACATGTAAGATGTGGTATTCCATTATTAATCCACATCAACTGATCAAAAAATGAGATGCATGTCATGTACCAACACACCCTACTTGTGCTGAAGTGCAACAAAAAATAAATAATAAAGACACAATGGAATTCTGCTCAACATGCTTAGTCTGGATAGAAAATATAATTAAGTCGAGACTGAATCTGCAAATAGAAGAAGAAGAAGAAGAAGAAGAAGAAGAAGAAGAAGAAGAAGAAGAAGAAGAAGAAGAAGAAGAAGAAGAAGAAGAAGAAGAAGAAGAAGAAGAAGAGACAAATTAACAGGATATGTGTAAGGATGCAGAGGAAATCATTAATACAACATATAATGCCATTCAACAACATACTTACGAAGAAATAAATTATCAGATGGAAACAAATAATAGACCAAAGAGACTCTACTCGAACCTACATACTTTTAGGGAAGAGCAAGAAAAAGAAAAAGAAGAAAAGAAAGATATAGTCTGCAATTTACTGAAAAGAGGGCATTGCAGATTTGGCAAAAGATGCTACTACAAGCATCCAAAGATATGCCATAATTATGAAATATATGGTAAATGTACATATTTAGACGGATATGGAGATGAATGCAGAGATCTCCATCCAAAAATATGCAAAAACCTGAAAGAAAGAAAAAGGATGCAAATTTAAAAAAAATTGTCGAAATATGCATCCTGCAACCATGAATGAAAGTCAGAAAACTCAAAAACAAGCGGAAAAGAAAAATGAAAGCAAAAATGAAAAAAAAAAAAAACAAGCCGAGTATAATCAGCGCTATGCACAAAAGTCCCCAAGATATGATGCCTTTCTACCCAATTATGCACAATTAGAGCCCAACTACAAAGAATGCATCGATAATGCCAGGGGCTGGTGCAGATATGGGAATAATTGTACGTATACACACAAAAATGAATATGAAGACGAAAGACCAAATATAATAGAAAAGTTGGGTTTTTTAATGGCAGAATTCCTAGAAATGAAGAAAAGAACATCATATCAGAACAGGAAGGAAGCGTGGGAGAATCCATATTATTACCAATATTAGATAATGGGGAGGAAACACAAACCATCATAGTGATGAATGCACAGGGTTTAGTCACGAGTAACTCTAAAAGGAAAATAGAGTTCATAGAAGAACTAACCCAAATTGAAAAAATATATATATTAAATATAAGTGAAACATGGTATTCCTAAGAGACTGGCAGTGATGACCAGATAAAGGGTATCCAAACATATAGATCAGACAGAAGAAATAGGAATCAAGTGAGAACCGCAATATATGGAAGAGACATAAATCTAGGAAAAGTCTGTGAAAAATACAGCAACACAGAATGTGAACTGATTACGGTAGAATTTCATTATGAAAAACTAGTGAATATTGTAGTATACAGACCCCCAAATACTAAGGAGTTTGCCATGATAATAGAAAAAATAGATCATATATGTGGAAACCATAAAGACTGGAATATACTCCTATCCAGAGATTTTAACGTTCCTTTCGTGGATTGGAAAGAACAGATAGAAGAAAGTGGTTGTATATATACATATAGAAAAGAGAATGATAGTAGCACAGAAGATAAGAGGCAATTTGAAAAGCTTTAAGATATGCTATTAGAACATAATATGCAATAAATAAACTACATTCCACCAAGAAAGGACAATGTCCTAGATTTAGCATTTGTGAATGAGGTGAATTATGTTAAAGAAATAATAGTGTATAACATTGGAATTTCAGACCACAATGTCATAGAATTAATAGTACATTCCAAAGCAAATGAATGCAGAGATAAATAAAAAAAAGCACAAAACGATGGGAAGGATATGAAAAATATGATTTTCATAGTAAGAATATAAAATGGTAAAAAATAAATGAAGAATTAAACAAGGGTCAGAAAAAATTTATTCTTAAGAGACAATATACAGGTAAATACGGATATTCTGTACAAAATACTGGAGAAAATTGTTGAAAAAAATGTACCGAAAAAAAAATAAATAAACATCAGACATGCATACCAAGAGACAAAAGGATCTTATTTCAGAAAATTAGAAAGTGGAAGAAAAATCTTGCAAAAGAAAAAAAATTATGGAAAATGATGGAAATAAAAAGTAAGATAGAAAATGCAGAACAAAAGATTATACTATCGAAAGAAAATGAAAAAAGGGACTTCGAAGAAAGGACACTTCAAAAAAAAAAAAAAAAAAAAAAAAAAAAAAAAAAAAAAACAAAGTACTTTACTCCTATGCAAAAAAGATGAAAAAAGGGAGATTAGAAATACGCCTTCTAAGAATTGAAGGACGGCTAACGAATGAAAAAAAGGAAATATGCAACATATTAGCAGAAAAATATAAGAGTGAGTTCATGCCAAGAATTGCGAATGAGAATAATGAAACAGAAATAAGAGAAGAAAAGGTTGAATATCTAACGGATATAGATATTAATGAAGCAGATATTGTCAAGGCTATAAACGAAATTAAAAATGTATCAGCAGCCGGACCAGATGGAGTTCCAGCGATTTTGTTAAAAAAAAACTGCAAACATTATCGCGAAGCCGCTTGCAATACTGCTAAGACAAAATGTAGATATGAGCAAGATATATGTTAAACATAAATTAGCTTATATAACCCCTATCTTCAAAAGTGGATCAAGACTAGAGGCAAGCAATTATAGACCTGTTAGTCTAACATCACATATCATGAAAGTGTATGAGAAGGTAATAAAAAAGAAAATAATGGATCATTTAGTTAAAAATAATTTGTTTAATATAGGTCAACACGGTTTTGTGCCCGGAAAAAGTACACAGACCCAACTGATAGCACACTATGAAAACATATACAAAAATATGATAAATGAAAAAGACACAGATGTGATCTATCTAGATTTTACTAAAGCCTTTGACAAGGTAGACCAAAATATATTAGAGAAAAGAATTAGAATATTGTAGGAAAGATAGGAAAATGGGTAAAAGAATTCCTGCAAACCAGAAAACAGAAAGTGGTTGTAAATGACAAGATATCAGATGAAGCTCAGGTAATATCTGGCGTGCTACAGGGTATGGTATTAGCTGCACTGCTATTTGTTATTATGATTTCAGACATAGGCTGTAATGTTAAAGACTCTGTAGTGAGAAGTTTCGCCGATGACACAAGAATAAGTAGAAAAATTACTTGTGATGAAGATAGGAACTCATTACAAAGAGATCTAAACAAAATATATAAATGGGCGGAGATAAAAAGGATGGTATTTAACTCTGATAAATTCGAATCAATAAATTATGGAAACAGAGAAAGAATGGTATATGCTTACAGGGGACCTAATAACGAGACAATCACAAACAAGGAAGCAATTAAAGACCCTGGTGTAATGTTAAACAGGAATATATTATGCAACGACCAAATAGCAACACTGTTGGCTAAATGTAAAGCAAAATTGGGAATGTTATCCAGACACTTTAAAACAAGAAAAGCTGAACACATGATTATGCTTTACAAAACTTATGTTTGTAGTACACTCGAGTACTGCAATATGATATGGTACCCACACTACCATTAGGATATTGCACAAATAGAAAGTGTACAAAGGTCCTTTACTGCTAGAATAGAAGAAGTTAAGGACCTGGACTACAGGGAGAGACTGCAATTTTTAAAACTGTACAGCCTAGAAAGGAGAAGAGAACGCTGCATGATAATACAAGCATGGAAGCAAATGGGAAGAATTACTGAAAACATCATGGAGCTAAAAATATTAGAAAGAGCAAGCTGAGGTAGATTAATAGTGCCCAAAACTATACCAGGAAAACTAAGGAAGGCGCACAGGACATTAATCCACTACGCACCAGCATGGATAATGCAGCGACTATTTAATGTGCTGCCAGCTCATCTAAGAAACATATCAGGAGTGAGCGTAGATGTGTTTAAGAGTAAGCTCGATAAATATCTAAGATGCATCCCAGATCATCCAAGACTGGAAGATGCATTAGCAACTCTCTGGTAGATATACTAGGTGCGTCACACCGAGGGACCTGGGGGAACCCAGATATAAAATAAGCTCTTCATACTATTCACCTTTTCCTTCTTCAGGAGCATCATTTGTTGATCATGGCAAACTCTAATGCTCATATTGCACTGCTTTGATTTAAATTTTGCGAGTACCAATCTGTTATTAACAGTTTTCCACTCAGTTAATGCCTTTTCTGCTCTTGATGTCATCATCAATCCTACTCTTCTCTTCCAACTCCATCATTTCTTCCAGAATCGGTATATAATGTATATTTTCTTGGTCTAAG
>NC_090736.1:47743689-47746189 GCF_036898095.1 Palaemon carinicauda | reverse complement strand
CACCCATGCCCACTATCTATCCTAGCTAGGACCAAGGACGGCTAGGCAATGGGTAGCAGGTAGAGCTATAGGCTCCCCAACCCCCAACTTTAGCTCACAGACTGGTGAGGTTGCAGACATTACAAGAAACTATTGAATTTGAGCATAATTCGAACCCCAGTCTAGCAGAAGCCCAGGCAGGGACATTTCTAGTAGGCTATCACAACTTTGAAAAGCAATATGGTAAAGTAATAATCGAATGATGGTATTCACATTAATTAAATTATTTCATTCTTGTCAGAAGTGTAAAAACATTAACTTTAGAAATGTTTCTTGTAAATTTAAAGACAATGGTTATTCAATGTTCTACTTTGAATATCCCGAAGAGTTACTTTTTCAAAACATCTATTATGATAAAACAAAATATTTGTCGCCATAGCAACAGCAACAGAAGCGCAAATAGAAATCTGAGTGGTTGCTGCTTTCATCGCCCAATGAAAGTTGTCTGAATATTTTCCGTCGAAGCTGAACAATAGCTTCAAGACTTCCTGAAATCTTATGCGCTGCTATTCTAATGTATATCTAATTTCGAGCATAAAATATGAAATTCTAGTATTTAATGCCAGTCACTTAAAATATCACTTAAAGCAGATTCAACCGATGTATCATAATGTTCTTGGATGTCTTCGATTGCTTGATCGAGATTACGAAATAGTTGCCCAGTTATGTTTAGATTCAATGCAATTTTGTATGATAAAATGCAAATTACAAGAATGCGAATACACTTGTTTGAATTATGATATGAATGGAGATTTTTAGTAGTGAGGGTGCAGGGACTTCACATGTTTGTGAATTTCACAAAATCCCCATTCTAAATGACATTTTGCAGATGCTGGCATTCCGTAATTAGTAGGTTGATCAGGGCACCAGCCACCCGTTGAAATACAACCGGGTTCTTTGACTGTTTTAAATTTTTATAATTTATATAGGAAATATCTAATCTAATGTTGTTACTCATTTTAAGATATTTTATTTTAATTGCATTACTTCTCTTATAATGTATTCACTTCTTTCTTTCCTTTCCTCACTGGGCTATTTTTCCCTGGTGGATACCTTGGGCTTATAGCATCTTGCCTTTCCAACTAGGGTTGTAGCTTAGCTTCTAGTAATAATAATAATGATAATATAAAAAAAAGGGCAAGAGGCATGCGACATTTCCTCCAACCTTGTAGGAATAATGGGAGCAGGCGCTCTGCATGGGCAGGTCCACTGCCGTCTCAATATTGAGACGGCAATGGCAGGTCGGTCACGGCCTGGAATAGCAAGAGACACAACAAAAGGTTTACAGGTCGCTCATGAAGGGCAGAGGCTGGGACAGTGACATTCCAATAATAAGTAGGACAATGCACTAGAAACTGACCATGCATGTTCAGCACCCAAGCCCTCTCTATACCCCTGCTATGAACAGGGAGGGCCTAACAATGGCTGGTGATGACTCAGCAGGTAAACTTATTTTCATTTGAGCGTTTTTTAAACGATTGTCTCTTTGAACGATAAACTTTAGAGCGATTACTATGAAGCGATAAATTTATCTAAAAGCTATAAAAAGTCAAAGCAAACGTAAAAGAAAAACAGGAAAAAGTTCATTTGGAAAAGAATACTACTCTATTTAGTTCAATCCTAAATCAAAGTAAAAAAAAAAAATATGAGGAATAACATATAGAAGGATTTCAAATGTTTATAAAAACGCCAGATAAAATGTTGAAAGTTTGAATGCTCATCCCAAGGTTATAAAAACAACCTCGGAGAAAGTCTAAAAGTGGCATATTGTTTTTTTTTTTTTGTTGAAATAAAACCTGTGGTAAATATCTCGAGACTTGTTTGGCAATAATCCATATATAAAAGGCAAAAAAATCTTGCACTAACACATGAAATGCAAAAAGCTGGCGAAAGATACACATGCACATGTAAAGAGTCCCATCCATAAACCAGTGTTGGTATCGAATCATTAATTCAATCATACGTTTTGTCCCGAAAAATCAGAATCCTGTCTTCGTCTTCCACACTTGAGTCAAATAGATATATATATATATATATATATATATTTATATATATATATATATATATATATATACATATATATATATATAAAGAGACCCTTTCTTTTTATCATATAAGGAATATAAATAGATAGATAGATAGATGGAGGCTGAAAAAAGAAAAAGATGGGCAAAGATCCTGAAATACATTGATAGAGAATGAATATATAAACTACTGTTGTAAAAAAGGTTTAAACAATTAAAAGATTGATATATATATATATATATATATACATATATATATATGTATATATATATATATATATATATATTATATATATATATATATACATAAATATGTATATATATATATACATATATATATCTATATATGTATATAAATATACATATATGTACACATATATATATATATATATATGTATATATATATATATATATATATGTATCTATTTATATATATA
>NC_090736.1:47738689-47741189 GCF_036898095.1 Palaemon carinicauda | reverse complement strand
TTCAATGTCTGGTTGTGTTAATTTTGTATTATCTGCTATCTATTGAAGTTAGTGAAATGAATTAAAACAATGTTATAAAAAGTTTCTCATTCTTTTTATAAATGACATGACAATGTTTTATTACCAGTGGAACCTGTAAAGGAATTATTTTTATTTATTACAATAAGCTTATTGAATTATTTACCACAAACTGAACAAAATGGTATAATGGTAAAGGTCTTTTGTCTCGTTTTAAAGCGAATGAGTATTTTTGGTTAAAAGAGTAAAACACAATGTTATGTTCTGTCTATAAACAATAAGAATTTAATATTTTTTGCTTTCGAAGAGATTACCCAAAGCAGATGGAAAAAGAGAGAGTTATAAATGACCAGCGAATATGATGATGTTTGCAAAACATCGTCACAAAATATATCATTTTAATAGATGAGAAAATAAGGATAAAAACCCTTACACAAATTACAAAAACATTTCGAAATTGACGAACATATATTTCTCAATAAAAGAAATATGTGTGCACTGTGCAGTTATTATTATTATTATTATTATTATTATTATTATTATTATTAGTAGTAGTAGTAGTAGTAGTAGTAGTAGTAGTAGTAGTAGTAGTAGTAGTAGTAGTAGTAGTAGTTAAGCTATAACTCTAAATGGAAAAGCAAGATGCTATAAAACAAAGTGAAAAATAGCCTAGTGAGGAAATGGAACAAGGAATTAAATAAACTACAGGGAGTTAATAAACAGTTAATAAATATGTTGAGAACTGTAACAACATTTCACTAGATCTTTCATGTATAAACAATAAAAACTTAAAAAAAAAAAAAATACAGGATGGAGAGAAATAAGATAGAATGGTGTGCCTGAGTGTACGTTCAAGTAAGAGAACTCTAACCCAAGAGAGTGAAGGACCATGGTATAGAAGCTATGGGACTGCCCAAGACTAGAGAATAATGGTTTGTTTTTGGAGTGCCCTTCTTCTAGAAGAGATGCTTACTCTTGCCAAATAGTCTCTTCTACCCTTACCAGGATGAAAGTAGCCACTGAACAATTACATTGTAGTATTTACCCCCTTAATAGAAGAAAATTTGTTTGGTGATCTCAGTGTTGTCAGGTGTATGAAGAAAGCAGAGATTGTGAAAAGAATAGGTCAGACTATTCGGTGTATGTGTAGGCAAAGACAAAATAAGCCATAACCAGAGAGAGGGATCCAATGTAGTACTGTCTGGAAGGAAAGACGTCATTTATTAAAAACAAAAAATGCTAAAAAGGCATGTGGTTAAATGTTACTCATACTAATTACAAACAATTCTAAGCAATGGTAAAATGCATGTTCACATTATCAAATAATCATATCCGGGGAAAACTGGTGAAATTGACTGTATGTGCCCTATTATCTTGGGAAAACTGGGAAATTGACTGTATGAGCCCTGTTATCACGGAAAAAATTGGTGAAATTGGCTTTATGTGCCCTATTATCCAGGGCAAACTGGAAACATTGATTGTATATGCCCTATTATACGGACAAATTGATTAAATTTACAGCGTTTGCCCTATTATCGGGGACAAACAGTGAAATTGACTGTATGTGCCTTATTATCTGTGGGAAACTGGTGAAATTGACTGTATGTGCCCAATTATATTGGGTAAACTGGTGAAATTGACTATATGTGCTCTATTATCTTCGGTAAACTGGTGAAATTGACTGTATGTGCCTTATTATTTGTGGGAAACTGGTGAAATTGACTGTATGTGCCCAATTATATTGGGCAAACTGGTGAAATTGACTGTGTGTGCCCTATTATCTTCGGTAAACTGGTGAAATTGACTATATGTGCCCTATTATCCAGGGCAAACTGGTGAAATTGACTGTATGTGCCACAATATCTGAGGCAAACTGGTGAAATTGACTGTATGTTCCATAATATCTGGGACAAACTGTGAAATTGACTGTATATGCCCTATTATCTAAGACAACTGTATGTGCCTTAATATCTATGCCCTATTATCTAAGGCAACTGTATGTGCCTTATTATCCATGCCCTATTATCTAAGGCAACTGTATGTGCCTATTATCCCTGGTAAACTGGTAAAATTGATGGTATGTGCCCTAATATCTGGGACAAACTGGAGAAATTGACTATATGTGCTCTATTACCGGGGGCAAACTGGTGAAATTGACTATATATACCCTATTATCTGGGGCAAACTGGTGAAATTAACTGCAGGTGCCTAATTATCTAGGACAAACTAGTGAAATTGACTGTATGTGTCCTATTATCCGGGAGAAACTGGTGAAATTGACTGTATGTGTCCTATTATCCGGTAGAAACTGGTGAAATTGACTGTATGAGCAATATTATCTGGGGTAAACTGGTGAAATTTACTGTATATGTCCTATTATTTGGGGAATACTGTTGAAATTGACTGTATATTCCCTATTATCCGGAGCAAACTGGTGAAATAGACTGTATATGCCCTATTATCTGGGGCTGGTGAAATTGAC
>NC_090736.1:47731189-47733689 GCF_036898095.1 Palaemon carinicauda | reverse complement strand
AATATGGCTTCACTGTTACAGAGAGGAATGGAATTCATCACCCTCAGTGTGTCCTATGCCATACTGTCCTCAGCAATGACGCCTTTAGACCTGGTCGTCTGGAGCGACATTTGAGCACAAACCACAAAGCATTAAAAGTAAAGTCAAAATAGTTCTTCACAGCCAAACTGCATGAGCTGAATCATATGAAGCTGGACTCAAGCAGTGTTTTTCATCAAGAAATGTGGAAACTAGTGGAAGCATCTTATGAGCTGTCACTACTTACTGCAAAAACAGAGAAGCCTCACTCTGTGGGGGAGACTCTTGTAAAGCCCTGCCTTTTGAGAGCTGCAAATATTGTGCTTGGGGAAGGAAGCCAAAAAAAGTTATCAAAGATTTCCTTTTCGGTTAACACAGTGAAGCGTTGCATTGATGAACTTTCAGAAGACATAAAAGAACAAGTTTTGGACAAAATAAAAGCATCTCGCTTCTTTGCAATACAGTGCAATGAAAGTACTGATGTTGCTCACCTTTGCCAGCTGCTTGTTTATTCTCGATTCGTGGATGAAGGAACTGTGAAAGAAGAAATTCTTTTCTCAGCAGCACTGGAGGCAACAGCAAAGGCCATCAATGTTTTTTCAAAGGTGCATGAGTTTTTCCATGAGTACGGTCTTTCATGGGAAAAAATAGTTGGTGTTTGTACTGATGGTGCCCCAGCAATGATTGGATCTCGCTCTGGATTTGTAAAACTGATGAAAGAAAAAAAATTCTGCTGTTGCAATTTTAAGAATAGATAATTTGAAAACATGGCATATAATATTTGGAAATACTTATGAGACTAAGGCACAATTTCTGGTCAAATTTAGTGAGATGGATGCTGCTGCTCCTTCCTCACAAGATCAGAAATTCTAGGATTGAAGAATGACAGCGCACAACGCAGTACAAACACCGACTAATTTTTCCCATGAAAGACCGTACTCATGGAAAAACTCATGCACCTTTGAAAAAACATTGATGGCCTTTGCTGTTGCCTCCAGTTCTGCTGAGAAAATAATTTCTTCTTTCACGCCCCCTTTGTATCATCCTCACGCCCCCCTAGTGGGGCACGCCCCCCAGTTTGGGAACCACTGATATAGGAGATATTCATTTTAATGTTACTGTTCTTTAAATGTTTTATTTTTCCTTGTTTCCTTTCCTCACTGGGCTATTTCCCCTGTTGGACCCCCTGGGCTTACAGCATCGTGCTTTTCCAACCAGGGTTGTAGCTTAGCAAGTAATGATAATAATAATTAAGATAACTGGCAAGAAGCATTCCACTTTTCCTCTAACTCCTTTGGGGTCATGATGGCCAACCTTGGAGGAATTATGGGAGGAGGCGCCCTGCATGGGACCAATCAGTAAAGGGAAGCCAATTGAGCAGGTCAGCCACGCCCAGATATGGCAGGAGAGACACCAAAGGTTTAAAGGCCTCTTGTGAATGCAAGAGGCAAGGGACAGTGATATTCCCCTAGCAAGCAGGAGAATGCCTTAGAAACCGACCATATATACATACGATCAGCACACAAGCCCCCTCTCCACCCGTTCTATGACCAAGGAGGGCCAAACAATGGCTGGTGATGACTCAGCAGGTATACCTATACACACCCCCCCCCACCCAGCCATTCTCTAGAGTTCTTTTTATTGGAGCGATTTTCATTTGAGCGTTTTAAGCGATTGTCTATTTGAGAGATATAACTTTAGAGCGATTTCTGCGAAGCGATAAATTTGTCTAAAAGCTATAAAAAGGTAAAAGGAAACAGGAACAAATCCATTTTAAAAAGAATATAACTCTATCTAGTTGAATCCTAAATCAAAGTAAAAAACACGAGGAATAACATAGAAAAAGTATTTCAAATATATTTAAAAAAAAGCTAGATAAAATGTTTAAAATTTGAATGTTCATTTCAAGGTTATAAAAACAACCTCGGAGAAAGTCTAAAAGTTGCATATTGTTTGGCAATAATCCATATAGGAACGGCAAGATAGTCTCTTGCACTAACACATAAAATGCAGACAGCTGGCAAAGGATACACAGACACATGCAAAGGGTCCTATCAATAAACCAGTGTTGGTATTGAATCATTAATTCAATCATACAGTTTGTCCCCCAAAATCAGAATCCTGTCTACGTCTTCCACACCAGAGTCTAATAGAAGAAACTGTGTCCCCCTGGAGAAGTAATTGCATATTCTAAAGGTTGGATGAATCCATTTTTGAAACTTGGTTTTAAAGGTTTAAAGGTCGCTTATGAATGGCAGAGGCAATGATCAGTAACATTGCCTTATCAAGCAGGACAATGCCCTCAAGAAAGACCATATATACATATGATCAGTGCCCAAGCGACCACTCCACCCAAGCTAAGACCAAGGAAGGCCAGGCAATGGCTGCTGATGACTCAGCAGGTAAACTTATAGGATCCCCCAAACACCTCATCCTTAGTTCACAAGGGTGGTGAGGCTGCAGCGACCAAAGAGCTAACGAA
>NC_090736.1:47711189-47721189 GCF_036898095.1 Palaemon carinicauda | reverse complement strand
TTCACTGTTACAGAGAGGAATAGAATTCATCTCCCTCAGTGTGTCATATGCCATACAGTCCTCAGCAATGACGCCTTAAGACCTGGTCGTCTGGAGAGACATTTGAGCACAAACCACAAAGCATTAAAAGAAAAGTGAAAGGAGTTCTTCACAGCCAAACTGCATGAGCTGAATCATATGAAGCTTGACTCAAGCAGTGTTGTTCATCAAGAAACGTGGAACTAGTGGAAGCATCTTACAAGCTGTCACTACTTATTGCAAAAACAGAGAAGCCTCACTCTATGGGGGAGACTCTTGTAAAGCCCTGCCTTTTGAGAGCTGCAAATATTGTGCTTGGGGAAGGAAGCCAAAGAAAGTTATCAAAGATTTCCTTTTCGGATAACACAGTGAAGCGTTGCATTGATGAACTTTCAGAAGACATAAAAGAACAAGTTTTGGACAAAATAAAAGCATCTCGCTTCTTTGCAATACAGTGCGATGAAAGTACTGACTAATTTTTCCCATGAAAGACCGTACTCATGGAAAAACTCATGCACCTTTGAAAAAACATTGATGGCCTTTGCTGTTGCCTCCAGTGTTGCTGCGAAAAGAATTTCTTCTTTCACAGTTCCTTCATCCATGAATCGAGAATAAACAAGCAGCTGGCAGAGGTGAGCAACATCAGTACTTTCATCACACTGTATTTCAAAGAAGCGAGATGCTTTTATTTTGTCCAAAACTTGTTCTTTTATGTCTTCTGAAAGTTCATCAATGCAACGCTTCACTGTGTTATCCGAAAAGGAAATCTTTGATAACTTTCTTTGGCTTCCTTCCCCAAGCACAATATTTGCAGCTCTCAAAAGGCAGGGCTTTACAAGAGTCTCCCCCATAGAGTGAGGCTTCTCTGTTTTTGCAATAAGTAGTGACAGCTCGTAAGATGCTTCCACTAGTTTCCACGTTTCTTGATGAAAAACACTGCTTGAGTCAAGCTTCATATGATTCAGCTCATGCAGTTTGGCTGTGAAGAACTCCTTTCACTTTTCTTTTAATGCTTTGTGGTTTGTGCTCAAATGTCGCTCCAGATGACCAGGTCTCAAGGCGTCATTGCTGAGGACTGTATGGCATATGACACACTGAGGGTGATGAATTCCATTCCTCTCTGTAACAGTGAAGCCATATTTGATATATTCATCTGAATACTTTCTTTTTTTTGCTCCAGACATCTCTGCAAAGTGAAAATAGCAACAAATTTATAATATGCACCATAGAACAACTAAGTAGTTATATAACATTACTATATTGGCATGCACCACACCACACATTCATATAACATAGGTCACACAACTGGAAATCAAAAATCTGTAACATACCACAAATATTCAGCACACAACGTGGTTTATATCTTAACAAAAATGACAATGAGAACAACAGCAGAAAATATAACGAGAAGAAGCAAACGAAGTAAAACTACACGCACGAAAATGCTCAGTTATACAGTACACTTAATTTGTCACACACACTTGATTCGCTGCTTATACTGGAATCAACGCACACACTTCCCCACATACATTCAAACTAGCATACAAAACTCACAGCGAATTATTCACCTTTCACACTTTCGATCACAACGAGTATTTCACACAATCAACAAGACATTCCATACTGCATCGTTCTACCCTTGCAAATTGTCAAGGTTACAATGTCACTCATACATGCCCACATCGTCACTGTTCACCATATCATATACTACACATAAAAACATATGCAATTTTAGTTGACCACTGCTACAACAACCATCGATACGCAACTGACGACAACCATCGATACACACAAACAAACATTTCAGATATGATGTAAGAACGTGTTGAAAACGTTGACATAATTATATGCAGCAGAACAGCCATTTTAATATCACATATGAAATCACAATAACACTCCATAATCACATATGGATTGAAATCCCTACCGTGGACAAGGGGAATATGTGCTCGGGTTGACGGGATGAAGTATTGGGAGTTTGTGACGAGTCCCTCAGTGGCGTCAGTTGGCTGGTATCACTGACGTGTCCAAAACGTGTAAAGAGAACTAGCTTAATAGAAAACGGGTTGGAGTGACTGCTATAATTATACTTTGCATGTATGTAATGACAGATATTTGATCTTTTAATGATTTTATTATTCTATTAAACAATTATTTTCGAGCAGATAGCTTCACGCCCCCTTTGTATTGTCCTCACGCCCTCCCAGTTTGGGAACCACTGATATAGGAGATATTCATTTTAATGTTGCTGTTCTTTAAATGTTTTATTTTTCCTTATTTCCTTTCCTCACTGGGCTATTTTCCCTGTTGGAGCCCCTGGGCTTACAGCATCGTGCTTTTCCCACCAGGGTTGTAGTTTAGCAAGTAATAATAATAATAATTAAGATAACTGGCAAGAGGCATGCCACATTTCCTCTAACTCCTTTGGGGACATAATGGCCAACCTTGGAGGAATTATGGGAGGAGGTGCCCTGCATGGGACCGATCAGTAAAGGGAAGCCAATTGAGCAGGTCAGCCACGCCCAGGAATAGCAGGAGAGACACCAAAGGTTTAAAGGTCTCTTGTGACTTCAAGAGGCAAGGGACAGTGATATTCCCCTATCAAGCAGGAGAATGCCTTAGAAACCGACCGTATATACATACGATAAGCACACAAGCCCCCTCTCCACCCGTGCTATGATCAAGGAGGGCCAAACAATGGCTGGTGATGATTGAGCAGGTATACCTATACACACCCCCCCCCCCGCCCCAGCCATTCTCTAGAGTGCTTTTTATTGGAGCGATTTTCATTTGAGCGTTTTAAGCGATTGTCTATTTGAGAGATATAACTTTAGAGCGATTTCTGTGAAGCAATAAATTTATCTAAAAGCTATAAAAAAGTAAAAGGAAACGTACAGGAAAAACAAGAACAAATTCATTTTAAAAAGAATATAACTCTATCTAGTTGAATCTTAAATCAAAGTAAAAAAAAACACGAGGAATAACATAAAAAAAGGATTTAAAATATATATATATAAAAAGCTAGATAAAATTTTTAAAATTTGAATGTTCATTTCAAGGTTATAAAAACAACCTCGGAGAAAGTCTAAAAGTGGCATATTGTTTGGAAATAATCCATATAGGAAAGGCATAATAGTCTCTTGCACTAACACATAAAATGCAGACAGCTGGCAAAGGATACACAGACACATGCAAAGGGTCCTATCAATAAACCAGTGTTGGTATTGAATCATTAATTCAATCATACAGTTTGTCCCCCAAAATCAGAATCCTGTCTACGTCTTCCACACCAGAGTCTAATAGAAGAAACTGTGTCCCCCTGGAGAAGTAATTGCATATTCTAAAGGTTGGATGAATCCATTTTTGAAACTTGGTTTTAAAGGTTTAAAGGTCGCTTATGAATGGCAGAGGCAATGATCAGTAACACTGCCTTATCAAGCAGGACAATGCCCTCAAGAAAGAACATATATACAGATGATCTGTGCCCAAGCGCCCACTCCACCCAAGCTAAGACCAAGGAAGACCAGGCAATGGCTGCTGATGACTCAGCAGGTAGACTTAGAGGATCCTCCAAACACCTCATCCTTAGTTCACAAGGGTGGTGAGGCTGCAGCGACCAAAGAGCTAACGAATTTGAGCGGGACTCGAGCCCCAGTCTGGCGATCGCCAGTCAGGGACGTTACCCCATCGGCCATCACAAGTGGTGACTGCGTCATCGCTTTCTGGTAATTAGCAATAGCTGCCAGATTTTTATTTGAATCAACCTTCGTAGCCTCTTGACTTGACGTTGTACCTCATCCTGAATCATTTTGGGTGGAGCTTTTTCTGTCACCTGAGAATGAAGTTTGTTGATATCAAATTCTCAACCTTTGAGGGATCTGCTAGTTGGTGATGTTCCCTCTCACGCAGGGAACATCCTCCACATTAGGCATTGCCCATCACAAGGAATTAGCTATCATTTGATGAATCTAACTAATGGATCCCCTATGGATATAGACAGTTTATGGAAAGAGAAAACGACAGAATGGCCCCCAGTCCCAGGCATAGCGGGGTGCTAAAAATCTCCCAGTAAATATTTAAAGAAATCTAATCAAGGCCCTTTGCGTCACTAGGCGTAGGTGGAAATGATGATAATGATGATGATGATGATATACACACACATACATTTATATATGCATATGTATATAAATATATATATATATATATATATATATATATATATATATATATATATATATATATATATATATATATAAATATACACATATACATATATATATATATATATATATATATATATATATATATATATATATATATATATGTATATATGTATATAAATATATATATATATATATATATATATATATATATATATATATATATATATATATACATATATATATATATATATATATATATATATATGTATATATATATATATATATATATATATATATATATATACATATTTATATATATATATATATATATATATATATATATATATATATATAGTTACATACTCGCACACACACACACACACACACATATATATATATATATATATATATATATATATATATATATATATATATATATATATCTATATTCTTATATATATATATATATATATATATATATACATATATATATATATATATATATATATATATATATATATATATATATTCTTATATATATATATATATATATATATATATATATATATATATATATATATATATATATATACATATATATATATATATATATATATATATATATATATATATATATATATATATATTTAAGCAGACACTTGCTTTTTATTATATAAGGGATATAAATAGATAGATATATAGATGGAGGCTGAAAAAAAGAAAGAAAAGATGGGCAAAGATCCTGAAATACATTGATAAAGGATGAATATATAAAATACAGTTGTAAAAAGGTTAAAACCAAATAAAAAGATTGATCATTGGTTCTGTGGGTGTTTGGCTATATGTATATACCACAATGCTGCATTTCATGTGTGTTCATACAAATAGTGTCCCATTATCCTTCATGTAGACCAGCATCCACATAATTTATATTCATGTTTTTATTATGTTATTTCAAAATTGATATGCGGACATGCCCCAGCCAGCCATTCAAGCAAACAGTCCACTTACACTGAATAGATTAATGCCTCATCATCCAAATCCTCATAATTATTTTAATTCAGCGATGCGAGATGCACTTTGTGCAAATGGTTGTCGCCGCATCGGAACAAAGGCAGAAATAAAATTTCCTTTTTCATGAAAGTTTTCACACTATTTTTTTTATTATATTTTGCAGGAAGTTGGAGAGAATTGTCCGTTTTTTTATTATATGAAAGCCTGTCGGGGGAATATAAACCTTGTGTTTGATTTGCATCAAATAATTTCTCATACAAAGCAATTTATTGCGTTCTTGCCCCATAAATGTTTTCTTATTTTGGGAATTTCATAAAGAATAAAATCAAATAGAATGTGATTTTCTCAATAAATGCTGACCAAGGAAAAATAAGGAAATACAAATGAATTTTATTTCTATTTCAGCCAGAAAGAATTCATAGAGAAAATACCACGAAGAATTTTTATATTCCTATAAAAAAACTCTTAAAGGAAAAGCCATTTTCTGATATATATGAACTAAGAAAAATATATTAGAAGGTGAAGGAAGAATATATTTTAAAATTCCGAAACGACATCCATTTGAAATCATTGCGATGCATAAAAAGTATAAATGTGAAAAATGTGAATATGTGAAAATAGAATCCTTTGCCTTCGTCAAACTGCAAGAAATGGAAAGAAGGAAGAAGGATGTGACCTCGTGGCGCTTAATTAATTTTTCCTCCGGTTGAAGTGATTAGAGAGGACATCGAAGCGTCTGTGTTGATACAGAGGATCCTATCGCCCAAAAGGACTTTCGACCTCAGGAATTTCACCATGAGAACTGGTGGGGCAAAAATTCATTCCGGTATGTTCCATGTCACTAACACATACACACACACACACACACATATATATATATATATATATATATATATATATATATATATATATATATATATATATATCGTATTTGTCCTTATTTATACATGATTATATGATATATATATACACAAACACACACACACACACACAAACACACACATATATATATATATATATATATATATATATATATATATATATATATATATATTTATATATATACTGTATATATATATATATATATATATATATATATATATATATATATATATATATAATTATGCATATATATATCTATCTATCTATCTATATATATATATATATATATATATATATATATATATATATATATATATATATATATACTATATATATATACTATATTTATATACTCTATATATATATATATATATATATATATATATATATATATATGTATATATATATATATATATATATATGTATATATATATATATGTATATATATATATAAATATATATATATATATATATATATATATATATATATATATATATATATGATATGGGTGTGTGTGTGTTTCTTTGTATATGTACGAATGTAAATAAGATTATGGTATCTAGTAATAAATAGGTTTACAACTGTTTAACCAGGGGATGAAGGAAATTCAGGGACACTAAGAGAAAGGAAAGATTATTTTATTTTCGTAAGAGAGAGAGAGAGAGAGAGAGAGAGAGAGAGAGAGAGAGAGAGAGAGAGAGAGAGAGAGAGAGAGAGAGAGAGAGATAGAGAGAAACGCCTAGTTTGGCGTGACAGGGGTGTTATGTTTCCACTGATGTTTATTAGGTATCTAATTGAAATGGTGTTAGATCCTAGACACAGAACAGTAGAATAAGGTGAAAACTTGTGAAATAAAATGGCCTACTGCTGATTGGGAATAGTAAATAAAAACTGCAGAGCCCAGCAAGAGATATTGTGTGTTCTTGCGTATACGCATGTGTCTCTGAAGTTTCATGCATTTTCCTTTCATTAGTATAATAATTATTCAACTCTAATCCATTCTTTTTTTATTATGGAAGCTCTAATATGAATTGGAGTCATGTCAATTGTAATTACTTAAAGTAATCTTATTCATTCCAGAGGATTATCTTCTTATCTGCCAAACGTTACTCAAAAACGATATCCTTTTCACTATAATAATTTTTGGACAAAAGTATTTCAATGTTTGGTGGTGTAATTTCGTATTATCTGCTGTCTATTGAAGTTTGTGAAATGAATTAAAACAATGTTATAAAAATTTTCTCATTCATTTTATAAAGGAAATGACAATGTTTTATTTCCCAGTGGAATCTGTAAAAGAATTATTATTATTCATTACAATAAGCTTATTGAATTGTTTACCACAAACTGAACAAAAATATTAATGGTAAAGGTCTTTTGTCTCGCTTTTAAACGAATAAGTATTTTTGGTTAAAAGAGTAAAACACAATGTTATGTTTTGTCTATAAACAATAAGAATCTAATATTTTGTGTTTTCGAAGAGTTTAGCCAAAGCTGATGGAAAAAGAGAGAATTATAAATGACCAGCGAATATGATGCTGATTTTGATCAGATTTGCAAAACATCGTCACAAAACATAGCATTTTAATAGATGGGAGAATATGGATAAAAAACCTTAACACAAATCACAAATACGTTTCGAAAATTGACAAACATATGTTTCTCAATTGAAGAAATATGTGTGTATTGAGCAATTATTATTATTATTATTATTATTATTATTATTATTATTATTATTATTATTATTATTATTATTATTATTATTATTATTATTAGCTAAGCTATAACTGTAAATGGAAAAGCAAGATGCTATAAACCAAAAGGAAAAATAGCCCAGTGAGGAAATGGAACAAGGAAATAAAAAACTACAGGGAAGTAAAAAACAGTTAATATACAGTATATGTTAAGAACTGTAACAATATTAGAATAGATCTTTCATGTATACAAAAAAAAAAAAAGAAAACAAGATGGAGAGGGATAAGATAGAATAGTGTGCCTGAGTGTACGTTCAAGCAAGAAAACTCTAACCCAAGACAGTGAAGGACCACGGTACAGAAGCTATGGGACCACCCAAGACTAGAGAATAATGGTTTGTTTTTGGAGTGTCCTTCTTCTAGAAGAGATGCTTACTATAGCTAAAGAGTCTCTCCTACCCTTGCCAGGATGAAAGTAGCCACTGAACAATCACATTGCAGTATTTAACCCCTTGAGGGAAGAAAAATTGTATGGTAATCTCAGTGTTCACAGGTGTTTGAAGAAAGCAGACATTGTGAAATGAATAGATCAGACTATTCGGTGTATGTGTAGGCAAAGACAAAATAACCAAAGAGAGGAATCCAATGTAGTACTGTCTGGAAGGAAAGACGTCATTTATTAAAAAAAAAAAAAAAAAAAAAGCATATGGTTAAATGTTACTCATACTAATTACGAACAATCCTAAGCAATGGTAAAATGCATGTTCACATTATCAAATAATCATATCCGGGGAAAACTGAAGAAATTGACTGTATGTGCCCTATTATCTGGGGCAAGCTGAGGATATTGAATGTATGTGACCTATTATCCTGGGCAAACTGGTGAAATTGACTGTGTGTGCCCTATTATCTGGGGCAAACTGTGAAATTGACTGTGTGAGCCATATTATCAAGGAAAAATTGGTGAAATTGGCTTTATGAGCCCTATTATCCAGGGCAAACTGGAAACATTGATTGTATATGCCCTATTATAAGGACAAATTTGTTAAATTGACAGCATTTGCCCTATTATCTGAGACAAACAGTGATATTGACTTCATGTGCCTATTATCGAGGGCAAACTGGTGAAATTGACTGTATGTGCCCAATTATATTGGGCAAACTGGTGAAATTGAATGTGTGTGCAATATTATCTTCGGTAAACTGGTGAAATTGGCTATATGTGCCCTATTATCCAGGGCAAACTGGTGAAATTGACTATATGCCACAATATCTGGTGCAAACTGGTGAAATTGACTGCATGTGCCATAATATCTGGGACAAACTGTGAAATTGACTGTATATGCCCTATTAACTAAGGCAACTGTATATGCCTTATTATCCATGGAAAACTGGTAAAATTGACGGTATGTGCCCTAATATCTGGGACAAACTGGAGAAAATTACAGTATGTGCTCTATTATCTGGGGCAAACGTGAAATTAACTGCAGGTGCCTAATTATCTAGGACAATCTAGTGAAATAGACTGTATGTAACCTATTATCCGGGAGAAACTGGTGAAATCGACTGTATATGCCCTATTATTTGGAGTAAACTGGTGAAATTAACTGCAGGTGCTTAATTATCTAGAACAAACTAGTGAAATTGACTGTATCTATCCTATTATCGGGGAGAAACTGGTGAAATTGACTGTATCTATCCTATTATTGTGGAGAAACTGGTGAAATTGACTGTATATATCCTATTATCTGGGCAAACTGTTGAAATTGACTGCATGTGCCCTATTATCCGAGGCAAACTGGTGAAATAGGCTGTATATGCCCTGTTATCTGGGCCTGGTGAAAATGACTTTACGTCCCCTATTATCCGGGGCCAGCTGATGAAATTGATGGTATGTTCTATATTTTTGGGGCAAACTGCTGAAACTGACTGTATATGCCCTATTATTCGGGGCAAACCAGTGAAATTTATTGTATGTGCCCTATTATGAGGGCAAACTGGTGAAATTGTCTGTATGTGCCCTATTATTCAGGCAAACTGATGAAATTGTCTATATGTGCCCTAGTATCTGGGTAAATCTGGAGAAATATATTGAATCTGCCTTATTATCCAGGGCAAACTGAAATTGACTGTATATGCCCTATTATCTACGGCAACTGTATGTGCCTTATTATCTAGGGCAATCTGGTGAAATTTACTATATGTTCCCTATTATCGGAGTACTGTAA
>NC_090736.1:47706189-47708689 GCF_036898095.1 Palaemon carinicauda | reverse complement strand
ACATTTAAAATAGGCTATAACAACCTTAAAAACAAATATGGTAAAATGATAATCAAATGATGGTATTCACATTAATTACATTATTTTCTTCTTGTCAAAAGTCTAAATAACTTAAGAAAAATTTCTTGTAAATTTAAAGACAAAGGTTATTTAACGTTCTACTTTCAAAACATCTATTATGCTAAAACAAAATATTTGTTAAAATAGCAACAGCAACAGAAGCGCAAATAGAAATTTGAGTGGTTGCTGCTTTCGTTGCCCAATCAAAGTTGTTTGAATATTTCCCGTCGAAGCAAAACAACAGCTTCGAGGGTTCATGAAATCTTGTGCGCTGCCATCTTAATACGGGTCTAATTTGGAGCATGAAATATGAAATTCTGGTATTCAATGCCAATCACTCGAAACGTCACTTAAAGCAGATTCAAACGATGTATCATAATGTTCTTGGATGTCTTCGATTGCTTGATCGAGATTATGTTTAGATTCAATTCAATTTTGTATGATAAAATGCGAATACACCTGTTTTGAATAATGATATGAGAGGAGATTTTTAGTAGTGCGGGTGCAGGAACGTCACGTATTCAGGAATTTCACAAAATACCTTTGGTAAATGACTTTTTGCAGATGCTGGCATTTCGTAGGTAGTAGGTTGACCAGGGCACCAGCCACCCGATGAAAAACTACCGCTAGAGAGTTATTGGGTTCTTTGACTAGCCAGACAGTACTAAATTGGATCCCTCTCTCTCGTTACTGCCCACTCGGTCTTTGCCTACACACACCGGATAGTCTGGCATATTCTTTCCACATTATCCTCTGTCCTCATACACCTGACAATACTGAGATTACCAAAATATTCTTCACTCAAGGGATTAACTACTGTTCTGTAATTGTTCAGTGGTTACTTTCCTCTTGGTAAGGGTAGAAGTGACTCATTAGCTATGATAAACAGCTCTTCTAGGGGAAGGACACTCCAAAAACAAACCATTGTTCTCTAGTCTTGGGTAGTGCCATAGCCACTGTACCATGATCTACCACTGTCTTGGATTGAGTGCTCTCACTTGAGGGTTCACTCGGGCACACTATTCCATCATATTTCTCTTCCTCTTGTTTTGTTAAAGTTTTTATAGTTTATATAGGAGATATTCATTTTAATGTTACTGTTCTTAAAATGTTTTATTTTTCCTTGTTTCCTTTCCTCACTGGGCTTTTTTCCCTGTTGGACCCCCTGGGCTTACAGCCTAGTGCTTTTCCAACTAGGGTTGTAGCTTAGCAAGTAATAATAATAACAATAATTAAGATAACTGGCAAGAGGCATGCAACATGGCCAACCTTGGAGGAATAATGGGAGGAGGCACCTTGCGTGGGACCAATCAGTAAAGGGAAGCCAATGGTTTAAAAGCCTCTTCTGAATGAAAGAGGTAAGGGACAGTTATATTCCCCCAGCAAGCAGGACAATGCTTTAGAAACTGACCATATATACATATGATCAGCACACAAGCCCCCTCTCCACCCATGCGAGGACCAAGGAGTGCCAAACAATGGCTGGTGATGACTTAGCAGGTATACTTATATACAACCCACCCCCAGCCATTCTCTAGAGTGCTTTTTATTGGAGCGATTTTCATTTGAGCGTTTTAAGCGATTGTCTATTTGAGAGATATAACTTTAAAGCGATTACTGTGAAGCGATAAATTTGTCTAAAAGCTATAAAAAGGTAAAAGGAAACATACAGGAAAAACAGGAAAAAAATTAATTTTAAAAAGAACATAACTCTATCTAGTTGAATCCTAAATCAAAGTAAAAAACACGAGGAATAAAATAAAATGGATTTCAAATATATTTAAAAAAAAAGGCTATATAAAATGTTTAAAGTTTGAATGTTCATCCCAAGGTTATAAAAACCACCTCGAAGAAAGTCTAAAAGTGGCACTACCACATGAAATGCAAAAAGCTGGCGAAAGAAACACATGCACATGTAAAGGGTCCCATCAATAAACCAGTGTTGATATCGAATAATTATTTCAATCATGCGTTTCATCCCCAAAAATCTGAATTCTGTCTTCGTCTTCCACAACTGAGTCAAACAGAAGAAACTGTGCCCCTGAAGAAGTAATTGCATATTTTAATGGTTGGATAAATCCATTTTTGGAGCTTGGTTTTAAATGTTAAAAATCCACTCGTGAATGGCAGAGGCAAGGGACAGTGACATTCCCCTATCAAGCAGGACAATGCCTTCGAGACAGACCATATATACATGTGATCAGCGCCCAAACCTCCTATCTACCCAAGCTAGGACCAAGAAGGGCCCAGGCTCCCCCAAACATCCCATCCTTAACTCACAAGTGGGGTGATGTTTCAGCGACGAAAGCAACTAACGAATTTAATCGTGACTCGAACCCCAGTCTGGCGATCCCCAGTCAGGGACGTTACGCATCGGCCACCACAACAGGTCAACGCTACATCGCTTTCTGGTAATTAAAAATAGCTGCCATGATTTTAC
>NC_090736.1:47686182-47693682 GCF_036898095.1 Palaemon carinicauda | reverse complement strand
ATATATATATATATATATAAATAGATCGATAGATAGATAGATACATATAAATATATATATATATATATATATATATATATATATATATATATATATATATATATATATATATATATATTTTTCGGCTCAAGCCATGTCGTCCTGATGGAAGTTCCTATAGGGTAGCTTCCTAGGGTATATTACAACTACGGCAATATTCCCAGAGAATTTACCTTAAGGTCCCAGAATTCTAACTCCTGGAGCGAGTATCCCTCGTGAAAGGGATATCGCGACATATCAGAGGACGTATTCTTGACACGCCACATGGCAATCTGCATCCCGAACAGAGATTTCGTCTCGCAGGGGGCAAATGGCAAGAAACGAATTCGGGAAAGAAAAAGGGGGAGCCGCTCCCAAGGCTCCCTATCTCCCGATTCGTAAGCGTGCCTGGCGCCAATCCTGGCGCCATCTGTATTCCTTTTTGCGTAGCTTAACAACTCGGTGTTTTTTCCTGTGTTTCTCGCAAATCTTGGATTTATTCTGCTTTTCATGGCTTCTCCGCCTTCGTCGGCCTCTGATAAGTTGAGTACCATGTCTTTTATGTATAAATGTATGCTCTTGGTAAATTTTTGAGTGATTAATAGGATTAATCTTTGTTACAAGAGCCGTAGCCTACCGGAGGCGTCATGGACACTGTCGCTCGCTAGGTATAAGTTTAGTTAGTCAGAGCGACATTCCCGGTTGTTTTCCTTTAATAAATTTTAGCTATTTAGCATTACATAGGATTTCCTTTCGTGCTTAGTATTATTTTGGCGAAGTATTTGCCATTCTGGCCTACGCTAGGCCATGTAGCCTAGTCGTTTGGTCCTAGTACTTCATGCATGAATTTGGGTTTTCCGAGTGTATTAAAATTTTATTGAAGCTTTAGGCTATTTTTTATACATTTAAGATTGTGTGGAATAATTCCAAGATAGTATACGAGTGAGTTTCGGTGATTTAGGTAATCGATTCTCTTGGTGCCTAGGCTAAGTTGCTTATGGAGCCTTAGTATACTTTCTCATACTCCCCGGTTGCTTTCTTTTCTTCGGAGAAGGTATGCAATCCCTATCCCTCTGTTTAAGCCTTGGGCTTATCCCTAAGTGGTTTTTTCTGAATTAATTTTCGATAAAAACTATACTGGGGTGTTACTTTACCTTCCTGTTCCAGTAAGTCTGGTTCAAAGAGGGACAGAACAACAGAGTTTTTTAGTCTGAGTCTGTGTTTGTCTGGCTTGGGGTAGAGTCTCCCTCGCTGGCCTGACACAGACAAAGGTGGCTTAGCCTCCTTAGGTCACTACCGAAGGTTTCTGTGGATATGATTCCTTCTTTTGTGATCTACCAGACTAGTCCTTGTTACTGTTCTCGGGGGAGGATAAGTTTCTTTCCCTGGGAGTAGCAACACCTTCCTTGCTTTGGTGCTCTGGGAGCTGGCAAGTATTGCTGGCCTCCCCCCTTGGGTCTCCCTTAGGCTAAGATGAGTTTCTTGGCTGCGGGTGATCCGTCACTAAAGCAAGGTTGGTAGGACCCTCTTTTGTCCCTTCCCCCTCTATCTCCGTAATGGCCTAGCCATTACAGTACTGTACGTCGTTCTACATCTGGACCTAGTATAGGTTAGGATGTGAAATTGACTCAGCACCCTGCTGGCTGGCAGAGCTGCCGGCCGGCAAGGGTCTTATATTTTGAGTGCTGCCCGGACCTCCCTTGGTCCCTCATCCATGCCTGCCTGTAGAGCCAGACGGCATTGGTCAGGAAGCCTGAATTAGATTCTCCCCTTCCTTATATGCACTCTTTTGGATTGCCGGGCTTGGAGGTAGTGTATACTCTTATCCCGGCATCCATCCTATTTTTCTTCTAGTGCTGTACCCGACCCGGCTGCCGGCCTATGAGGCCGGCAGCCGGGCAGGTGTAGTCCTCTGGTTCTTTTGCTGCCGGCTGGCATCGGTCCTGTACCTTTGCCGGCCGGCTAATGTCAGCCCTTGTCTGCCGGTCACCAAGAGTGTGGCCAGCAGCTGGGTACTACTTTGTGTAGTTGCCGGCCGGCAGCCATTCCGGCCGCCATTGGCTGTTGCCGGCCGACAATTGCTGCTGACCGGCACATGCATTTGAACCAGAGTTCTGCCGCCTTATAGCTGTTAAGTAGTATACTTTAAAGCTAGTTATGGTGTGTGCCATCCGGCAGGTGCCGGCCGGCACGTATCCTCCTATACTGTACTAGTATTCTTCAGTATAACATATACAGTAAGAAGAAAACTATAGTATGGGTTTTGGTACAGCACTGTGTGGTTTAACACTTTTGTGTGTTCTTGCACAGTCCTTTGCTGTTGCCCTACAGATAGGAAAGTGAGTTCTTTCCTGTCTATTATCCAGGTTTTTAAAATCATTGCTTAGGTGTGAGCTCCACCTGTTTCCTCTGGAAACTTTGCATTGGTTACTCTAGAAGAGATTAACCATTTGATTTTATTATCTGGAAGGCTGCAGCATTGGGTTGTGAGGGAAACACAACTGTGTGTCTTTCCTTTCTGAATTGTTATGCTATACTATGCATATCCAGTGATACATAGTTCACTTGATACTCATGGAAATTTCTTCTCTTTACAGAAGGCCCCTCCGAAGTGCGAAAGTGTTTTCTGCAACGTCCGCAGCAAGAACCTCTGCGGACATGAGTTTTGTAGGAGACACGCAGCATGCGCTGTCTCCAAGGATGATCTCCGGTATTGGGACCCTCAGGTATGTACTGTGTGCACTAACCTGATTACTGAGGCCTTTCATTCCCCTAGGACGGCGGAATCAAGGGATATAGCTAGGAAGAAGCTTTGTACCTGGGTAAGGGGCTTCCAAAAGAACACCTCTGGCCCTTATCTTCCAAGTGAGAAGATGAGGGCGTATCTTTTCCCTAAGGCATCAGCTGATGCAGTGATTCCCCAGCCCCAAGAGGAGATCCCCCAAGTTCAGATCCAGGTGGATGCTGAAGTCGCGGTCGCGATGCAAGACATCCAGTTAGATGACAGGATGTCTGATGTGGACGAGCGTCTGGAGGAAGACCTCCTGGCAGAAGCCCTGGATGAAGTTCAAGCCCCAGACGTTGTAGAGGAAGAGGTCGACGAGGTGTCGGCTACTCCGGTTCAGATTCCGGAGCCTATTCCCTCAACATCGGCCGGTCTCCCAGTAGAGCTGGGACAGGCCCTCTCTTCTATTGTTGGAATGATCCAACAAATGCAGAAGGAGAATCAGGAGAAGGCGGCTGCAATGGAACTGCAGATGCAGTGCCTTGCAGAATCACATGGGCCCCAGAAAAAGCTCAATGTGAAAGACCTTCCCTTGTGCTCAGATGCTAACCCATGGAGGTATACTGAGCACATGCCGATGATGACTGGAAAGATCGTCATCTCGGATAAGCTGGGCTCAGTTCCCCTGGAGGAGGTGGAATTCTGGCCCAGCAAGACATCATATCCGGACTGTTATGTCCGGCTGAGGAAGGAACCAGCTTCAAAGGAGGAGACAGAGCCGAAGGAGGTCATAGTGATGGACCATGCTAAGGCTCAAGCTCTACTTTCATCCTCGATGAAAGAGAGGGGCTTCTCTTACTCAAAAGTAGCTGCATTGAGCAAGAAGCTCCCTTCCTTTGTGTTCTCGCCTGCTAGAGCCTTCCCCTTTTTACAGAAAGGGTTTGCGGCTGTACTAAAAGCAGTCGAGGTCGGCAAGCCTTGCCCCTCCCTGGAGGAGTGTAAACCCTTGTCGCTGGCCCTGTCTGTGGACCACAAAGACTGGAAGGACGTCCATCTTACGTTCTCAGTTGGAAAGTTGGAGGCTGATATTGCCGGACGTCAGTTCGGCGAGGACCTCCCTAAGCTGTCTGACTTTCTTTTGCGAAGAGAGTTCGAGACAAAAGAAAGACAGGCTGCCTCAATGTCTCTTCAGACTACTCTCAAGACGATGGCAAGTGACCCCAAGGTCCATGAAATGTTCATGGTGGTGGCCAAGACTCATCTGGCCACAGTGACGAAGGACCTTTATGGCTTCGTCAAGGCAAGGAGAGCTTGTAGGGAGTTCGTGTTCACCTCGGCTACGGTGAGGCACGAGCCAAGGAAACTAATCTCCTCCAACATTTGGGGAAAAGACCTTTTCCCTACCGACTTGGTCAAAGAAGTTGTTGATAAGGCCGCCTTGGAGAATAGAAACCTTCTCCAGAAGTGGGGCCTGGCTATCAAAAGAAAGTCTTCCCCGGATGAGAGTCCTCAACCAAAGAGGAAGACTATGAGGACTAGGCTACCGTCTCGGCCAGCCAAGCCTGTTAGACAGCAACAACAACTGCAATTGCCATTGCCTCCAGTGCCCCAGATCGTGGCACAAACCCCGACCACTTTTAAGTGGGTACCCCAGGCTGTGTCGACACTGTCCACGGCATTCACCCCAGCGTTCAAAGGGCAGTGTACTTCCTTTCGAGCAAAGCCTAGAGGAGCAGCCAGAGGCTCGCCTAGGGTCCCCTCAAGGGGAAGGGGATTCAGGGGTGGTCGTGGTCAGGGAGGCAAGACCTCAGGATGGCAGTCCAAGTGAGATGATACCGGTAGGAGGGAGATTTCTGAAATTTCGGGATCGGTGGACCTTCGATCCCTTGGCCCACAGCCTACTCAAGAATGGACTGGGCTGGAGCTGGTACAGCACTCCACCCCTGTGCCTTCGGTTTTTCCAACACTCCACCCCCGTTCTGGAGGAGTACGTTCAAGAACTGTTGGAGAAAAAAAGGTGATCCGAAGGGTGAAGCCCATCAATTTCTAAGGGAGGCTGTTTTGTGTTCCCAAGAAAGACTCGGAAAAGCTCAGAGTCATTCTGGACTTGTCGCCACTCAACAAGTTCATAGTGATTTGGAAATTCAAAAGGCTAACACTGCAACACATAGGACCTTACTGCCCAAGAGGGCATATTCCGTCTCTATAGACTTGTCAGACGCCTATTGGCACATTCCAATCAGCCGTCGACTCTCCCCCTACCTAGGGTTCAGGCTACAACGAAGACTATACGCCTTCGGAGCCATGCCATTCGGGCTAAACATAACCCCAAGGATTTTTACGAAGCTTGCGAGCGTAGCTCTCAAACAATTACGCCTAAAGGGAATTCAGGTAGTAGCCTACCTGGACGACTGGTTGGTGTGGGCAGCATCCGAGACAGAATGCTTGCAAGCTTCCAGTCAAGTGATCCAGTTCCTAGAGTACCTAGGCTTCAAGATCAACAGAAAAAAGTCTCGACTTTCTCCATCTCAAAAGTTCCAGTGGCTGGGAATCCACTGGGACCTTTTGTCACACCGTTTCTCCATCCCGGCGAAGAAAAGGAAGGAGATAGCGGGTTCTGTCAAGAGACTTCTAGATTCTGAAAGGATATCAAGACGCGAGCAGGAGAGGGTACTGGGCTCTCTCCAGTTTGCTTCGGTGACAGACCCAGTGCTAAGAGCACAGCTAAAGGATGCATCCGGAGTTTGGGGAAGTTATGCATCAAACGCGCGAAGAGATCTGAGAAGACCAGTTCCGCTTCGGCTAAGTACTCTTCTCAGGCCTTGGTCCCAAGCCAGACATCTAAAGAAGTCGATTCTTCTTCAGCCACCTCCCCCGTCGGTGACGATTCACTCAGACGCCTCGAAGGAGGGATGGGGAGGTCACTCTCATCGGAAAAAAGTCCAGGGGACTTGGTCCAAGCTATTCAAGACCTTTCACATAAACTTTCTAGAAGCTATGGCAGTGCTCCTTACCTTAAAGAAAGTCTCCCCGCGTCACTCGATCCACATAAAGTTGGTGATGGACAGCGAGGTAGTTGTGAGATGCTTGAATCGACAAGGATCGAGGTCACCACCTCTCAACCAGGTGATGTTGGCCATCTTCCGATTGGCGGAAAAGAAGAAGTGGTACCTGTCGGCAGTTCACCTTCAAGGAGTCCGCAATGTGACGGCGGACGCTCTATCCAGGTTCACACCGATAGAGTCGGAATGGTCCTTAGACGCAGGATCATTCTCCTTCATTCTGAATCAAGTCCCAGAACTGCAGATAGACCTCTTTGCGACGAAAGACAACAAGAAGTTGCCCCTGTACGTGTCCCCGTACGAGGACCCCTTAGCGGAAGCAGTGGACGTGATGTCCCTCAACTGGAACAGAGGGTCCAGGATTTATCTGTTCCCTCCTCACAACCTTCTGTTGAGGGTCCTTAACCCTTTCCACTCCATGGGCTACCTGTGGTAGCCCAAGTAAAATACGTCGTCCTAGTACTTGGGCTACCTCTGGTAGCCCACCGAAAAGATCTCATTTATTCATAAACTGCTTCTATTAATTAAAGTTATTCGCTGTTTTAACCGTTGCTTCGTTTTCTGTAGTTCTTAAAGATTAATATTCCTCGTTTTCTTAATTAATCCTCTCCCCCCTTTTCCCCCAAAGACGAGTTAGATTAATAAATAAAGGCAGACACTCACGATATCCATTTCTCAGTGCGTTTGGCCTCGTTCAGCAGCAAGTACCGATTGTGATCGACTCCCGTCTCACCAGATAATTTCCGAGATCATCGCTTTTCAAACACTTATCCTATATAATGGCTACCTCAAAAAAGTTTTTGCGAACTACGTCGGAAATTTTAGAATGTCTTGATATGTGTTCTTCAGAAGATGATTTTGTAGGCATCGACGACAATGAGGAAAATTGTGATGTTAGTTATAACGGGGTTTACATGGACATGGAAAATAATGCTTCATCCGATTCCGATTCTGAGCACGCTGGCAGTGACTTTGACGAGAGGCTCTACGACCCTCCACGAGAATTTCTAGAAGTGAACGATGATGAAGGTAGTGACAGTGACGATGAAGAAAATGAATGGGAAGAATATAATGAAGACGTGCATAAACTAAAAGAATATTCTCATACGGGGAAACAGCAGTTTTTTCCCCCTAGAGCTGGGATGCGTACCCCGCTAGATTTTTTCCATTTATTTTTTTCCTTGGAGTTATTTCAATTGATTGCCGATGAAACAAATAATTATGCAAGGCAAAAGATCAACGTAAAGCGTCCTCTTCAGCAATATTCTGTTTGGCAAGACTGGAAGGACGTAACAGCAAAAGAAGTAATGGCCTTTCATGGATTGCTCATTCAAATTGGGTTGCTTCGGAAGATCTCTATCAGTGATATTTTTAGTGCCAGAAAAGTTGATTCCAGGGAATTCACAAAATCTGTGTTTAGCAGAAAACGATTCTTACAAATTTTCTGGGCCCTACATGTGTCTCCTCCGAGTGAATCTAATGACATTTTTGAAGGTCGGCGAGCAAAGGTTCGTCAAGTGATAGATTACGTAATGCCTCGATTTCTTCAGTATTATCACCCAGGAGCTAATTTGTCCGCCGATGAGTCCACTGTCCCATTCAAAGGTCGCATTGGATTCAAAATGTATAATCCAATGAAACCTACAAAATGGGGTCTAAAAGTGTACGATATAGCCTGCTCAATGACTGGATATG
>NC_090736.1:47666334-47678182 GCF_036898095.1 Palaemon carinicauda | reverse complement strand
GTTTTTCGTTTTACATACATAAACAAATTATTATATTCATATACAGTATATGTATATACTTACATATATACAGTATAATGTATACATATAAAGAGAAAGTTGTATATATATATATATATATATATATATATATATATATATATATATATATATATATATATATATATACATATACATATATATATAAATATATATATATATATATATATATATATATATACATATTATATACATATATATATATATATATATATATATATATATATATATATATATACTATATATATATATATATATATATATATATATATATATATATATATTGTATATATATGTATATATATACATATATATATATATATATATATATATATATATATATATATATATATATATATATATATATATATATATTATATACATATATATATATATATATATATATATATATATATATATATATTGTATATACTATATATATATATATATATATATATATATATATATATATATATATATATATATATATATATATATATATATATATTATATATATATATATTGTATATATATATATATATATATATATATATATATATATATATATTGTATATATAACGGATTTTGAGCGAAGCGAAAAATCTATTTTTGGGTGAGATGGCCATGTCGTCCTGATGGAAGTTCCTATAGGGTAGCTTCCTAGGGTATATTACAACTACGGCAATATTCCCAGAGAATTTACCCTAAGGTCCCAGAATTCTAACTCCTGGAGCGAGTATCCCTCGTGAAAGGGATATCGCGACATATCAGAGGACGTATTCTTGACACGCCACATGGCAATCTGCATCCCGAACAGAGATTTCGTCTCGCAGGGGGCAAATGGCAAGAAACGAATTCGGGAAAGAAAAAGGGGGAGCCGCTCCCAAGGCTCCGTCTTCTCCCGATTCGTAAGCGTGCCTGGTGCCAATCCTGGCGCCATCTGTATTCCTTGTAGCGTACACGAGGTGCTACAGATACTGTATGTAGGGAGGGGTCCTACAGCCCTTTCTTAGAAAGGCAAGGGCGGGTCCATCAGGACGACATGGCCATCTCACCCAAAAATAGATTTTTCGCTTCGCTCAAAATCCGTTTTTTGGGCTCAAGCCATGTCGTCCTTGATGGAAGTATACCAGAGCATTACTGTATCTGTGGATTCTCAGAACGTGCTGTACTCCCCGGAGGTAATTTTTCCCGGTCGACTAGACCTAGAGACCTAAGATGTTACTGTTATACATCTTTTCAACTAACTATAAACCATGTTAGAGCTTCCTGCCCCCTACAGGGAAGAGTCCTACTAGACTCTGGAAAAGTCTCGAAGAGTACATATACCTATGTATGAATACCAGGCAAGCTAATATAGTGGTCTCGCCCTATATTAAGTAAAGCATAGTTTGTAAAGAACCACTGCGTCAATATGAAATATCGACCAGTTCTCCGCACAATACTTGTATTGGACAAAGGTTTACATCCGCATAGGAGGAAACTAGTAAAACCGCCATCGTCCCCCTTATGGTACGGGGTCCTCCCGTTAAGGGAAAGCATAAACCAATGCAACATAGCTTGCATAAAGGAACAATTCTATTAGAATTATCCCAGATAAGGTACATAGAATGAATGCTCAATTATACCAATAAATTGACACAGGTGAAGGAGACGCAAGGTTCTCAAGAACAGGTTCATTGACAGACAATAACAGACAGGTTAACCACAATTATATATATATATATATATATATATATATATATATATATATATATATATATATATATATATATATATATATATATATATATATATATATATATATATATATATATAAGAAGAGGATAACCCAAAACTTTAAGCATAAGTATGATAGTAAACAGAACTTGTTTATCTGATAGAAAACACATTAAATGCCACCTTTAAGATACCGAGGTATCAAAGTCATAAAAGTCTGTATTACAAATCAATGACATTAGCGTTAGAAACGCTCGGCACACATGTCTGCACTTATGCTAGGTTCACCTTTGGAAATGGAAGAGTCTACATGGGCAACTCCGTGCCCTCACTTAGTTTGTAGTACGGTATGTAACTACACACTCACCCTGGAATTAATCATCCCAATTAAAACCACTGTTCCTCGCAGAGTTAAACAGTAGGGTTAACGACGCGACCCACTGCTACCACAGATCTCTTTAGTTCCTCTACTTGCTTCGCATAGTGGCGAAAGAACACTCTGGAAGACTTCCAGCCAGTGTATGAACGGAGATGTTCAAAATCCATACAATTAAAGAAATTTAAGGATGGGGCAACTTTCCTCGGATCGTGACCTGCGGGTGTACTGTCAGGATCCGCTCTGCGAATAAAATATGTGATTTTCGCTCTGAGTTGATTCAGAGATAAATTTGAGCCTGATGTTTCTCCCCTGAATAGTTGACCACCCTTGAAGTCTGAAGTTCTATGAAGATAGACCTTTAGGCATTCTACTGGACATAGAGATGTATCTTCTTTCAGAGGGCAGATTCTCCAGGGACCCCACCTGTTGGTGGGTAACTCATTCTTGGCGAGAAACGTAGGATCCGGAAACAAGTTCAGTTCTCCCCCATCCAGGAACTGAACACGACCTGCCTCTCTCGAGAGGGCTACAATCTCACTAACCCTGGCCCTGGACGCGAGTGCAAATAGGAAAATAACTTTTTGTGTCAAATCCTTTAATGCACACTCTTCATTGCACAACAGAGAAGTGAAATGAAGAACTTTGTCTAAAGACTATGAAATGGCCTTTGGAGGTGCTGAAGGTCTGAGCCTAGCGCAGGCTTTCGGAACTTTATTAAAGAACTTGTTACCTAGGTCGACCTGGAAGGCCTATAGAATGGGTCTTGTCAAAGCAGACTTACACGCTGAAATCGTGTTAGCTGCCAATCCTTGACCATGGAGGTGGATGAAGAAAGATAAGCAGAAGTCTGTCGAGATCTCCTGCGGATTCTTCGCCTTGACAAAGGCCACCCATTTTCTCCAAGATGACTCATATTGCCTTCTAGTAGATTTGCACTTATATTCCTCTAGGAAGTCTATGCTGCTTCCGAAATCCCGAAACGCTTTCTCACCGCTAGGGAGAGAAAATCATGAGCTGCAGGGTCCGGGTTTTCTGTAATGAAGCGCAGACAGTCTACTTCTGGACTCGCTGGGTCAGAACTGGATCTGGTAGCGGTGGAAACTTCAGCTGTAGTTCCAATGCCAGGGGGAACCACACGCTGTTCGGCCACTTGTGGGCTACTATTGCCGCTACCCCCTTGAAGGATCTCAGTTTGTTGAGGACCCTCAACAGAAGGTTGTGTGAAGGGAACAGATAAATCCTGGACCCTCTGTTCCAGTTGAGGGACATCACGTCCACTGCTTCCGCTAAGGGGTCCTCGTACGGGGACACGTACAGGGGCAACTTCTTGTTGTCTTTCGTCGCAAAGAGGTCTGTCTGCAGTTCTGGGACTTGATTCAGAATGAAGGAGAATGATCCTGCGTCTTAAGGACCATTCCGACTCTATCGGTGTGAACCTGGATAGAGCGTCCGCCGTCACATTGCGGATTCCTTGAAGGTGAACTGCCGACAGGTACCACTTCTTCTTTTCCGCCAATCGGAAGATGGCCTACATCACCTGGTTGAGAGGTGGTGACCTCGATCCTTGTCGATTCAAGCATCTCGCAACTACCTCGCTGTCCATCACCAACCTTATGTGGATCGAGTGACGCGGGGAGACTTTCTTTAAGGTAAGGAGCACTGCCATAGCTTCTAGAAAGTTTATGTGAAAGGTCTTGAATAGCTTGGACCAAGTCCCCTGGACTTTTTTCCGATGAGAGTGACCTCCCCATCCCTCCTTCGAGGCATCTGAGTGAATCGTCACTGACGGGGGAGGTGGCTGAAGAAGAACCGACTTCTTTAGATGTCTGGCTTGGGACCAAGGCCTGAGAAGAGTACTTAGCCGAAGCGGAACTGGTCTTCTCAGATCTCTTCGCGCGTTTGATGCATAACTTCTCCAAACTCCGGATGCATCCTTTAGCTGTGCTCTTAGCACTGGGTCTGTCACCGAAGCAAACTGGAGAGAGCCCAGTACCCTCTCCTGCTCGCGTCTTGATATCCTTTCGGAATCTAGAAGTCTCTTGACAGAACCCGCTATCTCCTTCCTTTTCTTCGCCGGGATGGAGAAACGGTGTGACAAAAGGTCCCAGTGGATTCCCAGCCACTGGAACTTTTGAGATGGAGAAAGTCGAGACTTTTTTCTGTTGATCTTGAAGCCTAGGTACTCTAGGAACTGGATCACTTGACTGGAAGCTTGCAAGCATTCTGTCTCGGATGCTGCCCACACCAACCAGTCGTCCAGGTAGGCTACTACCTGAATTCCCTTTAGGCGTAATTGTTTGAGAGCTACGCTCGCAAGCTTTGTAAAAATCCTTGGGGTCATGTTTAGCCCGAATGGCATGGCTCCGAAGGCGTATAGTCTTCGTTGTAGCCTGAACCCTAGGTAGGGAGAGAGTCGACGGCTGATTGGAATGTGCCAATAGGCGTCTGACAAGTCTATAGAGACGGAATATGCCCTCTTTGGCAGTAAGGTCCTTATGTGTTGCAGTGTTAGCCTTTTGAATTTGCAAATCACTATGAACTTGTTGAGTGGCGACAAGTCCAGAATGACTGAGCTTTTCCGAGTCTTTCTTGGGAACACAAAACAGCCTCCCTTAGAAATTGATGGGCTTCACCCTTCGGATCACCTTTTTTCTCCTACAGTTCTTGAACGTACTCCTCCAGAACGGGGGTGGAGTGTTGGAAAAACCGAAGGCACGGGGGTGGAGTGCTGTACCAGCTCCAGCCCAGTCCATTCTTGAGTAGGCTCTGGGCCCAAGGATCGAAGGTCCACCGATCCCGAAATTTCAGAAGTCTCCCTCCTACCGGTATCATCTCACTTGGACTGCCGTCCTGAGGTCTTGCCTCCCTGACCACGACCACCCCTGAATCCCCTTCCCCTTGAGGGGCGCCTAGACAAGCCTCTGGCTGCTCCTCTAGGCTTTGCTCGAAAGGAAGTAGACTGCGCTTCGAACGCTGGGGTGAATGCCGTGGACAGTGTCGACACAGCCTGGGGTACCCACTGAAAAGTGGTCGGGGTTTGTGCCACGATCTGGGGCACTGGAGGCAATGGCAATTGCAGTTGTTGTTGCTGTCTAACAGGCTTGGCTGGCCGAGACGGTAGCCTAGTCCTCATAGTCTCCCTCTTTGGTTGAGGACCCTCATCCGGGGAAGACTTTCTTTTGATAGCCAGGCCCCACTTCTGGAGAAGGTTTCTATTCTCCAAGGCGGCCTTATCAACAACTTCTTTGACCAAGTCGGTAGGGAAAAGGTCTTTTCCCCAAATGTTGGAGGAGATTAGTTTCCTTGGCTCGTGCCTCACCGTAGCCGAGGTGAACACGAACTCCCTACAAGCTCTCCTTGCCTTGACGAAGCCATAAAGGTCCTTCGTCACTGTGGCCAGATGAGTCTTGGCCACCACCATGAACATTTCATGGACCTTGGGGTCACTTGCCATCGTCTCGAGAGTAGTCTGAAGAGACATTGAGGCAGCCAGTCTTTCTTTTGTCTCGAACTCTCTTCGCAAAAGAAAGTCAGACAGCTTAGGGAGGTCCTCGCCGAACTGACGTCCGGCAATATCAGCCTCCAACTTTCCAACTGAGAGCGTAAGATGGACGTCCTTCCAGTCTTTGTGGTCCACAGGCAGGGCCAGCGACAAGGGTTTACACTCCTCCAGGGAGGGGCAAGGCTTGCCGGCCTCGACTGCTTCTAGTACAGCCGCAAACCCTTTCTGTAAAAAGGGGAAGGCTCTAGCAGGCGAGGACACAAAGGAAGGGAGCTTCTTGCTCAATACAGCTACCTTTGAGTAAGAGAAGCCCCTCTCTTTCATCGAGGATGAAAGTAGAGCTTGAGCCTTAGCATGGTCCATCACTATGACCTCCTTCGGCTCTGTCTCCTCCTTTGAAGCTGGTTCCTTCCTCAGCCGGACATAACAGTCCGGATATGATGTCTTGCTGGGCCAGAATTCCACCTCCTCCAGGGGAACTGAGCCCAGCTTATCCGAGATGACGATCTTTCCAGTCGTCATCGGCATGTGCTCAGCATACCTCCATGGGTTAGCATCTGAGCACAAGGGAAGGTCTTTCACATTGAGCTTTTTCTGGGGCCCATGTGATTCTGCAAGGCACTGCATCCGCAGTTCCATTGCAGCCGCCTTCTCCTTATTCTCCTTCTGCATTTGTTGGATCATTCCAACAATAGAAGAGAGGGCCTGTCCCAGCTCTACTGGGAGACCGGCCGATGTTGAGGGAATAGGCTCCGGAATCTTATCCGGAGTAGCCGACACCTCGTCAACCTCTTCCTCTACAACGTCTGGGGCTTGAACTTCATCCAGGGCTTCTGCCAGGAGGTCTTCCTCCAGACGCTCGTCCACATCAGACATCCTGTCATCTAACTGGATGTCTTGCATCGCGACCGCGACTTCAGCATCCACCTGGATCTGAACTTGGGGGATCTCCTCTTGGGGCTGGGGAATCACTGCATCAGCTGATGCCTTAGGGAAAAGATACGCCCTCATCTTCTCACTTGGAAGATAAGGGCCAGAGGTGTTCTTTTGGAAGCCCCTTACCCAGGTACGAAGCTTCTTCCTAGCTATATCCCTTGATTCCGCCGTCCTAGGGGAATCAAAGGCCTCAGTAATCAGGTTAGTGCACACAGTACATACCTGAGGGTCCCAATACCGGAGATCATCCTTGGAGACAGCGCATGCTGCGTGTCTCCTACAAAACTCATGTCCGCAGAGGTTCTTGCTGCCGACGTTGCAGAAAACACTTCCGCACTTCGGAGGGTCCTTCTGTAAAGAGAAGAAATTTCCTTGAGTATCAAGTGAACTATGTATCACTGGATATGCATAGTATAGCATAACAATTCAGAAAGGAAAGACACACACTTGTGTTTCCCTCACAACCCAATGCTGCAGCCTTCCAGATAATAAAATCAAATGGTTAATCTCTTCTAGAGTAACCAATGCAAAGTTTCCAGAGGAAACAGGTGGAGCTCACACCTAAGCAATGATTTTAAAAACCTGGATAATAGACAGGAAAGAACTCACTTTCCTATCTGTAGGGCAACAGCAAAGGACTGTGCAAGAAAACAGAAAAGTGTTAGAACACACAGTGCTGTACCAAAACCCATACTATAGTTTTCTTCTTACTGTATATGTTATACTGAAGAATACTAGTACAGTATAGGAGGATACGTGCCGGCCGGCACACACCATAACTAGCTTTAAAGTATGCTACTTAACAGCTATAAGGCGGCAGAACTCTGGTTCATATGCATGTGCCGGTCGGCAGCAATTGCCGGCCGGCAACAGCCAATGTCGGCCGGCAACTACACAAGGTAGTACCCAGCTGCTGGCCACACTCTTGGTGACCGGCAGACAAGGGCTGACATTAGCCGGCCGGCAAAGGTACAGGACCGATGCCAGCCGGTAGCAAAAGAACCAGAGGACTACACCTGCCCGGCTGCCGGCCTCATAGGCCGGCAGCCGGGTCGGGTACAGCACTAGAAGAAAAATAGGATGGATGCCGGGATAAGAGTCTATACTACCTCCAAGCCCGGCAATCCGAAAGAGTGCATATAAGGAAGGGGAGAATCTAATTCAGGCTTCCTGACCAATGCCGTCTCGCTCTACAGGCAGGCATGGATGAGGGACCAAGGGAGGTCCGGGCAGCACTCAAAATATAAGACCCTTGCCGGCCGGCAGCTCTGCCGGCCAGCAGGGGGCTGAGTCAATTCCACATCCTAACGTATACTAGGTCCAGATGTGGAACGACGTACAGTACTGTAATGGCTAGGCCATTACGGAGATAGAGGGGGAAGGGACAAAAGAGGGTCCTACCAACCTTGCTTTAGTGACGGATCACCCGCAGCTAAGAAACTCATCTTAGCTTAAGGGAGACCCAAGGGGGGAGGCCAGCAATACTTGCCAGCTCCCAGAGCACCAAAGCAAGGAAGGTGTTGCTACTCCCAGGGAAAGAAACTTATCCTCCCCCGAGAACAGCAACAAGGACTAGTCTGGTAGATCACAAAAGAAGGAATCATATCCACAGAAACCTTCGGTAGTGACCTAAGGAGCCTAAGCTACCTTTGTCTGTGTCAGGCCAGCGAGGGAGACTCTACCCCAAGCCAGACAAACACAGACTCAGACTAAAAAACTCTGTTGTTCTGTCCCTCTTTGAACCAGACTTACTGGAACAGGAAGGTACAGTAACACCCCAGTATAGTTTTTATCGAAAATTAATTCAGAAAAAAACACTTAGGGATAAGCCCAAGGCTTAAACAGAGGGATAGGGATTGCATACCTTCTCCGAAGAAAAGAAAGCAAACGGGGAGTATGAGAAAGTATACTTAGGCTCCATAAGCAACTTAGCCTAGGCACCAAGAGAATCGATTACCTAAATCACCGAAACTCACTCGTATACTATCTTGGAAATATTCCACACAATCTTAAATGTATAAAACATAGCCTAAAGCTTCAATAAAATTTTAATACACTCGGAAAACCCAAGTTCATGCATGAAGTACTAGGACCAAACGACTAGGGTACATGGCCTAGCGTAGGCCAGAATGGCGAATACTTCGCCAAAATAATACTAAGCACGAAAGGAAATCCTATGTAATGCTAAATAGCTAAAATTTATTAAAGCAAAACAACCGGGACTGTCGCTCTGACTAACTAAACTTATACCTAGCGAGCGACAGCGTCCATGACGCCTCCGGTAGGCTACGGCTCTTGTAACAAAGATTAATCCTATTAATCACTCAAAAATTTTCCAAGAGCCTACATTTATACATAAAAGACATGGTACTCAACTTATCAGAGGCCGACGAAGGCGGAGAAGCCATGAAAAGCAGAATAAATCCAAGATTTGTGAGAAACACAGGAAAAAACACCGAGTTGTTAAGCTACGCAAAAAGGAATACAGATGGCGCCAGGATTGGCGCCAGGCACGCTTACGAATCGGGAGATAGGGAGCCTTGGGAGCGGCTCCCCCTTTTTCTTTCCCGAATTCTTTTCTTGCCATTTGCCCCCTGCGAGACGAAATCTCTGTTCGGGATGCAGATTGCCATGTGGCGTGTCAAGAATACGTCCTCTGATATGTCGCGATATCCCTTTCACGAGGGATACTCGCTCCAGGAGTTAGAATTCTGGGACCTTAAGGTAAATTCTCTGGGAATATCGCCGTATTTGTAATATACCCTAGGAAGCTACCCTATAGGAACTTCCATCAGGACGACATGGCTTGAGCCCATATATATATATATATATATATATATTGTATATATATATATATATATATATATATATATATATATATATATATATATATATATATATATATATATATATATATATATATATTATATATATATATATATATATATATATACGGTAGTATGTAAGTGTCTGTGTTATGTCTAGTTTGTGAGCAGTGCCAATTATTACTTTAATTTTTTGTAAAATGTACATTATATTACAATGATTATTAGATTTATCTGAATTGTCCTCTCGTGCTATTTTGACATACTCAGGTTCTGATGCAAATATGAACCACTTTTATGCCTTCTGGTATAATATGAACCATTTTTATTTGCTTTTAAGATGAACATTCCATTAATTTCATCTTCCAGGATATTTGAGACCCCACCTTCTTATCTAGAAATCTCATGTCACTTATCAGTATGCCACACTTCACATATTCTCTAAAAAGATGGGGTATCATCACATTATTTAGATTATTGTTGTTTTTTTCTTTGAATTTCTTTTGTTATACTGAGAACAACGGCACACATCACTCCAAACATTGCCATTTATATATTTCAACGGTTTCAGTTGGAAAGACGAACGCAATTTGATTATGTCGCGAGAAAACTTAGGAATAGGAACCGCTCAATTAGATTCTTTGTAACAACAAATATGATTCATAGGCCTTCATTTTACGAAATGATTCCAGTGGTATTAAGAAACATTGCAATGTATCCTAACGCTAGGAAGACAGAATTGCAAATAGAGAGAGAGAGAGAGAGAGAGAGAGAGAGAGAGAGAGAGAGAGAGAGAGAGAGAGAGAGAGAGAGAGGGGGGGGGGGGGGATTAGCGTATATCTACATTGTAAAGACCGTGAACTTCTTATGACATCTAATATCCTTTTTCATCGTGAAAAACTTACTCATTTCGGCGTCTGGTTTTAAAGTTGACCTCGGAAGAAATTCCAAGCTAATTCATTTTCCCCCGAGGCTTTTTGGGTGTCTTCTATGTAATAAAAAAAAATAAGAATTATAAACCTGCATAGAATTATGTATTCGTACTCATGCACTTGGATATTTAAAGGGGGAAACAGACACATTCATCTAGGTGTGTCAGTGTGAATCTCTGGGACCACGTTCGTTCCTAGATATCGACCCAACAATCTCTCTCCTCTGTAGGCATTACTTAGGGGTTTTGCAGCATCCCCTTGGCCCCAAGCAGCACCCACTTTATAGCATTCTACTTTTCTTCCGCACCCACTTTCTTTCTTCCATCTTGTTGAACATCCCATTTCAAATTTTGTGTCGTATATACTGTAGTGCAACTGAGACGACTTAGCCACTTACACATCGGCATAATAGAAAGTCAGTTAAATATATATATGTATATATATATATATATATATATATATTGTGTGTCTATATATATGAATATATATTTATATATATATATATGTCTATATATGTATATATGTATTTATATATATATATATATATATATATATACATCTACAAACACACACATATATATACATATACATATATACAATTTTGTGTATGTATATATATGTATATATATATGCATATATATACACATACAAATATAGATATGTATATATATATGTATATATACATATACATATATAATATATATAGATATATATATGTATATATATATACATATATAAATGTGTATATACATATACTGTATATGCATATATATATATATATATATATATAGATAGATAGATATACATATATATACATATACATATATATATATATATATATAGATAGATAGATAGATAGGTATATATATATATATACACATACATGCATACATACATACACTTATACTTTCCTCTAGGTAAGCGTAGAAGAAAGACTACCTATGGTAAGCAATTCTTCTTGGAGGACAATCAAACCATTGTTCTCTAGTCTTGGGTAGTGCCATAGACTCTGTACCGTGGTCTTTCAATGCCTTGGGTTAGAGTTCTCTTGCTTGAGGGTAGACCCGGGCACTCCATTCTGTCTAATTTCTTTTCCTCTTGTTTTGTGAAAGTTTTTATAGATCATATAGGAATTATTTATTTCAAATGTTGTTACTGTTCTTAATTTTTTTTTCTTGTTTCCTTTTCTTACTGGGCTATTTTCCCTGTTGGGGCCCCTGGGCTTATAGCATCCTGCTTTTCCAACTAGGGTTGTAGCTTAGCAAGTAATTATAGTAATATATATATATATATATATATATGTATGTATGTATGTACATTTATGTAATATTTATATATATATATATATATATATGTATATATATAATATATATATATATGTATGTATGTACATTTATGTAATATATATATATATATATATATATGTATGTATGTATGTATGTACATTTATGTAATATTTATATATATATTATATATATATATTTATATTATATGTGTATGTATATGTATGTGTATT
>NC_090736.1:47651334-47661334 GCF_036898095.1 Palaemon carinicauda | reverse complement strand
AAATAAGATTTTTACGAAGAATTTTCTGAGCTTCATTCGTATCTGTTTATTTTCTTTAGTCGAACAACAAAATTTTCTTATTGTGCATTCATTTTAGTAATATAATGTAGAAATAAGTGATTGTGAACCTTTAGACCTTCAGATTGAACAGAAATTTTATTTTAGTAAAATATATAAATACTATATCGCATTTTTTTTTGTGTTTATACGTCATAAAAAAGAGGCTTTTGATATAACCATACAAATTAGAAATAGAAGAGTGCCATAAGTGGCTACTTTTCACTTGGTAAGTGTGGTAAGAAAAATTAAACTATTGTTTTTTTTAGACAGGACCAGTGCCATAGCCTCTGTACCATGGTATTCCACTGTCTTGGTTAGGTTTATTTATTTATTTTTTTCTTTTTGCTTGAGTATTCACTCAAGTACATTATTATATGTTTCCTTCTTTCCTTTCCTCATTGGGCTATTTTCCCTGTTGGATCCCTTGGGATTTTAGCATCCTGCTTTTCCAACCAGCAATAATAATAATAATAATAATAATAATAATAATAATCAATAATAATAATAATAGCAGCGTAAAACGCCTATACTGTATACGGTATGAAAGCAAGTATTATTTCAACTACAGCATCGATAGTAAAATTATTTGTTATTTATATCACCAGGATTCCTTTACAGTTAAAGGAGTTAAAGGGACAGAGAAATAAAGATTTAAATCCGAAAGTTCCCTCTCTCTCTCTCTCTCTCTCTCTCTCTCTCTCTCTCGCTCTCTCTCTCTCTCTCTCCCTCTCTCTCTCCCTCTCTCTCTCTCGCTCTCTCTCTCTCTCTCTCTCTCTCTCTCTCCCTCCCTCTCTCTCTCTCTCTCTCCCCCCTCCCTCTCTCTCTCTCTCTCTCCCTCCCTCCCTCCCTCTCTCTCTCTCTCTCTCTCTCTCTCTCTCCCTCCCTCTCTCTCTCTCTCTCTCCCCCTCCCTCTCTCTCTCTCTCTCTCCCTCCCTCCCTCCCTCTCTCTCTCTCTCTCTCTCTCTCTCTCTAAATATAAACGATACTACCTTCTGTCTAGTAGCAGAAGATTCCATGTTTTATCACAACCGTGGAGAAACCGAAGGGGTTGTTGGCAGTGGTTGGAATTTTGAGATTAGAGGCGTTTATTCCAAATATAATTTCCTATCTTCATCTAAATGTATGAATATTTAACATGTATTTTTTTCGCTCTCTCTCTCTCTCTCTCTCTCTCTCTCTCTCTCTCTCTCTCTCTGATCGTTTTAACCGTAAATTTTGTAAACGTTTCCCCTGACCAGAACTTAGACGGGTAACCTCTAGGAGACGACAAACATTGTAGGCAAATAAAAACCCTTAAATTGCCATGGAGTATGACGTGGGACTGGCAATTTCACCTTATCTATAATAGGTGAAAATGGGAAGGAAAACAACTTCTTTTTCCACTTGCGCTATTGAGAGATAGCTTACGTTGAATTAAATGGCACACATGTATGCAAAGTAGACGACATTGAGGGCCTTTACAGCGTGACTCTGGCCCACAGAAACCTGATTTTTTTTAGTCCTCTACTTAACATCCGTTCCCATTTCATTTCTCCCTCTGTGAGCTGTTACTTCAATGAGCAACTGCAAGGGTTTCCCCCCAGATGCGCCTTGTTGCTAATTTTTGACGTAAATTAACCTAACAGAATTGACCGTATCCTCCTTCTATGAGAGTAATGTTCCCATCTGTGGCCCAGAATCTATAATTCTCTTATGGTGTTTATAAGATTATATATATATTTTTTTTTTGTCGCAAATTATCCTAGCAATTCTCTAAATAAAACTGGACCATACACACACACACACACACAGACACACACACAGATATATATATATATATATATATATATATCCATATAAATATATATATGTATCCATATAAAAAATGGCTGCTGCAAAACTGTACACTAAGAAACGCATTAATATCACGGACGAACTCTTAAATCGAGGAATACGAGTTGGCCATTGCAGTGATGGCCCGCGATTTGCATCCGTTCATATTTCGGTTTTAAGTATTGACCATTCGTTGTAAATCTGATATGATTTGACGAAGCATGATTCCTGTGAAGAGTAATCGCCAGGTTTTTTTGGTATTTGGTAATTCTCGGCACTCCATAAAGCTTTAGCGAAGCTTGTGTTGTTATGCATGAAAATGAAATTCAATCCGATTAGGCCGCTGGCATTGACACCAAGGACAATGCCAAATACAGTTGAACAAAACGGGCAAAACTTTTGTGGATTTTTGTTTTGGAAAATTGTTACTCGATTGTAAATAATCCCTCTTTAAAGAAAGTGGTTCCGGAGAGTGATTGCATTTTGGCTTCCATAAGGTTTGTTTTTTTCAATACTTTTTGTTTTTTCTCTCTTCACCTTGCACCCTTTTCCCCCTTGCTGCAACACGCCACTTTTGACTTACTACCAGTTACCCAATGCTTTTAAAGTAAATAAGATTAGTTCGTCCCAACCTCAACTCGGATCAATAACTTTTTTTTCACTTTTGAGGCAAGACTGATTAGTCAACGCCCTTTTGGAACCAAGTTGTATTTATACGTCTGTCTTTGTAACTGCATTCGTATCTCTAAAGAAAATAGGCGATTAAAAATGGTCTGATACTGGCCTCTCTCTCTCTCTCTCTCTCTCTCTCTCTCTCTCTCTCTCTGCGATATCCTTATAGCTCGTCTAATTTTTCTAAGAGAGGAAACCCTTTTGTAAAATATTTTATCCTTTTATCTTCTCCTTTGATGTTATTCCTTTTACTCTTGGTTTTCTTTCCCCCCTTTTCCCATTTCTTTATTTTGTTCTGTTCAAAACAGGGGCTTTTCATACGTCGCGTATGAGAAGCCCCTGTTTGAACAGAACGAAATAAATACAATTTCACATGAAGGGAAAATGCGAAAAGAAAAGCACTAAAAAAATGTATAACATCAAAGGGAAGATAGAATTATAACACTTTTTTACATGAAGGTTTCCTCGGTAGAAAAAATAGACGAGCTATAAGAATAAAAAAATCGGAGAGAGAGAGAGAGAGAGAGAGAGAGAGAGAGAGAGAGAGAGAGAGTTTTTATTAGGCAGGCTACATGAGACGACTACTGTGAACGTTTTACCCCAACATTAAAATCCACAATTCAGCTGTTAAAATATGAAAGTAGTAGTATTTTATTATTTATTTTTTATTGGCATCATTTCTTGTTGGGGGAAGCAGCATTATGTTCTGGAAAGAAAATGATATTTGCCTCACCAAAGCCCCTTTCTCTTTAAAAGGCGTGACGTCCAAAACTTTTAGCCCTCTTAAGTCTCATTAAGTCTCCTGAAATGAGGTTATCAGCCCCTTTCGCTTTTTACCGGTACATATTTCCACATTCAAGGTAATATGAAATGCCAGTCGTAACCTTTCCCGTGCCAAAAAAAGTCCTTTATCTTTATATGATTAAAATTCATGAAAGAAAAATATCCCTGTCTTATCTGGTTTCAGTTTACGCTGAAATTTTATCATCCACAAAACCCAAATATGGCATAAATGAGGACGTTTATTACGTCAGCGACCAGGTTTATGTAGGTTATCAAAACTTGTACCTTTCCGTTCCTTGACGGTCTAATGCTAAAAAGTGTTTTTATCATGCTTATGCAATCTAGATTTAATTAAATACCAGTGAAAACTATGTAAGAGTAAATCGTTTATACTCCTATATATACTATACATATGATTAGAAATGTGTTTACTTGTATACTGTTTACGTAATTATTTAATTTTGTGTAAACAAATTCATATCCCTGATAAGTTACGTCAAATGTCTAAGACTAAGGTCGTATTCATGCATAGACTGTTTTAGAAGATTATAAAGACAACTTTTCCTCCCAATTCTGTTTATCTGGTGAGTCAAGTTTAAAGTCAATGTAAAATCTTCCAAAGATAATGCGTCTTCTTAAATGAAACCATTTGCAGCATCTCATCATTCTTCACTATTTAGTATTTACACTAGCAATTACTCTCTCACCCTTGGAGGAACTACAGGGCCGTTCTCTTGAAAATATACGATCCTTTATATTAGAATCATCGGTTCTCATGCTATCTAAATGTTATCTCATATGAGAATGCACAAGCGGAAAAACTCATATATATATATATATATATATATACACATATGTATATATATATATATATATATGCACACATTTGATTTGTATATTATATATATATATATATATACCACATACATATATTATGTATATGATATGTATGTACACATACATATATAATATATATATATATTATATATATAGTATATGTATATGTGTGTGTGAGAGAGAGAGAGAGAGAGAGAGAGAGAGAGAGAGAGAGAATTGACTTATAACAGCAACGTATATTATTGACGCAATATCATCCTTTTTCATTTAAAAATGTGAAAGGAGTGTTGAGGGAATTGGTGATAATGTACAATACAATATGCAGTATTGGAATAAAAACTTGGGAAGGGAAAAGATGTATTTTTTTTGCGTTCCCTAGTCGATGTTGTGATGGGTCAAGCCATCATTCTGTTTTGTGCTTCTGGTTTTCTCTTTCAGGTGAACGAATATATTGAAACATTTGCTTGACAATAAGTCTTGAAATTTAATGGTCCCAGCAGTTAGATTTGTACTGTCCAGTTGATAGATTCTGTTTTCTATCTCACTTATCACGCCATATTCTCAAATTATAATTTTGTATGAGAAAAGGGTTCAGTGTCGTTTCATTTAATGATAAGACTTTGCCTTGTTCGTATTAAAACTAAAAGTTTTATCTTGTTTCAGTTAATGCTGAGACCTTTATCTTGTTTCAGTTGATGTTAAAACTTTTGTCTTGGCTTAAACTAAACCCCATCTTACTGATTTTTCTTGTTCCAGTAAACTACGAATAATAAATTTACTAGTTTATCTTGAAAATTTTGAAAAACTCTAACCTACTTCTTTCTTGTCGTAATGTACATTAAGCTGTGAACTTCATTGGTTTTTGGTCATGAAAAAGAAACAAATTGTCAAGTTTTAAGGTGTACAACAACTATTTTGATGTTTTGATGCTTGACTATGATTTGAGAGACCTTTATAGAATATTATCTTTGGTAGTTCATTGCTTTTAAATGACATATACCGGAGAGAGCAATTCATCTACATTAGTTAGGCTTAGACAAAATGTCAAAATCTTACTCAATTACTTTGATCATTAAACTTCAGCTCTTAAACTAATTCTGTAATTTACTTGTGGTTTATATTAACATTCACATTATAAAAAAAGGCGAAGTATAATGTAATCTGCGCAGGGATACGGGTTGACTCCAGTACTGACTTCTTTAAAGCCAACTCATAAAGGGCAGAGGCAAGGGACAGTGACATTGCCCTATAAAGCAGGACAATTCCATAGAGACTGACCATATATACACATGAGCAGCACCAAAGCCCCCTGTCTAAGAAGGTCCAGAAAATGGGTGCTGAGGACTCAGTAGATAGACCTATAAGCACCCACAAACCCGATATCCTTAGCTCATAAGGATTGTGAGGTTACAGCGACCATAGGAACTAACGAGTTTGAGCAGGACTCGAACCCTAGTTAGGGAGGTTAACATATAGGCCACCACAACCACAATAAGAAATAAGAAAGAATTTCATTTCACAGCAGGATCAGTAAAGCTCTGACCTAGTAATTCAAAGAACAAAAGTTCAAATCCTACTTGAGGGCTAAAGTTTAGCTCTCCAACTTAATTAAGTTACATTAACTCACACACGTGCATGCACGCAAACACACACACATTCAAATCAATCACAAGCACTTCTTAATATTGAATTCGATATTAAGAGATATCTGTGACTTATTCAAATCAATGAAAATCAAAAGTATTATGACTATCATTAGTATAAATATATAATATACATGTACATACATACATACATACACACACACATATATATATATATATATATATATGTGTGTGTGTGTGTGTGTGTGTATATATATACACACACGCACACACACAAACACATATATATATATATATATATATGTGTGTGTGTGTGTGTGTGTGTGTGATCAATTTTGCACATTTAAACGTGTTTTTCATATTCAAATAAGCCATATAAATTTTTGATACATTAATGTCTGGATTCTCTTAACGACCTCGGGATCAGAGCCCCAGGCGAAATCACACAAATACAAGAGCTTGTGCACGTTTAAATGTGCAAAATTTATCATTAATCAAATGCCAAGTAACAAACTACCAATTAGCTACGATGGTGAAGATGGGTTGATTTCAATTCTAAGTACAAAACACCTGAATTCGACAGGTATAAGTACAGAAGAATTGTCATTGACTATTATCTTTCTTCGTGGCCAAGTGGTTTAGTCACTGTCTATACAAGCTTGCCGACCAGGGTTCGATTCCCGGCCGGTCACAAGCTCTTGTCTTTGTGTGATTTCGCCTGGGTCTCTGATCCCGAGGTCGTTAAGAGAATCCAGACATTAATGTATCAAAAATTTATATGGGTTATTTGAATATATATATATATATATATATATATATGCACATCAATAATAATTCGTTGTCCCCATGATTGTGTAAGTGTGTGTTACGTATATACACATCCTTTTAATAAAAAAAAACAAACGAACTACGTACCCCAAGAAAAATACTTGAAAATGAAAGTGGAACAAAAATTCTATTACAGCACCACTTCAGTTTACTGTGTTACTATAATCCAGTATATCAAGGGGAATGTTTTGATGGTGTCTCGAACATGATAAACTTTTGTTCTTTATAAGCATTTCTTTTGTTTCACAGTTTGTGTGGAAGTGTGTGTGTGTATATATATATATATATATATATATGTGTGTGTGTGTGTGTGTGTGTGTGTTGTGTGTGTGTGTGTGTCGGTTAAAAACTTGCTGTTGTGGTTATATTATGCATTGCTGACTATAGTCAATTCTTTTTAGTGAGGCAGACTCGTTGGGGTGCCCTTTTAGCTCTGAAAAGTTTCCTGATCGCTGATCGGTTGAACAAGTTGACTCTAACCAATCAGCGATCAGGAAACTTTTCCGAGCTAAAAGGGCACCACTGGCGAGTCGGTGCAAATGCGCCTCATTAAAAAAAAAATTGAGTTTAGACACTGTTGCCATAGAAAATTCAAAATCAAAGGAGCTCTTATTGTAGGGTTGTAAATCCCTTGAGGTAGAAAATTCCCTTTTATATGGTGGATAAGCTTCTCTCTCTTGAGCGCATCGGCAGCCATTTAAGTTAGGTTAATACATTTACAGAGGATTACTACCACTGTGAGAGTAAGCGGTACAATCAGGTACTTATGTTCTAGGAAGTGCCAATGATTTATGGGTTTTTATTAAATGTAGGAGATTCATCATCCCAGTTATTATTATTATTATTATTATTATTATTATTATTATTATTATTATTATTATTACTTGCTAAGTTACAACTCCACTTAGAAAAGCAGTATGCTATAAGCCTAATTGCAAAAATTGGTAAAATAGCCCTGTGAGGAAAGGAAATCAGGAAACAGAATAGTAAGTCTGAATGTACACTCAAGCAAGAGAACTCATCCACAAGACAATGGAAGACAATAGTACAGAGGCTATGGGACTACCCAAAACTAAAGAACAATGTTTTGGCTTTGAAGTGTCCTTCTCTTAGAAGAGCTGCTAATCATAGCTAAAGAGCCTCTTCTATCCTTACCAAGTGGAAAGTAGCTACTGAACAATTACAGTGCTGTAGTTAACCCTTTTAGTAAAGAATTATTTTTGTTGTTATATTCTGAATTGTTTCTTATTATCTTTACTTTTTCATTCAGTCTAACTTCATAGCTGTATTCACATAAATTGCCATTAAGACTCTTCTCGAATCATCGTATTATGTTCTAACTTTCTTTGGTAACTTGACGATTCAGTTGTTTCTTCTCACACTTAATGACTTCACCCACATACATACATTTATCTTAAATTAGCATCATCGTCATCACCATCTCCTACGCCAATTGACGCAAAGGGCCTCGGTTAAATTTCACCAGTCGTCTCTTATCTTGAGCTTTTAATTCAACATTTCTCTTCATCATCTACTTCGCGATGAGATGTTTAATTATAGCTTTCTACCAACAGAAACCCCATAATAATAAACTAATATAGTTATGTAGTATTTGAAAAATTATTATCAGTATTGTTATAATGCGTTCATCACTCCCCTACAGTAGGGAACAATAAAATATGCATTATAAAAAGATGCATGGTGTTAAAAACTAGCTAAACATATGTGGTCCTCATTAACGTATACGTCTAAGAGACATACTTGGCAATAAATATAGTATGCGTAACCCACATAAGTAAACCTTGCTTCCCATAGTTGGCGTGATGAGTAATCTGTTTGCCGCAAGTAATTGTCAATATGTGAGAGAATCCTTTTGCTTGAATTAAGATAATTCCACATCATAGTAATTAGTATCTCGGCTTCTAAAAGCTATTGATGTGAGGAGAAAGTCTTCTCCAACTGATTAATTACTCTCTCTCTCTCTCTCTCTCTCTCTCTCTCTCTCCTCTCTCTCTCTCTCTCTCTCTTATTCAGGCCTTTCATAGTTTTAAACTTGCGGTGCGGTACTGTCTCTGCAACTTCGAGTTCAAATACTCTTTACTTAGTGAGTGAGTACTCATACACCTTTATTTTTCGGTTGATTTACAAATGTTTTTAATTGTTTTTTTTTTTTATTTATCAATAATTGTTGCATGGTTTTATTGTCTTGATTATATGTTATTTGAGATACGGAAAAATATCAATTTTGTTCCTTTTACATGTTTCCTATTACCTTTTTCTATTTGTGCGTATTCTACTTTAGTGAATGGAACACACGAACACACACACACACACACACATATATATATATATATATACAGTACATATCTTTTTTTGTCTATACATATTTATATGTCCATACACTGATATATATATATATATATATACTGTATATATATATATAGTGTGTGTGTGTGTATATATATATGTATATATATGTATATATATACTGTATATATGTATATATATATATATATATATGTATATATATATGTATATATGTATATATATATATGTATGTATATATGTATATATATATATATATATATGTATGTATATATATATGTATGTATATATATATATGTATATATATATATGTATATATATATATATATATATGTATATATATATATATATATATATGTATATATATATATATATATATATTAGTGGCGTTTAAAAATGGAAGACAGCTTCTCTCCTGACAAACTGATCTCCAGTTAGTTTTCAATACAACAAGAAAACTGCATTTACCTTTCCCCATTCAATATTTGGTGTCGACACGTATTTTGAATCACTTTTTTACGTGATTTTTTTGTCAGGATTACGTTGATCGAACTATGGAATTACACATCAATTTGAAAAATATTGTATTGAAAGTTTAAGATACAAGAATATTCTGAGATTGAGAGTAAGGTTTATTTTTAAAACTGTATTGCACCAGCGAGACCAGTTTTGAAAAATCCACATCTTCAACGGTGAAAGATGAGAAATTCCATGGATAGGCTGGCTAGGAGTGCATAGTGTGCTCCCTGTTATTATTATTATTATTATTATTATTATTATTATTATTATTATTATTATTATTATTATTATTATTATTACTTGCTAAGGTACAACCCTAGTTGGAAAAGCAGGATGCTATAAGCCCAGGGGCCCCAACAGTGAAAATAGCCCAGTTAGGAAAGGAAAAAATTAAACAAATTATTTTAAGAACAGTAACAATATTGAAATAAATATTTCCTATATAAGCTTTAAAAAACTATAACAAAACAAGAAGAAGAGAAATTAGATAGAATCGTGTGTAGAGAAAATGCTGGAACACCGATACCATAATTTGTCATAAGAAAAGTCGTCACTCTAAA
>NC_090736.1:47614732-47650834 GCF_036898095.1 Palaemon carinicauda | reverse complement strand
GAGGAAGAGAAGGAGGAGGAGAAGCAGCAAAAAAAAAAACCTAAAAAAAAATACAAAAACCAAAAAAAAAAAAAAGAAAAAAAAGGAGCAGCAGCAAGAGGAGGAAGAGAAGGAGGAGGAGAAGCAGCAAAAAAAAAAAACCTAAAAAAAAATACAAAAACCAAAAAAAAAAAAAGAAAAAAAAGGAGCAGCAGCAAGAGGAGGAAGAGAAGGAGGAGGAGAAGCAGCAAAAAAAAAAACCTAAAAAAAATACAAAAACCAAAAAAAAAAAAGAAAAAAAAGGAGCAGCAGCAAGAGGAGGAAGAGAAGGAGGAGGAGAAGCAGCAAAAAAAAAAACCTAAAAAAAATTACAAAAAAAAAAAAAAAAAAAAAAAAGGAGCAGCAGCAAGAGGAGGAAGAGAAGGAGGAGGAGAAGCAGCAAAAAAAAAAAACCTAAAAAAAAATACAAAAACCAAAAAAAAAAAAAAAAAAAAAGGAGCAGCAGCAAGAGGAGGAAGAGAAGGAGGAGGAGAAGCAGCAAAAAAAAAAACCTAAAAAAAAATACAAAAACCAAAAAAAAAAAAAGAAAAAAAAAAGGAGCAGCAGCAAGAGGAGGAAGAGAAGGAGGAGGAGAAGCAGCAAAAAAAAAAAACCTAAAAAAAAATACAAAAACCAAAAAAAAAAAAAAAAAAAAAAGGAGCAGCAGCAAGAGGAGGAAGAGAAGGAGGAGGAGAAGCAGCAAAAAAAAAAACCTAAAAAAAAATACAAAAACCAAAAAAAAAAAAAAAAAAAAAAGGAGCAGCAGCAAGAGGAGGAAGAGAAGGAGGAGGAGAAGCAGCAAAAAAAAAAAAACCTAAAAAAAAATACAAAAACCAAAAAAAAAAAAGAAAAAAAAGGAGCAGCAGCAAGAGGAGGAAGAGAAGGAGGAGGAGAAGCAGCAAAAAAAAAACCTAAAAAAAAATACAAAAACCAAAAAAAAAAAGAAAAAAAGGAGCAGCAGCAAGAGGAGGAAGAGAAGGAGGAGGAGAAGCAGCAAAAAAAAAAAAGCCTAAAAAAAATACAAAAACCAAAAAAAAAAAGGAAAAAAAAGGAGCAGCAGCAAGAGGAGGAAGAGAAGGAGGAGGAGAAGCAGCAAAAAAAAATAAACCTAAAAAAAAATACAAAAACCAAAAAAAAAAAAAAAAAAAAGGAGCAGCAGCAAGAGGAGGAAGAGAAGGAGGAGGAGAAGAAGCAAAAAAAAAAAAACCTAAAAAAAATACAAAAACCAAAAAAAAAAAGAAAAAAAAGGAGCAGCAGCAAGAGGAGGAAGAGAAGGAGGAGGAGAAGCAGCAAAAAAAAAAAACCTAAAAAAAATACAAAAACCAAAAAAAAAAAAGAAAAAAAAGGAGCAGCAGCAAGAGGAGGAAGAGAAGGAGGAGGAGAAGCAGCAAAAAAAAAAAACCTAAAAAAAATACAAAAACCAAAAAAAAAAAAAGAAAAAAAGGAGCAGCAGCAAGAGGAGGAAGAGAAGGAGGAGGAGAAGCAGCAAAAAAAAAAAACCTAAAAAAAAATACAAAAACCAAAAAAAAAAAAAAAAAAAGGAGCAGCAGCAAGAGGAGGAAGAGAAGGAGGAGGAGAAGCAGCAAAAAAAAAAAACCTAAAAAAAATACAAAAACCAAAAAAAAAAAAAAAAAAAAAGGAGCAGCAGCAAGAGGAGGAAGAGAAGGAGGAGGAGAAGCAGCAAAAAAAAAAACCTAAAAAAAAATACAAAAACCAAAAAAAAAAAAAGAAAAAAAGGAGCAGCAGCAAGAGGAGGAAGAGAAGGAGGAGGAGAAGCAGCAAAAAAAAAAAACCTAAAAAAAAATACAAAAACCAAAAAAAAAAAAGAAAAAAAAAGGAGCAGCAGCAAGAGGAGGAAGAGAAGGAGGAGGAGAAGCAGCAAAAAAAAAAAAAACCTAAAAAAAAATACAAAAACCAAAAAAAAAAAAAAAAAAAAGGAAGCAGCAGCAAGAGGAGGAAGAGAAGGAGGAGGAGAAGCAGCAAAAAAAAAAAAAACCTAAAAAAAAATACAAAAACCAAAAAAAAAAAAAAAAAAAAGGAGCAGCAGCAAGAGGAGGAAGAGAAGGAGGAGGAGAAGCAGCAAAAAAAAAAAACCTAAAAAAAATACAAAAACCAAAAAAAAAAGAAGAAAAAATAGGAGCAACAGCAAGAGGAGGAAGAGAAGGAGGAGGAGAAGCAGCAAAAAAAAAAAACCTAAAAAAAATACAAAAACCAAAAAAAAAAAGAAAAAAAGGAGCAGCAGCAAGAGGAGGAAGAGAAGGAGGAGGAGAAGCAGCAAAAAAAAAAAAAACCTAAAAAAAAATACAAAAACCAAAAAAAAAAAAAAAAAAAAGGAGCAGCAGCAAGAGGAGGAAGAGAAGGAGGAGGAGAAGCAGCAAAAAAAAAAAACCTAAAAAAAAATACAAAAACAAAAAAAAAAAAAAAAAAAGGAGCAGCAGCAACAGGAGGAAGAGAAGGAGGAGGAGAAGCAGCAAAAAAAAAAACCTAAAAAAAAATACAAAAACCAAAAAAAAAAAGAAAAAAAGGAGCAGCAGCAAGAGGAGGAAGAGAAGGAGGAGGAGAAGCAGCAAAAAAAAAAAAAACCTAAAAAAAAATACAAAAACCAAAAAAAAAAAAAAAAAAAGGAGCAGCAGCAAGAGGAGGAAGAGAAGGAGGAGGAGAAGCAGCAAGAAAAAAACCTAAAAAAAAATACAAAAACCAAAAAAAAAAAAAAAAAAAAAGGAGCAGCAGCAACAGGAGGAAGAGAAGGAGGAGGAGAAGCAGCAAAAAAAAAAACCTAAAAAAAAATACAAAAACCAAAAAAAAAAAGAAAAAAAAAGGAGCAGCAGCAAGAGGAGGAAGAGAAGGAGGAGGAGAAGCAGCAAAAAAAAAAAAACCTAAAAAAAAATACAAAAACCAAAAAAAAAAAAAAAAAAGGAGCAGCAGCAAGAGGAGGAAGAGAAGGAGGAGGAGAAGCAGCAAAAAAAAAAACCTAAAAAAAATACAAAAACCAAAAAAAAAAAAAAAAAGGAGCAGCAGCAAGAGGAGGAAGAGAAGGAGGAGGAGAAGCAGCAAAAAAAAAACCTAAAAAAAAATACAAAAACCAAAAAAAAAAAAAGAAAAAAAAGGAGCAGCAGCAAGAGGAGGAAGAGAAGGAGGAGGAGAAGCAGCAAAAAAAAAAAAAACCTAAAAAAAAATACAAAAACCAAAAAAAAAAAAAAAAAAAAAAAGGAGCAGCAGCAAGAGGAGGAAGAGAAGGAGGAGGAGAAGCAGCAAAAAAAAAAAACCTAAAAAAAAATACAAAAACCAAAAAAAAAAAAAGAAAAAAAGGAGCAGCAGCAAGAGGAGGAAGAGAAGGAGGAGGAGAAGCAGCAAAAAAAAAAAAACCTAAAAAAAAATACAAAAACCAAAAAAAAAAAAAAAAAAAGGAGCAGCAGCAAGAGGAGGAAGAGAAGGAGGAGGAGAAGCAGCAAAAAAAAAAAACCTAAAAAAAATACAAAAACCAAAAAAAAAAAAAAAAAAAAAGGAGCAGCAGCAAGAGGAGGAAGAGAAGGAGGAGGAGAAGCAGCAAAAAAAAAAAACCTAAAAAAAAATACAAAAACCCAAAAAAAAAAAAAAAAAAAAAGGAGCAGCAGCAAGAGGAGGAAGAGAAGGAGGAGGAGAAGGAGCAAAAAAAAAAACCTAAAAAAAAATACAAAAACCAAAAAAAAAAAAGAAAAAAAAGGAGCAGCAGCAAGAGGAGGAAGAGAAGGGAGGAGGAGAAGCAGCAAAAAAAAAAAACCTAAAAAAAAATACAAAAACCAAAAAAAAAAAGAAAAAAAAGGAGCAGCAGCAAGAGGAGGAAGAGAAGGAGGAGGAGAAGCAGCAAAAAAAAAAAAAACCTAAAAAAAAATACAAAAACCAAAAAAAAAAAAAAAAAAAAAGGAGCAGCAGCAAGAGGAGGAAGAGAAGGAGGAGGAGAAGCAGCAAAAAAAAAAAACCTAAAAAAAAATACAAAAACAAAAAAAAAAAAAAAAAAAAGGAGCAGCAGCAACAGGAGGAAGAGAAGGAGGAGGAGAAGCAGCAAAAAAAAAAAACCTAAAAAAAAATACAAAAACCAAAAAAAAAAAGAAAAAAAGGAGCAGCAGCAAGAGGAGGAAGAGAAGGAGGAGGAGAAGCAGCAAAAAAAAAAAAAAACCTAAAAAAAAAATACAAAAACCAAAAAAAAAAAAAAAAAAGGAGCAGCAGCAAGAGGAGGAAGAGAAGGAGGAGGAGAAGCAGCAAGAAAAAAACCTAAAAAAAAATACAAAAACCAAAAAAAAAAAAAAAAAAAAAGGAGCAGCAGCAACAGGAGGAAGAGAAGGAGGAGGAGAAGCAGCAAAAAAAAAAACCTAAAAAAAAATACAAAAACCAAAAAAAAAAGAAAAAAAAAAGGAGCAGCAGCAAGAGGAGGAAGAGAAGGAGGAGGAGAAGCAGCAAAAAAAAAAAAACCTAAAAAAAAATACAAAAACCAAAAAAAAAAAAAAAAAAAGGAGCAGCAGCAAGAGGAGGAAGAGAAGGAGGAGGAGAAGCAGCAAAAAAAAAAAACCTAAAAAAAATACAAAAACCAAAAAAAAAAAAAAAAGGAGCAGCAGCAAGAGGAGGAAGAGAAGGAGGAGGAGAAGCAGCAAAAAAAAAACCTAAAAAAAAATACAAAAACCAAAAAAAAAAAAGAAAAAAAAGGAGCAGCAGCAAGAGGAGGAAGAGAAGGAGGAGGAGAAGCAGCAAAAAAAAAACCTAAAAAAAAAATACAAAAACCAAAAAAAAGAAAAAAAAAGGAGCAGCAGCAAGAGGAGGAAGAGAAGGAGGAGGAGAAGCAGCAAAAAAAAAAACCTAAAAAAAATACAAAAACCAAAAAAAAAAAGAAAAAAAAGGAGCAGCAGCAAGAGGAGGAAGAGAAGGAGGAGGAGAAGCAGCAAAAAAAAAAACCTAAAAAAAAATACAAAAACCAAAAAAAAAAAAGAAAAAAAAAAGGAGCAGCAGCAAGAGGAGGAAGAGAAGGAGGAGGAGAAGCAGCAAAAAAAAAAAACCTAAAAAAAAATACAAAAACCAAAAAAAAAAAAAAAAAAAAAAGGAGCAGCAGCAAGAGGAGGAAGAGAAGGAGGAGGAGAAGGAGCAAAAAAAAAAACCTAAAAAAAATACAAAAACCAAAAAAAAAAAAGAAAAAAAAAGGAGCAGCAGCAAGAGGAGGAAGAGAAGGAGGAGGAGAAGCAGCAAAAAAAAAATCCTAAAAAAAAATACAAAAAACAAAAAAAAAAAAAAAAGGAGCAGCAGCAAGAGGAGGAAGAGAAGGAGGAGGAGAAGCAGCAAAAAAAAAACCTAAAAAAAAATACAAAAACCAAAAAAAAAAAAAAAAAAAAGGAGCAGCAGCAAGAGGAGGAAGAGAAGGAGGAGGAGAAGCAGCAAAAAAAAAACCTAAAAAAAAATACAAAAACCAAAAAAAAAAAAAAAAAGGAGCAGCAGCAAGAGGAGGAAGAGAAGGAGGAGGAGAAGCAGCAAAAAAAAACCTAAAAAAAAATACAAAATCCAAAAAAAAAAAAGAAAAAAAAAGGAGCAGCAGCAAGAGGAGGAAGAGAAGGAGGAGGAGAAGCAGCAAAAAAAAAAAAACCTAAAAAAAAAATACAAAAACCAAAAAAAAAAAAAAAAAGGAGCAGCAGCAAGAGGAGGAAGAGAAGGAGGAGGAGAAGCAGCAAAAAAAAAAAACCTAAAAAAAAATACAAAAAACCAAAAAAAAAAAAAAGAAAAAAAAGGAGCAGCAGCAAGAGGAGGAAGAGAAGGAGGAGGAGAAGCAGCAAAAAAAAAAACCTAAAAAAAATACAAAAACCAAAAAAAAAAAAAAAAAAAGGAGCAGCAGCAAGAGGAGGAAGAGAAGGAGGAGGAGAAGCAGCAAAAAAAAAATCCTAAAAAAAAATACAAAAAACAAAAAAAAAAAAAAAAGGAGCAGCAGCAAGAGGAGGAAGAGAAGGAGGAGGAGAAGCAGCAAAAAAAAAACCTAAAAAAAAATACAAAAACCAAAAAAAAAAAAAAAAAAAAGGAGCAGCAGCAAGAGGAGGAAGAGAAGGAGGAGGAGAAGCAGCAAAAAAAAAAACCTAAAAAAAAATACAAAAACCAAAAAAAAAAAAAGAAAAAAAAGGAGCAGCAGCAAGAGGAGGAAGAGAAGGAGGAGGAGAAGCAGCAAAAAAAAAAAACCTAAAAAAAAATACAAAAACCAAAAAAAAAAAAAAAAAAGGAGCAGCAGCAAGAGGAGGAAGAGGAGGAGGAGGAGAAGCGGCAAAAAAAAATATATGAAAAAAAAATATAAAAAAAAAGAAAAAAAAAGGAGCAGCAGCAAGAAGAGGAAGAGAAGGAGGAGCAGAAGCAGCAAAAAAAATATAAAAAAAAATATAAAAACAAAAAAGAAAAAAAAAGGAGCAGCAGCAAGAAGAGGAAGAGAAGGAGGAGCAGAAGCAGCAAAAAAAATATAAAAAAAAATATAAAAACAAAAAAGAAAAAAAAGGAGCAGCAGCAAGAGGAGGAAGAGGAGGAGGAGCAGAAGCAGCAAAAAAAAATCTAAAAAAAAATATAAAAAAAAGAAAAAAAAAGGAGCAGCAGAGAGAGGAGGAAGAGAAGGAGGAGGAGAAGCAGCAAAAAAAAATATAAGAAAAAAAAATATAAAAAAAAGAGAAAAAAAAGGAGCAGCAGCAAGAAGAGGAAGAGAAGGAGGAGCAGAAGCAGCAAAAAAAATATAAAAAAAATATAAAAACAAAAAAGAAAAAAAAAAGGAGCAGCAGCAAGAAGAGGAAGAGAAGGAGGAGGAGAAGCAGCAAAAAAAAAATAAAAAAAAATATAAAAACAAAAAAGAAAAAAAAAGGAGCAGCAGCAAGAGGAGGAAGAGAAGGAGGAGGAGAAGCAGCAAAAAAGAAAAAGAAAAGAAAATATAAAAAAAAAGAAAAAAAAAAGGAGCAGCAGCAAGAGGAGGAAGAAAAGGAGGAGGAGAGGCAGCACGAAAAAAAAACCTAAAAAAAAAATATAAAAAAAAAGAAAAAAAGGAGCAGCAGCAAGAAGAGGAAGAGAAGCAGGAACAGAAGCAGCAAAAAAAAAATATATATAAAAATATAAAAAAAGAAAAAAAAAGGAGCAGCAGCAAGAAGAGGAAGAGAAGCAGGAGCAGAAGCAGCAAAAAATATATATATATATATAAAAAATACAAAACAAAAAAGAAAAAAAAAGAGCAGCAGCAAGAGGAGGAAGAGAAGCAGGAGCAGAAGCAGCAGAAAGAAAATAAAAACTATAAAAATATATATATAAAAACAAGGAGCAGCAGCAAGAGGAGGAAATATCCTTTGATGTAGAAGTACAAGCCTACATTTTAGGATAAAGTACTGACTCAGTGGGAAGGACCAAGTAGTTGGACTATGGAAGATGGACAGAAAAAGGAACTTTGCTTTGAGGAGGAAATATCCTTTGATGTAGGAGTACAGGCCTTCATCATTGGATAAAGTACTGAACAAGTGGGAAGGACCAAGTAGTTGGACTATGGAAGATGGACAAAAAAAGGAACTCTGCTTTGAGGAGGAAATATCCTTTGATGTAGGAGTACAGGCCTTCATCGTTGGATAAAGTACTGACTCAGTGGAAAGGACCAAGAAGTTGGACTATAGAAGATGGACAGAAAAAGGAACTTTGCTTTGAGGAGGAAATATCCTTTGATGTAGGAGTACAGGCCTTCATTGTTGGATAAAGTACTGACTCAGTGAGAAGGACCAAGTAGTTGGATTATGGAAGATGGACAGAAAAAGGAACTTTGCTTTGAGGAGGAAATATCCGTTGATGTAGGAGTACAGGCCTTCATCGTTGAATAAAGTACTGACTCAGTGGAAAGGACCAAGTAGTTGGACTATGGAAGATGGACAGAAAAAGGAGCTTTGTTTTGAGGAGGAAATATCCTTTGATGTAGGAGTACAGGCCTTCATCGTTGGATAAAGTACTGACTCAGTGGGAAGGACCAAGTAGTTGGACTATGGAAGATGGACAGAAAAGGAGCTTTGCTTTGAGGAGGAAATATCCTTTGATGTAGGAGTACAGGCCTTCATCGTTGGATAAAGTACTGACTCAGTGGAAAGGACCAAGTAGTTGGACTATGGAAGATGGACAGAAAAAGGAGCTTTGTTTTGAGGAGGAAATATCCTTTGATGTAGGAGTACAGGCCTTCATCGTTGGATAAAGTACTGACTCAGTGAGAAGGACCAAGTAGTTGGATTATGGAAGATGGACAGAAAAAGGAACTTTGCTTTAAGGAGGAAATATCCGTTGATGTAGGAGTACAGGCCTTCATCGTTGAATAAAGTACTGACTCAGTGGAAAGGACCAAGTAGTTGGACTATGGAAGATGGACAGAAAAAGGAGCTTTGTTTTGAGGAGGAAATATCCTTTGATGTAGGAGTACAGGCCTTCATCGTTGGATAATGTACTGACTCAGTGAGAAGGACCAAGTAGTTGGATTATGGAAGATGGACAGAAAAAGGAACTTTGCTTTGAGGAGGAAATATCCGTTGATGTAGGAGTACAGGCCTTCATCGTTGAATAAAGTACTGACTCAGTGGAAAGGACCAAGTAGTTGGACTATGGAAGATGGACAGAAAAAGGAGCTTTGTTTTGAGGAGGAAATATCCTTTGATGTAGGAGTACAGGCCTTCATCGTTGGATAAAGTACTGACTCAGTGGGAAGGACCAAGTAGTTGGACTATGGAAGATGGACAGAAAAGGAGCTTTGCTTTGAGGAGGAAATATCCTTTGATGTAGGAGTACAGGCCTTCATCGTTGGATAAAGTACTGACTCAGTGGAAAGGACCAAGTAGTTGGACTATGGAAGATGGACAGAAAAAGGAGCTTTGTTTTGAGGAGGAAATATCCTTTGATGTAGGAGTACAGGCCTTCATCGTTGGATAAAGTACTGACTCAGTGAGAAGGACCAAGTAGTTGGATTATGGAAGATGGACAGAAAAAGGAACTTTGCTTTAAGGAGGAAATATCCGTTGATGTAGGAGTACAGGCCTTCATCGTTGAATAAAGTACTGACTCAGTGGAAAGGACCAAGTAGTTGGACTATGGAAGATGGACAGAAAAAGGAGCTTTGTTTTGAGGAGGAAATATCCTTTGATGTAGGAGTACAGGCCTTCATCGTTGGATAATGTACTGACTCAGTGAGAAGGACCAAGTAGTTGGATTATGGAAGATGGACAGAAAAAGGAACTTTGCTTTGAGGAGGAAATATCCTTTGATGTAGGAGTACAGGCCTTCATCATTGGATAAAGTACTGACTCAGTGAGAAGGACCATGTAGTTGGATTATGGAAGATGGACAGAAAAAGGAACTTTGCTTTGAGGAGGAAATATCCGTTGATGTAGGAGTACAGGCCTTCATCGTTGAATAAAGTACTGACTCAGTGGAAAGGACCAAGTAGTTGGACTATGGAAGATGGACAGAAAAAGGAGCTTTGTTTTGAGGAGGAAATATCCTTTGATGTAGGAGTAGAGGCCTTCATCGTTGGATAAAGTACTGACTCAGTGGGAAGGACCAAGTAGTTGGACTATGGAAGATGGACAGAAAAGGAGCTTTGCTTTGAGGAGGAAATATCCTTTGATATAGGAGTACAGGCCTTCATCGTTGAATAAAGTACTGACTCAGTGAGAAGGACCAAGTAGTTGGATTATGGAAGATGGACAGAAAAAGGAACTTTGCTTTGAGGAGGAAATATCCGTTGATGTAGGAGTACAGGCCTTCATCGTTGAATAAAGTACTGACTCAGTGGAAAGGACCAAGTAGTTAGACTATGGAAGATGGACAGAAAAAGGAGCTTTGTTTTGAGGAGGAAATATCCTTTGATGTAGGAGTACAGGCCTTCATCGTTGGATAAAGTACTGACTCAGTGGGGAGGACCAAGTAGTTGGACTATGGAAGATGGACAGAAAAGGAGCTTTGCTTTGAGGAGGAAATATCCTTTGATGTAGGAGCACAGGCCTTCATCGTTGGATAAAGTACTGACTCAGTGGGAAGGACCAAGTAGTTGGACTATGGAAGATGGACAGAAAAGGAGCTTTGCTTTGAGGAGGAAATATCCTTTGATGTAGGAGTACAGGCCTTCATCGTTGGATAAAGTACTGACTCAGTGAGAAGGACCAAGTAATTGGACTATGGAAGATGGACAGAAATAGGAACTTTGCTTTAAGGAGGAAATATTCTTTGATGTAGGAGTACAGGCCTTCATCGTTGAATAAAGTACTGACTCAGTGGAAAGGCCCAAGTAGTTGGACTATGGAAGATGGACAGAAAAAGGAACTTTGTTTTGAGGAGGAAATATCCTTTGATGTAGGAGCACAGGCCTTCATCGTTGGATAAAGTACTGACTCCGTGGGAAGGACCAAGTAGTTGGACTATGGAAGATGGAGAGAAAAGGAGCTTTGCTTTGAGGAGGAAATATCCTTTGATGTAGGAGTACAGGCCTTCATCGTTGGGTAAAGTACTGACTCTGTGGAAAGGACCAAGTAGTTGAACTATGGAAGATGGACAGAAAAAGGAACTTTGTTTTGAAGAGGAAATATCCTTTGATGTAGGAGTACAGGCCTTCATCGTTGGATAAAGTACTGACTCAGTGGGAAGGACCAAGTAGTTGGACTATGGAAGATGGACAGAAAAAGGAACTTTGCTTTGAGGAGGAAATATCCTTTGATGTAGGAGTACAGGCCTTCATCATTGGATAAAGTACTGACTCAGTGGGAAGGACCAAGAAATTGGACTATGGAAGATGGACAGAAAAAGGAACTTTGCTTTGAGAAGGAAATATCCTTTGATGTAGGAGTACAGGCCTTCATCGTTGGGTAAAGTACTGACTCTGTGGAAAGGACCAAGTAGTTGGACTATGGAAGATGGACAGAAAAAGGAACTTTGCTTTGAGAAGGAAATATCCTTTGATGTAGGAGTACAGGCCTTCATCGTTGGGTAAAGTACTGACTCAGTGGGAAGGACCAAGTAGTTGGACTATGGAAGATGGACAGAAAAAGGAACTTTGCTTTGAGAAGGAAATATCCTTTGATGTAGGAGTACAGGCCTTCATCGTTGGGTAAAGTACTGACTCAGTGGGAAGGACCAAGTAGTTGGACTATGGAAGATGGACAGAAAAAGGAACTTTGCTTTGAGGAGGAAATATCCTTTGATGTAGGAGTACAGGCCTTCATCATTGGATAAAGTACTGACTCAGTGGGAAGGACCAAGTAGTTGGACTATGGAAGATGGACAGAAAAAGGAACTTTGCTTTGAGGAGGAAATATCCTTTGACGTAGGAGTACAGGCCTTCATCGTTGGGTAAAGTACTGACTCTGTGGAAAGGACCAAGTAGTTGAACTATGGAAGATGGACAAAAAAAGGAACTTTGTTTTGAAGAGGAAATATCCTTTGATGTAGGAGTACAGGCCTTCATCGTTGGATAAAGTACTGACTCAGTGGGAAGGACCTAGTAGTTGAACTATGGAAGATGGACAGAAAAAGGAACTTTGTTTTGAAGAGGAAATATCCTTTGATGTAGGAGTACAGTCCTTCATCATTGGATAAAGTACTGACTCAGTGGAAATGACTAAGTAGTTGGACTATGGAAGATGGAGAGAAAAAGGAACTTTGTTTTGAAGAGGAAATATCCTTTGATGTAGGAGTACAGGCCTTCATCGTTGGATAAAGTACTGACTCAGTGGGAAGGACAAATTAGTTGGACTATGGAAGATGGACAGAAAAAGGAACTTTGTTTTGAAGAGGAAATATCCTTTGATGTAGGAGTACAGGCCTTCAATATTGGATAAAGTACTGACTCAGTGGATATGACCAAGTAGTTGGACTATGGAAGATGGACAAAAAAAGGAATTTTGTTTTGAAGAGGAAATATCCTTTGATGTAGGAGTACAGGCCTTCATCGTTGGATAAAGTTCTGACTCAGTGGGAAGGACCAATTAGTTGAACTATGGAAGATGGACAGAAAAAGGAACTTTGTTTTGAAGAGGAAATATCCTTTGATGTAGGAGTACAGGCCTTCATCGTTGGATAAAGTACTGACTCAGTGGAAAGGACCAAGTAGTTGGACTATGGAAGATGGACAGAAAAAGGAACTTTGTTTTGAGGAGGAAATATCCTTTGATGTAGGAGTACAGGCCTTCATCGTTGGATAAATTACTGACTCAGTGGAAAGGACCAAGTAGTTGGACTATGGAAGATGGACAGAAAAGGGAAGTTTGCTTTGAGGAGGAAATATCCTTTGATGTAGGAGTACAGGCCTTCATCATTGGATAAAGTACTGACTCAGTGGGAAGGACCAAGTAGTTGGACTATGGAAGATGGACAGAAAAAGGAACTTTGCTTTGAGAAGGAAATATTCTTTGATGTAGGAGTACAGGCCTTCATCGTTGGATAAAGTACTGACTCAGGGGGAAGGACCAAGTAGTTGGACTATAGAAGATTGACAGAAAAAGGAACTTTGCTTTAAGGAGGAAATATCCTTTTATGTAGGAGTACAGGCCTTCATCGTTGGATAAAGTACTGACTCAGTGGGAAGGACCAAGTAGTTGGACTATGGAAGATGGACAGAAAAGGAGCTTTGCTTTGAGGAGGAAATATCCTTTGATGTAGGAGTACAGGCCTTCATCGTTGGGTAAAGTACTGACTCAGTGGAAAGGACCAAGTAGCTGAACTATGAAAGATGGAGAGAAAAAGGAACTTTGTTTTGAAGAGGAAATATCCTTTGATGTAGGAGTACAGGCCTTCATCGTTAGATAAAGTATTAAATCAGTGGGAACGACAAATTAGTTGGACTATGGAAGATGGAGAGAAAAAGGAACTTTGTTTTGAGGAGGAAATATCCTTTGATGTAGGAGTACAGGCCTTCATCATTGGATAAAGTACTGACTCAGTGGAAATGACTAAATAGTTGGACTATGGAAAATGGAGAGAAAAAGGAACTTTGTTTTGAAGAAAAAATATCCTTTGATGAAGGAGTACAGGCCTTCATCGTTGGATAAAGTACTGACTGAGTGGGAAGGATAAATTAGTTGGACTATGGAAGATGGACAGAAAAAGGAACTTTGTTTTGAAGAGGAAATATCCTTTGATGTAGGAGTACAGGCCTTCATCGTTGGATAAAGTACTGACTCAGTGAGAAGAACCAATTAGTTGAACTATGGAAGATGGACAGAAAAAGGAACTTTGTTTTGAAGAGGAAATATCCTTTAATGTAGGAGTACAGGCCTTCATCATTGGATAAAGTACTGACTCAGTGGAAATGACCAAGTAGTTGGACTATGGAAGATGGACAAAAAAAGAAATTTTGTTTTGAAGAGGAAATATCCTTTGATGTAGGAGTAGAGGCCTTCATCGCTGGATAAAGTACTGACTCAGTGGGAAGGACCAATTAGTTGAACTATGGAAGATGGACAGAAAAAGGAACTTTGTTTTCAAGAGGAAATATCCTTTGATGTAGGAGTACAGGCCTTCATCGTTGGATAAAGTACTGACTCAATGGGAAGGACCAAGTAGTTGGACTATGGAAGATGGACAGAAAAGGGAAGTTTGCTTTGAGGAGGCAATAACCTTTGATGTAGGAGTACAGGCCTTCATCGTTGGATAAAGTACTGACTCAGTGGAAAGGAACAAGTAGTTGGACTATGGAAGATGGACAGAAAAAGGAACTTTGTTTTGAAGAGGAAATATCCTTTGATGTAGGAGTACAGGCCTTCATCGTTGGATAAAGTACTGACTCAGTGGAAAGGACCAAGTAGTTGGATTATGGAAGATGGACAGAAAAGGGAACTTTGTTTTGAGGAGGAAATATCCTTTGATGTTGGAGTACAGGCCTTCATCGTTAGATAAAGTACTGACTCAGTGGGAAGGACCAAGTAGTTGGACTATGGAAGATGGACAGAAAAGGGAAGTTTGCTTTGAGGAAGAAATATCCTTTGATGTAGGAGTACAGGCCTTCAAAATTGGATAAAGTACTGACTCAGTGGAAAGGACCAAGTAGTTGGACTAAGGAAGATGGACAGAAAAAGGAACTTTGCTTTGAGGAGGAAATATCCTTTGATGTAGGAGTACAGGCCTTCATCGTTGGATAAAGTACTGACTCAGTGGAAAGGACCAAGTAGTTGGACAATGGAAGATGGACAGAAAAGGGAACTTTGTTTTGAGGAGGAAATATCCTTTGATGTTGGAGTACAGGCCTTCATCGTTGGATAAAGTACTGACTCAGTGGGAAGGACCAAGTAGTTGGACTATGGAAGATGGACAGAAAAGGGAAGTTTGCTTTGAGGAGGAAATATCCTTTGATGTAGGAGTACAGGCCTTCATCGTTGGATAAAGTACTGACGCAGTGGAAAGGACCAAGTAGTTGAACAATGGAAGATGGACAGAAAAAGGAACTTTGCTTTGAGGAGGAAATATCCTTTGATGTAGGAGTACAGGCCTTCATCGTTGGATAAAGTACTGACTCAGTGGAAAGGACCAAGTAGTTGAACAATGGAAGATGGACAGAAAAAGGAACTTTGCTTTGAGGAGGAAATATCCTTTGATGTAGGAGTACAGGCCTTCATCGTTGGATAAAGTACTGACTCAGTGGAAAGGACCAAGTAGTTGGACAATGGAAGATGGACAGAAAAGGGAACTTTGTTTTGAGGAGGAAATATCCTTTGATGTAGGAGTACAGGCCTTCATCGTTGGATAAAGTACTGACTCAGTGGAAAGGACCAAGTAGTTGAACAATGGAAGATGGACAGAAAAAGGAACTTTGCTTTGAGGAGGAAATATCCTTTGATGTAGGAGTACAGGCCTTCATCGTTGGATAAAGTACTGACTCAGTGGAAAGGACCAAGTAGTTGAACAATGGAAGATGGACAGAAAAAGGAACTTTGCTTTGAGGAGGAAATATCCTTTGATGTTGGAGTACAGGCCTTCATCGTTGGATAAAGTACTGACTCAGTGGAAAGGACCAAGTAGTTGGACTATGGAAGATGGACAGAAAAGGGAAGTTTGCTTTGAGGAGGAAATATCCTTTGATGTAGGAGTACAGGCCTTCATCGTTGGATAAAGTACTGACTGAGTGGGAAGGACAAATTAGTTGGACTATGGAAGATGGACAGAAAAAGGAACTTTATTTTGAAGAGGAAATATCCTTTGATGTAGGAGTACAGGCCTTCATCGTTGGATAAAGTACTGACTCAGTGGAAAGGACCAAGTAGTTGGACTATGGAAGATGGACAGAAAAAGGAGCTTTGTTTTGAGTAGGAAATATCCTTTGATGTAGGAGTACAGGCCTTCATCGTTGGGTAAAGTACTGACTCAGTGGAAAGGACCAAGTAGTTGGACTATGGAAGATGGACAGAAAAGGGAAGTTTGCTTTGAGGAGGAAATATCCTTTGATGTAGGAGTACAGGCCTTCATCATTGGATAAAGTACTGTCTCAGTGGAAAGGAACAAGTAGTTGGACTATGGAAGATGGACAGAAAAAGGAACTTTGTTTTGAAGAGGAAATATCCTTTGATGTAGGAGTACAGGCCTTCATCGTTGGATAAAGTACTGACTCAGTGGAAAGGACCAAGTAGTTGGACTATGGAAGATGGACAGAAAAGGGAACTTTGTTTTGAGGAGGAAATATCCTTTGATGTTGGAGTACAGGCCTTCATCGTTAGATAAAGTACTGACTCAGTGGGAAGGACCAAGTAGTTGGACTATGGAAGATGGACAGAAAAGGGAAGTTTGCTTTGAGGAGGAAATATCCTTTGATGTAGGAGTACAGGCCTTCATCGTTGGATAAAGTAGTGACTCAGTGGAAAGGACCAAGTAGTTGAACAATGGAAGATGGACAGAAAAAGGAACTTTGCTTTGAGGAGGAAATATCCTTTGATGTAGGAGTACAGGCCTTCATCGTTGGATAAAGTACTGACTCAGTGGGAAGGACCAAGTAGTTGGACTATGGAAGATGGACAGAAAAGGGAAGTTTGCTTTGAGGAGGAAATATCCTTTGATGTAGGAGTACAGGCCTTCATCGTTGGATAAAGTACTGACTGAGTGGGAAGGACAAATTAGTTGGACTATGGAAGATGGACAGAAAAAGGAACTTTGTTTTGAAGAGGAAATATCCTTTGATGTAGGAGTACAGGCCTTCATCATTGGATAAAGTACTGACTCAGTGGAAAGGACTAAGTAGTTGGACTATGGAAGATGGACAGAAAAAGGAATTTTGTTTTGAAGAGGAAATATCCTTTGATGTAGGAGTACAGGCCTTCATCGTTGGATAAAGTACTGACTCAGTGAGAAGAACCAATTAGTTGAACTATGGAAGATGGACAGAAAAAGGAACTTTGTTTTGAAGAGGAAATATCCTTTGATGTAAGAGTACAGGCCTTCATCATTGGATAAAGTACTGTCTAAGTGGAAATGACCAAGTAGTTGGACTATGGAAGATGGACAAAAAAAGAAATTTTGTTTTGAAGAGGAAATATCCTTTGATGTAGGAGTACAGTCCTTCATCGTTGGATAAAGTACTGACTCAGTGGGAAGGACCAATTAGTTGAACTATGGAAGATGGACAGAAAAAGGAACTTTGTTTTCAAGAGGAAATATCCTTTGATGTAGGAGTACAGGCCTTCATCATTGGATAAAGTACTGACTCAATGGGAAGGACCAAGTAGTTGGACTATGGAAGATGGACAGAAAAGGGAAGTTTGCTTTGAGGAGGAAATATCCTTTGATGTAGGAGTACAGGCCTTCATCGTTGGATAAAGTACTGACTCAGTGGAAAGGACCAAGTAGTTGGACTATGGAAGATGGACAGAAAAAGGAACTTTGCTTTGAGGAGGAAATATCCTTTGATGTAGGAGTACAGGCCTTCATCATTGGATAAAGTACTGACTCAGTGGGAAGGACCAAGTAATTGGACTATGGAAGATGGACAGAAAAAGGAACTTTGCTTTGATAAGGAAATATCCTTTGATGTAGGAGTACAGGCCTTCATCGTTGGATAAAGTACTGACTCAGTGGGAAGGACCAAGTAGTTGGACTATAGAAGATTGAAAGAAAAAGGAACTTTGCTTTGAGGAGGAAATATCCTTTGATGTAGGAGTACAGGCCTTCATTGTTGGATAAAGTACTGACTCAGTGGGAAGGACCAAGTAGTTGGACTATGGAAGATTGACAGAAAAAGGAACTTTGCTTTAAGGAGGAAATATCCTTTGATGTAGGATTACAGGCCTTCATCGTTGGATAAAGTACTGACTCAGTGGGAAGGACCAAGTAGTTGTACTATGGAAGATGGACAAAAAAAGAAACTTTGCTTTGAGGAGGATATATCCTTTGATGTAGGAGTACAGGCCTTCATCATTGGATAAAGTACTGACTCAGTGAGAAGGACCAAGTAGTTGGACTATGGAAGATGGACAGAAAAAGGAACTTTGCTTTAAGGAGGAAATATCCTTTGATGTAGGAGTACAGGCCTTCATCATTGGATAAAGTACTGACTCAATGGAAAGGACTAAGTAGTTGGACTATGGAAGATGGACAGAAAAGGGAACTTTGTTTTGAAGAGGAAATATCCTTTGATGTAGGAGTACAGGCCTTCATCGTTGGATAAAGTACTGACTCAGTGGGAAGGAAAAATTAGTTGGACTATGGAAGATGGAGAGAAAAAGGAACTTTGTTTTCAAGAGGGAATATCCTTTGATGTAGGAGTACAGGCCTTCTTCATTGGATAAAGTACTGACTCAATGGAAAGGACTAAGTAGTTGGACTATGGAAGATGGACAGAAAAAGGAACTTCGTTTTGAAGAGGAAATATCCTTTGATGTAGGAGTACAGGCCTTCATCGTTGGATAAAGTACTGACTCAGTGGGAAGGAAAAATTAGTTGGACTATGGAAGATGGACAGAAAAGGAACTTTGTTTTGAGGAGGAAATATACTTTGATGTAGGAGTACAGGCCTTCATCGTTGGATAAAGTACTGACTCAGTGGAAAGGACCAAGTAGTTGGACTATGGAAGATGGACAGAAAAAGGAACTTTGTTTTGAGGAGGAAATATCCTTTGATGTAGGAGTACAGTCCTTCATTATTGGATAAAGTACTGACTCAGTGGGAAGGCCCACGTAGTTGGACTATGGAAGATGGACAGAAAAGGGAGCTTTGTTTTGAAGAGGAAATATCCTTTGATGTAGGAGTACATGCCTTCATCGTTGGATAAAGTACTGACTCAGTGGAAAGGACTAAGTAGTTGGACTATGGAAGATGGACAGAAAAAGGAACTTTGTTTTGAGGAGGAAATATCCTTTTATGTAGGAGTACAGTCCTTCATCATTGGATAAAGTACTGACTCAGTGGGAAGGCCCACGTAGTTGGACTATGGAAGATGGACAGAAAAGGGAGCTTTGTTTTGAAGAGGAAATATCCTTTGATGTAGGAGTACAGGCCTTCATCATTGGATAAAGTACTGACTCAGTGGGAAGGACCAAGTAGTTGGACTATGGAAGATGGACAGAAAAAGGAACTTTGCTTTGAGGATGAAATATCCTTTGATATAGGAGTACATGCCTTCATCGTTGGATAAAGTACTGACTCAGTGGAAAGGACTAAGTAGTTGGACTATGGAAGATGGACAGAAAAAGGAACTTTGTTTTGAAGAGGAAATATCCTTTGATGTAGGAGTACAGGCCTTCATCGTTGGATAAAGTACTGACTCACTGGGAAGGAAAAATTAGTTGGACTATGGAAGATGGACAGAAAAAGGAACTTTGTTTTGAAGAGGAAATATCCTTTGATGTAGGAGTACAGGCCTTCTTCATTGGATAAAGTACTGACTCAATGGAAAGGACTAAGTAGTTGGACTATGGAAGATGGACAGAAAAAGGAACTTCGTTTTGAAGAGGAAATATCCTTTGATGTATGAGTACAGGCCTTCATCGTTGGATAAAGTACTGACTCAGTGGAAAGGACCAAGTAGTTGGACTATGGAAGATGGACAGAAAAAGGAACTTTGCTTTGAGGAGGAAATATCCTTTGATGTAGGAGTACAGTCCTTCATCATTGGATAAAGTACTGACTCAGTGGGAAGGACCAAGTAGTTGGACTATGGAAGATGGACAGAAAAGATAACTTTGTTTTGAAGAGGAAATATCCTTTGATGTAGGAGTACAGGCCTTCATCGTTGGATAAAGTACTGACTCAGTGGAAAGGACCAAGTAGTTGGACTATGGAAGATGGACAGAAAAAGGAACTTTGTTTTGAAGAGGAAATATCCTTTGATGTAGGAGTACAGGCCTTCATCGTTGGATAAAGTACTGACTTAGTGGGAAGGAAAAATTAGTTGGACTATGGAAGATGGACAGAAAAAGGAACTTTGTTTTGAAGAGGAAATATCCTTTGATGTAGGAGTACAGGCCTTCTTCATTGGATAAAGTACTGACTCAATGGAAAGGACTAAGTAGTTGGACTATGGAAGATGGACAGAAAAAGGAACTTCGTTTTAAAGAGGAAATATCCTTTGATGTAGGAGTACAGGCCTTCATCGTTGGATAAAGTACTGACTCTGTGGGAAGGAAAAATTAGTTGGACTATGGAAGATGGACAGAAAAGGAACTTTGTTTTGAGGAGGAAATATACTTTGATGTAGGAGTACAGGCCTTCATCGTTGGATAAAGTACTGACTCAGTGGAAAGGACCAAGTAGTTGGACTATGGAAGATGGACAGAAAAAGGAACTTTGTTTTGAGGAGGAAATATCCTTTGATGTAGGAGTACAGTCTTTCATCATTGGATAAAGTACTGACTCCGTGGGAAGGACCAAGTAGTTGGACTATGGAAGATGGACAGAAAAAGGAACTTTGCTTTGAGAAGGAAATATCCTTTGATGTAGGAGTACAGGCCTTCATCGTTGGATAAAGTACTGACTCAGTGTAAAGGACCAAGTAGTTGAACTATAGAAGATGGACAGAAAAAGGAACTTTGCTTTGAGGAGGAAATATCCTTTGATGTAGGAGTACAGGCCTTCATCGTTGGATAAAGTACTGACTCAGTGAGAAGGACCAAGTAGTTGGACTATGGAAGATTGACAGAAATAGGAACTTTGCTTTAAAGAGGAAATATCCTTTGATGTAGGAGTACAGGCCTTCATCGTTGGATAAAGTACTGACTCAGTGGAAAGGACCAAGTAGTTGGACTATGGAAAATGGACAGAAAAAGGAACTTTGCTTTGAGGAGGAAATATCCTTTGATGTAGGAGTACAGGCCTTCATCGTTGGATAAAGTACTGACTCAGTAGGAAGGACCAAGAAGTTGGACTATAGAAGATGGACAGAAAAAGTAACTTTGCTTTGAGGAGGAAATATCCTTTGATGTAGGAGTACAGGCCTTCATCGTTGGATAAAGTACTGACTCAGTGGGAAGGACCAAGTAGTTGGACTATGGAAGATTGACAGAAAAAGGAACTTTGCTTTGAGGAGGAAATATCCTTTGATGTAGGATTACAGGCCTTCATCGTTGGATAAAGTACTGACTCAGTGGGAAGGACCAAGTAGTTGGACTATGGAAGATTGACAAAAAAAGGAATTTTGCTTTGAGGAGGAAATATCCTTTGATGTAGGAGTACAGGCCTTCATCATTGGATAAAGTACTGACTCAATGGAAAGGACTAAGTAGTTGGACTATGGAAGATGGACAGAAAAGGGAGCTTTGTTTTGAAGAGGAAATATCCTTTGATGTAGGAGTACAGGCCTTCATCGTTGGATAAAGTACTGACTCAGTGGAAAGGACCAAGTAGTTGGACTATGGAAGATGGACAGAAAAAGGAACTTTGTTTTGAGGAGGAAATATCCTTTGATGTAGGAGTACAGGCCTTCATCATTGGATAAAGTACTGACTCAGTGGGAAGGACCAAGTAGTTGGACTATGGAAGATGGACAGAAAAAGGAACTTTGCTTTGAGGAGGAAATATCCTTTGATATAGGAGTACATGCCTTCATCGTTGGATAAAGTACTGACTCGGTGGGAAGGACCAAGTAGTTGGACTATGGAAGATGGACAGAAAAAGGAACTTTGTTTTGAGAAGAAAATATCCTTTGATGTAGGAGTACAGGCCTTCATCGTTGGATAAAGTACTGACTCAGTGGGAATGACCAAGTAGTTGGACTATGGAAGATGGACAGAAAAAGGAATTTTGCTTTGAGTAGGAAATATCCTTTGATGTAGGAGTACAGGCCTTCATCGTTGGATAAAGTACTGACTCAGTGGAAAGGACCAAGTAGTTGGACTATGGAAGATGGACAGAAAAGGGAACTTTGTTTTGAGAAGAAAATATCCTTTGATGTAGGAGTACAGTCCTTCATCATTGGATAAAGTACTGACTCAGTGGGAATGACCAAGTAGTTGGACTATGGAAGATGGACAGAAAAGGGAACTTTGCTTTGAGGAGGAAATATCCTTTGATGTAGGAGTACAGGCCTTCATCATTGGATAAAGTACTGACTCAGTGGTAAGGACCAATTAGTTGAACTGTGGAAGATGGACAGAAAAAGGAACTTTGCTTTGAGGAGGAAATATCCTTTGATGTAGGAGTACAGGCCTTCATCGTTGGATAAAGTACTGACTCGGTGGAAAGGACCAAGTAGTTGGACTATGGAAGATGGACAGAAAAGGGAACTTTGCTTTGAGGAGGAAATATCCTTTGATGTAGGAGTACAGGCCTTCATCATTGGATAAAGTACTGACTCGGTGGAAAGGACCAAGTAGTTGGACTATGGAAGATGGACAGAAAATGGAACTTTGCTTCGAGGAGGAAATATCCTTTGATGTAGGAGTACAGGCCTTCATCATTGGATAAAGTACTGACTCGGTGGAAAGGACCAAGTAGTTGGACTATGGAAGATGGACAGAAAAAGGAACTTTGCTTTGAGGAGGAAATATCCTTTGATGTAGGAGTACAGGCCTTCATAGTTGGATAAATTACTGACTCAGTGGGAAGGACCAAGTAATTGGACCATAGAAGATGAAGAGAAAAGGGTACTACTTTGTTTTGAGGAGGAAATATCCTTTGATGTGGAGGTACAAGGCTACATTATAAGATAAAGTTCTGTCTCAGTTGGAAGGATCAGGTAGCTGGACTATGGAAGATGGACAGAAAAAGGAACTTTGTTTTGAGGAGGGAATATCCTTTGATGTAGAGGTACAAGGCTATATTATAGGATAAAGTACTTTCTCAGTTGGATGGATCAGGTAGCTGGACTTTGGAAGATGGACAGAAAAAGAACTTTGTTTTGAGGAGGGAATATCCTTTGATGTAGAGGTACAAGGCTATATTATAGGATAAAGTACTTTCTCAGTTGGAAGGATCAGGTAGCTGGACTATGGAAGATATGTAGAAAAAGGAACTTTGTTTTGAAGAGGAAATATCCTTTGATGTAGAGGTACAAGGCTACATTATAGGATAAAGTACTTTCTCAGTTGGAAGGATCAGGTAGCTGGACTATGGAAGATGGACAGAAAAAAGAACTTTGTTTTGAGGAGGAAATATCCTTTGATGTAGAGGCACAAGGCTATATTATAGGATAAAGTACTGTCTCAGTTGGAAGGATCAGGTAGCTGGACTATGGAAGATGGACAGAAAAAGGAACTTTGTTTTGAAGAAGAAATATCCTTTGATGTAGAAGTACAAGGCTATATTATAGGATAAAATACTTTCTCTTTTGGAAGGATCAATTACTTTGACTATGGAAGATGGCCAGAAAAAGGAACTTTGTTTTGAGGAGGGAATATCCTTTGATGTAGAGGTACAAGGCTACATTATAGGATAAAGTACTTTCTCAGTTGGAAGGATCAAGTAGCTGGACTATGGAAGATGGACAGAAAAAGGAACTTTGTTTTGAGGAGGAAATATCCTTTCATGTAGAAGTACAAGGCTACATTATAGGATAAAGTACTTTCTCAGTTGGAAGGATCAATTACTTTGACTATGGAAGATGGACAAAAAAAGGAACCTTGTTTTGAGGAGGAAATATCCTTTGATGTAGAGGTACAAGGTTACATTATAGGATAAAGTACTGTCTCAGTTAGAAGGATCAGGTAACTGGACTATGGAAGATGGACAGAAAAAGGAACTTTGTTTTGAGGAGGAAATATCCTTTGATGTAGCGGTACAAGGCTACATTATAGGATAAAGTACTTTTTCAGTTGGAAGGATCAATTACTTTGACTATGGAAGATGGACAGAAAAAGGAACTTTGTTTTGAGGAGGAAATATCCTTTGATGTAGAGGTACAAGGCTACATTATAGGATAAAGTACTTTCTCAGTTGGAAGGATCAGGTAGCTGGACTATGGAAGATGGACAGAAAAAGGAACTTTGTTTTGAGGAGGAAATATCCTTTGATGTAGAGGTACAAGGCTACATTATAGGATAAAGTACTTTCTCAGTTGGAAGGATCAAGTAGCTGGACTATGGAAGATGGGCAGAAAATGAAACTTTGTTTTGAGGAGGAAATATCTTTTGATGTAGAAGTACAAGGCTACATTATAGGATAAAGTACTTTTTCAGTTGGAAGGATCAATTACTTTGACTATGGAAGATGGGCAGAAAAAGGAACTTTGTTTTGAGGAGGAAATATCCTTTGATGTAGAGGTACAAGGCTACATTATAGGATGAAGTACTTTCTCAGTTCGAAGGATCAGGTAACTGGACTATGGAAGATGGACAGAAAAAGGAACTTTGTTTTGAGAAGGAAATATCCTTTGATGTAGAAGTACAAGGCTACATTATAGGATAAAGTACTTTTTCAGTTGGAAGGATCAGGTAGCTGGACTATGGAAGATGGGCAGAAAAAGGAACTTTATTTTGAGAAGGAAATATCCTTCGATGTAGAGGTACAAGGCTACATTATAGGATAAAGTACTTTCTCAGTTAAAAGGATCAGGTAGCAGGACTATGGAAGATGGACAGAAAAAGGAACTTTGTTTTGAGAAAGGAAATATCTTTTGATGTAGAAGTACAAGGCTACATTATAGGATAAAGTACTTTTTCAGTTGGAAGGATCAGGTAGCTGGACTATGGAAGATGGGCAGAAAAAGGAACTTTGTTTTGAGAAGGAAATATCCTTTGATGTAGAAGTACAAGGCTACATTATAGGATAAAGTACTTTTTCAGTTGGAAGGATCAGGTAGCTGGACTATGGAAGATGGACAGAGAAAGGAACTTTGTTTTGAGGAGGGAATATCCTCTGATGTAGAGGTACAAGGCTACATTATAGGATGAAGTACTTTCTCAGTTCGAAGGATCAGGTAACTGGACTATGGAAGATGGACAGAAAAAGGAACTTTGTTTGAAGAGGAAATATCCTTTGATGTAGAGGTACAAGGCTACATTATAGGATAAAGTACTTTCTCAGTTGGAAGGATCAGGTAGCTGGACTATGGAAGATGGACAGAAAAAGGAACTTTGTTTTGAGAAGGAAATATCCTTTGATGTAGAGGTACAAGGCTACATTATAGGATAAAGTACTTTTTCAGTTGGAAGGATCAGGTAGCTGGACTATGGAAGATGGGCAGAAAAAGGAACTTTGTTTTGAGAAGGAAATATCCTTTGATGTAGAAGTACAAGGCTACATTATAGGATAAAGTACTTTTTCAGTTGGAAGGATCAGGTAGCTGGACTATGGAAGATGGGCAGAAAATGAAACTTTGTTTTGAGGAGGAAATATCCTTTCATGTAGAGGTACAAGGCTACATTATAGGATAAAGTACTTTCTCAGTTGGAAGGATCAAGTAGCTGGACTATGGAAGATGGACAGAAAAAGGAACTTTGTTTTGAGGAGGAAATATCCTTTCATGTAGAAGTACAAGGCTACATTATAGGATAAAGTACTTTTTCAGTTGGAAGGATCAATTACTTTGACTATGGAAGATGGACAAAAAAAGGAACCTTGTTTTGAGGAGGAAATATCCTTTGATGTAGAGGTACAAGGCTACATTATAGGATAAAGTACTTTCTCAGTTGGAAGGATCAAGTAGCTGGACTATGGAAGATGGACAGAAAAAGGAACTTTGTTTTGAGGAGGAAATATCCTTTCATGTAGAGGTACAAGGCTACATTATAGGATAAAGTACTTTTTCAGTTGGAAGGATCAATTACTTTGACTATGGAAGATGGACAAAAAAAGGAACCTTGTTTTGAGGAGGAAATATCCTTTGATGTAGAGGTACAAGGCTACATTATAGGATAAAGTACTTTCTCAGTTGGAAGAATCAAGTAGCAGGACTATGGAAGATGGACAGAAAAAGGAACTTTGTTTTGAGAAAGGAAATATCCTTTGATGTAGAAGTATAAGGCTACATTATAGGATAAAGTACTTTCTCAGTTGGAAGGATCAGGTAACTGGACTATGGAAGATGGACAGAAAAAGGAACTTTGTTTTGAGAAAGGAAATATCCTTTGATGTAGAAGTATAAGGCTACATTATAGGATAAAGTACTTTTTCAGTTGGAAGGATCAGGTAGCTGGACTATGGAAGATGGACAGAAAAATTAACTTTGTTTTGTAGAAGGAAATATCCTTTCATGTAGAAGTACAAGGCTACATTATAGGATAAAGTACTTTCTCAGTTGGAAGGATCAGGTAACTGGACTATGGAAGATGGACAGAAAAAGGAACTTTGTTTTGAGAAAGGAAATATCCTTTGATGTAGAAGTACAAGGCTACATTATAGGATAAAGTACTTTCTCAGTTGGAAGGATCAAGTAGCTGGACTATGGAAGATGGACAGAAAAAGGAACTTTGTTTTGAGAAAGGAAATATCCTTTGATGTAGAAGTATAAGGCTACATTATAGGATAAAGTACTTTTTCAGTTGGAAGGATCAATTACTTTGACTATGGAAGATGGACAAAAAAAGGAACCTTGTTTTGAGGAGGAAATATCCTTTGATGTAGAGGTACAAGGCTACATTATAGGATAAAGTACTTTCTCAGTTGGAAGAATCAAGTAGCAGGACTATGGAAGATGGACAGAAAAAGGAACTTTGTTTTGAGGAGGAAATATCCTTTGATGTAGAAGTAGAAGGATACAGTATAGGATAAAGTACTTTCTCAGTTGGAAGGATCAGGTAGCTGGACTATGGAAGATGGACAGAAAAAGGAACTTTGTTTTGAGAAAGGAAATATCCTTTGATGTAGAAGTATAAGGCTACATTATAGGATAAAGTACTTTTTCAGTTGGAAGGATCAGGTAGCTGGACTATGGAAGATGGACAGAAAAATTAACTTTGTTTTGTAGAAGGAAATATCCTTTCATGTAGAAGTACAAGGCTACATTATAGGATAAAGTACTTTTTCAGTTGGAAGGATCAGGTAACTGGACTATGGAAGATGGACAGAAAAATTAACTTTGTTTTGTAGAAGGAAATATCCTTTCATGTAGAAGTACAAGGCTACATTATAGGATAAAGTACTTTTTCAGTTGGAAGGATCAGGTAGCTGGACTATGGAAGATGGACAGAAAAATTAACTTTGTTTTGTAGAAGGAAATATCCTTTCATGTAGAAGTACAAGGCTACATTATAGGATAAAGTACTTTTTCAGTTGGAAGGATCAGGTAACTGGACTATGGAAGATGGACAGAAAAAGGAACTTTGTTTTGAGAAAGGAAATATCCTTTGATGTAGAAGTATAAGGCTACATTATAGGATAAAGTACTTTTTCAGTTGGAAGGATCAGGTAGCTGGACTATGGAAGATGGACAGAAAAATTAACTTTGTTTTGTAGAAGGAAATATCCTTTCATGTAGAAGTACAAGGCTACATTATAGGATAAAGTACTTTCTCAGTTGGAAGGATCAGGTAACTGGACTATGGAAGATGGACAGAAAAAGGAACTTTGTTTTGAGAAAGGAAATATCCTTTGATGTAGAAGTACAAGGCTACATTATAGGATAAAGTACTTTCTCAGTTGGAAGGATCAAGTAGCTGGACTATGGAAGATGGACAGAAAAAGGAACTTTGTTTTGAGAAAGGAAATATCCTTTGATGTAGAAGTATAAGGCTACATTATAGGATAAAGTACTTTTTCAGTTGGAAGGATCAGGTAGCTGGACTATGGAAGATGGGCAGAAAAAGGAACTTTGTTTAGAGGAGGAAATATCCTTTGATGTAGAAGTACAAGGCTACATTATAGGATAAAGTACTTTCTCAGTTGGAAGGATCAAGTAGCTGGACTATGGAAGATGGACAGAAAAAGGAACTTTGTTTTGAGAAAGGAAATATCCTTTGATGTAGAAGTATAAGGCTACATTATAGGATAAAGTACTTTTTCAGTTGGAAGGATCAGGTAGCTGGACTATGGAAGATGGGCAGAAAAAGGAACTTTGTTTAGAGGAGGAAATATCCTTTGATGTAGAAGTAGAAGGATACAGTATAGGATAAAGTACTTTCTCAGTTGGAAGGATCAGGTAGCTGGACTATGGAAGATGGACAGAAAAAGGAACTTTGTTTTGAGAAGGAAATATCCTTTGATGTAGAGGTACAAGGCTACATTATAGGATAAAGTACTTTCTCAGTTGGAAGGATTATTATTAGCTAATAATAATAATAATAATAATAATAATAATAATAATAATAATAATAATAATCAGAGAGAATGAAGAATAGCAGAAAGTCCTGATAAGAAATCGGAAGGAAGAGGGAAAATAAGATTAAGTTTGAGAATGAAAAGATAGAATAAACATTAAGTGTATTAGAAAAACGGTAGGAAAAAATAAATAGCTTCTATAACTTAGATTTTTAAAGATTTAGCTACACTGCTACAGGGTTAAGGCTTAACTTTTAGCTGGAGAAAAGCTGAGAAATTATATAGAAAAAATTTGGTTTAGAAATATATCAATTAACGCTAAACGCTCACTCTGCAAAGAAACAAATTCAAATCATGAAAAGGTTTGGCTGAGAGAGAGAGAGAGAGAGAGAGAGAGAGAGAGAGAGAGAGAGAGAGAGAGAGAGAGAGAGAGAGAGAGAGAGGGGGGGGGGGGCACATAGAGCACCCAGGTTTTCAAGCTAGGTTTGTAGCTTGCATGAGTTCTCTTCTCTAGCTCGAGCATAGGCCTACTATTATGTCTAATTTCTCTTCTTCTTTTCTATTAGTTTTTATAGTTTGTATAGGAGATATTTATTTTAATGTTAAAGTTTCTAGAATTTATTATTTTTCTTTCTTTCCTTTCCTCACTGGACTATTTTCTCTGTTGGAGCCCTTGGGCTTATAGCATCCTGCTTTTCAAACTATAATATATTTTTCTCTCACCTTCCGTCACATTCACCTGGGTCAGTTGTGGAATGATAATTATTAATATTATTATTATTATTATTATTATTATTATTATTATAATATAAGCTACAACCCTAGTTAGGTAAGCAATATGCTATAACCCAAGGGCTCCAACACAGAATAAATAGCCCGGAGAGGAAAGGAAACAAGGAAATATTATTATTATTATTATTATTATTATTATTATTATTATTACTTGCTAACCTACAACCCTAGTTGGCAAACCAAGATGCTATAACCCAAGGGCTCCAACACGGAATAAATAGCCCGGAGAGGAAAGGAAACAAGGAAATATTATTATTATTATTATTATTATTATTATAATTATTATTACTTGCTAACCTACAACCCAAGTTGGCAAAGCAAGATGCTATAAGCCCAAGGTCTCCAACAAGGAAAAATAGCCCAGCGAGTAAAGGAAATAAGGTAATATTATTATTATTATTATTATTATTATTACTTGTTAAGCTACAACCCAAGTTGGCAAACCAAGATGCTAGAAGCCCAAGGTCTCCAACAAGGAAAAATAGCCCAGTGAGGAAAGGAATAAGGAAATATTATTATTATTATTATTATTATTTGCTAAGCTACAACCTCAGTTGGCAAACCAAGATGCTAGAAGCCCAAGGTCTCCAACAAGGAAAAATAGCCCAGTGAGGAAAGAAAAAAAGGAAATATTATTATCATTATTATTATTATTATTATTATTTGCTAAGCTACAACCCAAGTTGGCAAAGCAAGATGCTATAAGCCCAAGGTCTCCAACAAGGAAAAATAGCTCAGTGAGGAAAGGAAATAAGGAAATATTATTATCATTATTATTATTATTATTATTATTATTATTATTATTATTTGCTAAGCTACAACCCAAGTTGGCAAACCAAGATGCTAGAAGCCCAAGGTCTCCAACAAGGAAAAATAGCTCAGTGAGGAAAGGAAATAAGGAAATATTATTATTATTATTATTATTATTATTATTACTTGCTAAGCTACAACCCAAGTAGGCAAACCAAGATGCTACAAGCCCAAGGTCTCCAACAAGGAAAAATAGCCCAGTGAGGAAAGGAAATAAGGAAATATTATTATTATTATTATTATTTGCTAAGCTACAACCCAAGTTGGCAAACCAAGATGCTAGAAGCCCAAGGTCTCCAACAAGGAAAAATAGCCCAGTGAGGAAAGGAAATAAGGAAATATTATTATTATTATTATTATTTGCTAAGCTACAACCCAAGTTGGCAAACCAAGATGCTACAAGCGCAAAGTCTCCAACAAGGAAAAATAGCCCAGTGAGGAAAGGAAATAAGGAAATATTATTATTATTATTATTATTTGCTAAGCTACAACCCAAGTTAGCAAACCAAGATGCTAGAAGCCCAAGGTCTCCAACAAGGAAAAATAGCCCAGTGAGGAAAGGAAATAAGGAATTATTATTATTATTATTATTATTATTATTATTTGCTAAGATACAACCTCAGTTGGCAAACCAAGATGCTAGAAGCCCAAGGTCTCCAACAAGGAAAAATAGCCCAGTGAGGAAAGGAAATAAGGAAATATTATTATTATTATTATTATTATTATTATTATTATTTGCTAAGCTACAACCTCAGTTGGCAAACCAAGAAGCCAGAAGCCCAAGGTCTCCAACAAGGAAAAATAGCCCAGTGAGGAAAGGAAATAAGGAATTATTATTATTATTATTATTATTATTATTATTATTATTATTTGCTAAGCTACAACCTCAGTTGGCAAACCAAGATGCTAGAAGCCCAAGGTCTCCAACAAGGAAAAATAGCCCAGTGAGGAAAGGAAATAAGGAAATATTATTATTATTATTATTATTATTTGCAAAGCTACAACCCAAGTTGGCAAACCAAGATGCTAGAAGCCCAAGGTCTCCAACAAGGAAAAATAGCCCAGTGAGGAAAGGAAATAAGGAAATATTATTATTATTATTATTATTATTATTATTATCATTATTATTATTATTATTTGCTAAGCTACAACCTCAGTTGGCAAACCAAGATGCTAGAAGCCCAAGGTCTCCAACAAGGAAAAATAGCCCAGTGAGGAAAGGAAATAAGGAAATATTATTATTATTATTATTATTATTATTATTATTATTATTATTATTTGCTAAGCTACAACCTCAGTTGGCAAACCAAGAAGCCAGAAGCCCAAGGTCTCCAACAAGGAAAAATAGCCCAGTGAGGAAAGGAAATAAGGAAATATTATTATTATTATTATTATTATTATTATTATTATTATTTGCTAAGCTACAACCTCAGTTGGCAAACCAAGATGCTAGAAGCCCAGGGTCTCCAACAAGGAAAAATAGCCCAGTGAGGAAAGGAAATAAGGAAATATTATTATTATTATTATTATTATTATTATTATTTGCTAAGCTACAACCTCAGTTGGCAAACCAAGAAGCCAGAAGCCCAAGGTCTCCAACAAGGAAAAATAGCCCAGTGAGGAAAGGAAATAAGGAATTATTATTATTATTATTATTATTATTATTATTATTATTATTTGCTAAGCTACAACCTCAGTTGGCAAACCAAGATGCTAGAAGCCCAAGGCCTCCAACAAGGAAAAATAGCCCAGTGAGGAAAGGAAATAAGGAAATATTATTATTATTATTATTATTATTTGCAAAGCTACAACCCAAGTTGGCAAACCAAGATGCTAGAAGCCCAGGGTCTCCAACAAGGAAAAATAGCCCAGTGAGGAAAGGAAATAAGGAAATATTATTATTATTATTATTATTATTATTATTATTATTTGCTAAGCTACAACCTCAGTTGGCAAACCAAGATGCTAGAAGCCCAGGGTCTCCAACAAGGAAAAATAGCCCAGTGAGGAAAGGAAATAAGGAAATATTATTATTATTATTATTATTATTATTATTATTTGCTAAGCTACAACCTCAGTTGGCAAACCAAGAAGCCAGAAGCCCAAGGTCTCCAACAAGGAAAAATAGCCCAGTGAGGAAAGGAAATAAGGAATTATTATTATTATTATTATTATTATTATTATTATTATTATTATTATTTGCTAAGCTACAACCTCAGTTGGCAAACCAAGATGCTAGAAGCCCAAGGTCTCCAACAAGGAAAAATAGCCCAGTGAGGAAAGGAAATAAGGAAATATTATTATTATTATTATTATTATTATTATTATTTGCTAAGCTACAACCTCAGTTGGCAAACCAAGAAGCCAGAAGCCCAAGGTCTCCAACAAGGAAAAATAGCCCAGTGAGGAAAGGAAATAAGGAAATATTATTATTATTATTATTATTATTATTATTATTATTTGCTAAGCTACAACCTCAGTTGGCAAACCAAGATGCTAGAAGCCCAGGGTCTCCAACAAGGAAAAATAGCCCAGTGAGGAAAGGAAATAAGGAAATATTATTATTATTATTATTATTATTATTATTATTTGCTAAGCTACAACCTCAGTTGGCAAACCAAGAAGCCAGAAGCCCAAGGTCTCCAACAAGGAAAAATAGCCCAGTGAGGAAAGGAAATAAGGAATTATTATTATTATTATTATTATTATTATTATTATTATTATTATTATTATTTGCTAAGCTACAACCTCAGTTGGCAAACCAAGATGCTAGAAGCCCAGGGTCTCCAACAAGGAAAAATAGCCCAGTGAGGAAAGGAAATAAGGAATTATTATTATTATTATTATTATTATTATCATTATTATTATTATTATTTGCTAAGCTACAACCTCAGTTGGCAAACCAAGATGCTAGAAGCCCAAGGTCTCCAACAAGGAAAAATAGCCCAGTGAGGAAAGGAAATAAGGAAATATTATTATTATTATTATTATTATTATTATTATTATTATTATTATTATTATTTGCTAAGCTACAACCTCAGTTGGCAAACCAAGATGCTAGAAGCCCAAGGTCTCCAACAAGGAAAAATAGCCCAGTGAGGAAAGGAAATAAGGAAATATTATTATTATTATTATTATTATTATTTGCAAAGCTACAACCCAAGTTGGCAAACCAAGATGCTAGAAGCCCAAGGTCTCCAACAAGGAAAAATAGCCCAGTGAGGAAAGGAAATAAGGAAATATTATTATTATTATTATTATTATTATTATTATTATTATTATTATTTGCTAAGCTACAACCTCAGTTGGCAAACCAAGATGCTAGAAGCCCAAGGTCTCCAACAAGGAAAAATAGCCCAGTGAGGAAAGGAAATAAGGAAATATTATGATTATTATTATTATTATTATTATTATTTGCTAAGCTACAACCTCAGTTGGCAAACCAAGAAGCCAGAAGCCCAAGGTCTCCAACAAGGAAAAATAGCCCAGTGAGGAAAGGAAATAAGGAATTATTATTATTATTATTATTATTATTATTATTATTATTATTATTATTATTATTTGCTAAGCTACAACCTCAGTTGGCAAACCAAGATGCTAGAAGCCCAGGGTCTCCAACAAGGAAAAATAGCCCAGTGAGGAAAGGAAATAAGGAAATATTATTATTATTATTATTATTATTATTATTATTTGCTAAGCTACAACCTCAGTTGGCAAACCAAGATGCTAGAAGCCCAGGGTCTCCAACAAGGAAAAATAGCCCAGTGAGGAAAGGAAATAAGGAAATATTATTATTATTATTATTATTATTATTATTATTTGCTAAGCTACAACCTCAGTTGGCAAACCAAGAAGCCAGAAGCCCAAGGTCTCCAACAAGGAAAAATAGCCCAGTGAGGAAAGGAAATAAGGAATTATTATTATTATTATTATTATTATTATTATTATTATTATTTGCTAAGCTACAACCTCAGTTGGCAAACCAAGATGCTAGAAGCCCAGGGTCTCCAACAAGGAAAAATAGCCCAGTGAGGAAAGGAAATAAGGAATTATTATTATTATTATTATTATTATCATTATTATTATTATTATTTGCTAAGCTACAACCTCAGTTGGCAAACCAAGATGCTAGAAGCCCAAGGTCTCCAACAAGGAAAAATAGCCCAGTGAGGAAAGGAAATAAGGAAATATTATTATTATTATTATTATTATCATTATTATTATTATTATTTGCTAAGCTACAACCTCAGTTGGCAAACCAAGATGCTAGAAGCCCAAGGTCTCCAACAAGGAAAAATAGCCCAGTGAGGAAAGGAAATAAGGAAATATTATTATTATTATTATTATTATTATTATTATTATTTGCTAAGCTACAACCTCAGTTGGCAAACCAAGAAGCCAGAAGCCCAAGGTCTCCAACAAGGAAAAATAGCCCAGTGAGGAAAGGAAATAAGGAATTATTATTATTATTATTATTATTATTATTATTATTATTATTTGCTAAGCTACAACCTCAGTTGGCAAACCAAGATGCTAGAAGCCCAAGGCCTCCAACAAGGAAAAATAGCCCAGTGAGGAAAGGAAATAAGGAAATATTATTATTATTATTATTATTATTTGCAAAGCTACAACCTCAGTTGGCAAACCAAGATGCTAGAAGCCCAAGGTCTCCAACAAGGAAAAATAGCCCAGTGAGGAAAGGAAATAAGGAAATATTATTATTATTATTATTATTATCATTATTATTATTATTATTTGCTAAGCTACAACCTCAGTTGGCAAACCAAGATGCTAGAAGCCCAAGGTCTCCAACAAGGAAAAATAGCCCAGTGAGGAAAGGAAATAAGGAAATATTATTATTATTATTATTATTATTATTATTATTATTATTATTATTATTATTATTTGCTAAGCTACAACCTCAGTTGGCAAACCAAGATGCTAGAAGCCCAAGGTCTCCAACAAGGAAAAATAGCCCAGTGAGGAAAGGAAATAAGGAAATATTATTATTATTATTATTATTATTATTATTATTATTATTATTTGCTAAGCTACAACCTCAGTTGGCAAACCAAGATGCTAGAAGCCCAAGGTCTCCAACAAGGAAAAATAGCCCAGTGAGGAAAGGAAATAAGGAAATATTATTATTATTATTATTATTATTATTTGCAAAGCTACAACCCAAGTTGGCAAACCAAGATGCTAGAAGCCCAAGGTCTCCAACAAGGAAAAATAGCCCAGTGAGGAAAGGAAATAAGGAAATATTATTATTATTATTATTATTATTATTATTATTATTTGCTAAGCTACAACCTCAGTTGGCAAACCAAGATGCTACAAGCCCAAGGTCTCCAACAAGGAAAAATAGCCCAGTGAGGAAAGGAAATAAGGAAATATTATTATTATTATTATTATTATTATTATTATTTGCTAAGCTACAACCTCAGTTGGCAAACCAAGATGCTAGAAGCCCAAGGTCTCCAACAAGGAAAAATAGCCCAGTGAGGAAAGGAAATAAGGAAATATTATTATTATTATTATTATTATTATTATTTGCTAAGCTACAACCTCAGTTAGCAAACCAAGATGCTACAAGCCCAAGGTCTCCAACAAGGAAAAATAGCCCAGTGAGGAAAGGAAATAAGGAAATATTATTATTATTATTATTATTATTATTATTATTATTATTATTATTTGCAAAGCTACAACCTAAGTTGGCAAACCAAGATGCTAGAAGCCCAAGGTCTCCAACAAGGAAAAATAGCCCAGTGAGGAAAGGAAATAAGGAAATATTATTATTATTATTATTATTATTATTATTATTATTATTATTATTATTATTATTTGCTAAGCTACAACCTCAGTTGGCAAACCAAGATGCTACAAGCCCAAGGTCTCCAACAAGGAAAAATAGCCCAGTGAGGAAAGGAAATAAGGAAATATTATTATTATTATTATTATTATTATTATTATTATTATTATTATTATTTGCTAAGCTACAACCTCAGTTGGCAAACCAAGATGCTAGAAGCCCAAGGTCTCCAACAAGGAAAAATAGCCCAGTGAGGAAAGGAAATAAGGAAATATTATTATTATTATTATTATTATTATTATTTGCTAAGCTACAACCTCAGTTGGCAAAGCAAGATGCTAGAGGCCCAAGGTCTCAAACAAGGAAAAATAGCCCAATGAGGAAAAGAAATAAGGAAATATTATTATTATTATTATTATTATTATTATTATTATTATTATTATTTGCTAAGCTAAAACCTCAGTTGGCAAACCAAGATGCTAGAGGCCCAAGGTCTCCAACAAGGAAAAATAGCCCAGTGAGGAAAAGAAATAAGGAAATATTATTATTATTATTATTATTATTATTATTATTATTTGCTAAGCTAAAACCTCAGTTGGCAAACCAAGATGCTAGAGGCCCAAGGTCTCCAACAAGGAAAAATAGCCCAATGAGGAAAGGAAATAAGGAAATATTATTATTATTATTATTATTATTATTATTATATGCTAAGCTACAACCCAAGTTGGCAAACCAAGATGCTAGAAGCCCAAGGTCTCCAACAAGGAAAAATAGCCCAGTGAGGAAAGGAAATAAGGAAATATTATTATTATTATTATTATTATTATTATTATTATTATTATTATTATTATTATTATTATTTGCTAAGCTACAATCTCAGTTGGCAAACCAAGATGCTAGAAGCCCAAGGTCTCCAACAAGGAAAAATAGCCCAGTGAGGAAAGGAAATAAGGAAATATTATTATTATTATTATTATTATTATTATTATTATTATTATTATTATTATTATTTGCTAAGCTAAAACCTCAGTTGGCAAACCAAGATGCTAGAAGCCCAAGGTCTCCAACAAGGAAAAAT
>NC_090736.1:47607232-47612232 GCF_036898095.1 Palaemon carinicauda | reverse complement strand
TATTATTATTATTATTATTATTATTGTTATTATTTGCTAAGCTACAACCTCAGTTGGTAAACCAAGATGCTAGAAGCCCAAGGTCTCCAACAAGGAAAAATAGCCCATTGAGGAAAGGAAATAAGGAAATATTATTATTATTATTATTATTATTATTATTACTTGCTAAGCTAAAACTTCAGTTGGCAAACCAAGATGCTAGAAGCCCAAGGTCTCCAACAAGGAAAAATAGCCCAGTGAGGAAAGGAAATAAGGAAAAATTATTATTATTATTATTACTTGCTAAACTAAAACCTCAGTTGGCAAACCAAGATGCTAGAAGCCCAAGGTCTCCAACAAGGAAAAATAGCCCAGTGAGGAAAGGAAATAAGGAATTATTATAATTATCATTATTATTACTTGCTAAGCTAAAACCTCAGTTGGCAAACCAAGATGCTAGAAGCCCAAGGTCTCCAACAAGGAAAAATAGCCCAGTGAGGAAAGGAAATAAGAAAAAATTATTATCATTATTATTATTATTATTACTTGCTAAGGTAAAACCTTAGTTGGCAAACCAAGATTCTAGAAGCCCAAAGTCTCCAACAAGGAAAAATAGCCCAGTGAGGAAAGGAAATAAGGATTTATTATTATTATTATTATTATCATTACTTGCTAATCTAAAACCTCAGTTGCCAAACCAAGATGCTAGAAGCCCAAGGTCTCCAACAAGGAAAAATAGCCCAGTGAGGAATGGAAATAAGGAATTATTATTATTATTATTATTATTATTATTATTATTATTATTATTTTTATTATTATCATTATTATTACATGCTAAACTACAACGTCAGTTGGCAAACCAAGATGCTAGAAGCCCAAGGTCTCCAACAAGGAAAAGTAGCCCAGTGAGGAAAGGAAATAAGGAATTATTATTATTATTATTATTATTATTATTATTATTATTATTATTATTATAATTTGCTAAGCTACAACCCAAGTTGGCAAACCAAGATGCTAGAAGCCCAAGGTCTCCAACAAGGAAAAATAGCCCAGTGAGGAAAGGAAATAGGGAAATATTATTATTATTATTATTATTATTATTATTATTATTATTATTATTATTATTATTATTATTATTATTACTTGCTAAGCTAAAACCTCAGTTGGCAAACCAAGATGCTACAAGCCCAAGGTCTCCAACTAGGAAAAATAGCCCAGTGAGGAAAGGAAATAAGGAATTATTATTATTATTATTATTATTATCATTATTATTACTTGCTAAGCTAAAACCTCAGTTGGCAAACCAAGATGCTAGAAGCCCAAGGTCTCCAACAAGGAAAAATAGCCCAGTGAGGAAAGGAAATAAGGAATTATTATTATTATCATTATTATTACTTTCTAAGCTAAAACCTCAGTTGGCAAACCAAGATGCTAGAAGCCCAAGGTCTCCAACAAGGAAAAATAGCCCAGTGAGGAAAGGAAATAAGGAATTATTATTATTATCATTATTATTACTTTCTAAGCTAAAACCTCAGTTGGCAAACCAAGATGCTAGAAGCCCAAGGTCTCCAACAAGGAAAAATAGCCCAGTGAGGAAAGGAAATAAGGAATTATTATTATTATTATTATTATTATTATTATTATTATTATTATTATTATTATTATTATTATTATTATTATTATAATTTGCTAAGCTACAACCCAAATTGGCAAACCAAGATGCTAGAAGCCCAAGGTCTCCAACAAGGAAAAATAGCCCAGTGAGGAAAGGAAATAGGGAAATATTATTATTATTATTATTATTATTATTATTATTATTATTATTATTATTATTATTACTTGCTAAGCTAAAACCTCAGTTGGCAAACCAAGATGCTACAAGCCCAAGGTCTCCAACTAGGAAAAATAGCCCAGTGAGGAAAGGAAATAAGGAATTATTATTATTATTATTATTATTATCATTATTATTACTTGCTAAGCTAAAACCTCAGTTGGCAAACCAAGATGCTAGAAGCCCAAGGTCTCCAACAAGGAAAAATAGCCCAGTGAGGAAAGGAAATAAGGAATTATTATTATTATCATTATTATTACTTTCTAAGCTAAAACCTCAGTTGGCAAACCAAGATGCTAGAAGCCCAAGGTCTCCAACAAGGAAAAATAGCCCAGTGAGGAAAGGAAATAAGAATTATTATTATTATTATTATTATCATTATCATTACTTGCTATGCTAAAACCTCAGTTGCCAAACCAAGATGCTAGAAGCCCAAGGTCTCCAACAAGGAAAAATAGCCCAGTGAGGAAAGGAAATAAGGAATTATTATTATTATTATTATTATTATTATTATTATTATTATTATTATTACTTGCTAAGCTAAAACCTCAGTTGGCAAACCAAGATGCTAGAAGCTCAAGGTCTCCAACAAGGAAAAATAGCCCAGTGAGGAAAGGAAATAAGGAATTATTATTATTATTATTATTATTATTATTATTATTATTATTATTATTATTTTTATTATTATCATTATTATTACATGCTAAATTACAACCTCAGTTGGCAAACCAAGATGCTAGAAGCCCAAGGTCTCCAACAAGGAAAAATAGCCCAGTGAGGAAAGGAAATAAGGAATTATTATTATTATTATGATTATTATTAGGCTACTTGCTAAGCTAAAACCTCAGTTGGCAAACTAAGATGCTAGAAGCCCAAGGTCTCCAACAAGGAAAAATAGCCCAGTGAGGAAAGGAAATAAGGAATTATTATTATTATCATTATTATTATTATTATTATTATTATTATTATTATTATTATTATTATTATTATTATTATTATTACTTGCTAAGCTAAAACCTCAGTTGGCAAACCAAGATGCTAGAAGCTCAAGGTCTCCAACAAGGAAAAATAGCCCCGTGAGGAAAGGAAATAAGGAATTATTATTATTATTATTATTATTATTACTTGCTAAGCTAAAACCTCAGTTGGCAAACCAAGATGCTAGAAGCCCAAGGTCTCCAACAAGGAAAAATAGCCCAGTGAGGAAAGGAAATAAGGAATCATTATTATTATTATTATTATTATTATTATTATTATTATTATCATTACTTGCTAAGCTAAAACCTCAGTTGGCAAACCAAGATGCTAGAAGCCCAAGGTTTCCAACAAGGAAAAATAGCCCAGTGAGGAAAGGAAATAAGGAAATATTATTATTATTATTATTATTATTATTATTACTTGCTAAGCTAAAACCTCAGTTGGCAACCCAAGATGCTAGAAGCCCAAGGTCTCCAACAAGGAAAAATAGCCCAGTGAGGAAAGGAAATAAGGAAATATTATTATTATTATTATTATTATTATTATTACTTGCTAAGCTAAAACCTCAGTTGGCAAACTAAGATGCTAGAAGCCCAAGGTCTCCAACAAGGAAAAATAGCCCAGTGAGGAAAGGAAATAAGGAATTATTATTATTATTATTATTATTATTATTATTACTTGCTAAACTACAACCTCAGTTGGCAAACCAAGATGCTAGAAGCCCAAGGTCTCCAACAAGGAAAAATAGCCCAGTGAGGAAAGGAAATAAGGAATTATTATTATTATTATTATTATTATTACTTGCTAAGCTAAAACCTCAGTTGGCAAACCAAGATGCTAGAAGCCCAAGGTCTCCAACAAGGAAAAATAGCCCAGTGAGGAAAGGAAATAAGGAATTATTATTATTATTATTATTATTATTATTATTATTATTATTACTTGCTAAGCTAAAACCTCAGTTGGCAAACCAAGATGCTAGAAGCCCAAGGTCTCCAACAAGGAAAAATAGCCCAGTGAGGAAAGGAAATAAGGAAAAATTATTATTATTATTATTATTATTATTATTATTATTATTATTATTACTTGCTAAGCTAAAACCTCAGTTGGCAAACTAAGATGGTAGAAGCCCAAGGTCTCCAACAAGGAAAGGAAAAATAGCCCAGTGAGGAAAGGAAATAAGGAAAAATTATTATTATTATTATTATTATTATCATTATTATTATCATTATTATTACTTGCTAAGCTAAAACCTCAGTTGGCAAACCAAGATGGTAGAAGCCCAAGGTCTCCAACAAGGAAAAATAGCCCAGTGAGGAAAGGAAATAAGGAAAAATTATCATTATTATTATTATTATTATTTCTATTATTATCATTATTATTACTTGCTAAGCTAAAACCTCAGTTGGCAAACAAAGATGCTAGAAGCCCAAGGTCTCCAACAAGGAAAAATAGCCCAGTGAGGAAAGGAAATAAGGAAAAATTATTATTATTATTATTATTATTTGCTAAGATAAAACCTCAGTTGGCAAACCAAGATGCTAGAAGCCCAAGGTCTCCAACAAGGAAAAATAGCCCAGTGAGGAAAGGAAATAAGGAAAAATTATTATTATTATTATAATTATTATTATTATTATTACTTGCTAAGCTACAACCTCAGTTGGCAAAGCAAGATGCTACAAGGCCAAGGTCTCCAACAAGGAAAAATAGCTCAGTGAGGAATGGAAACAAGGAAAGAAATAAACTAAAAGAGAAGTAATGAACAATTAGAATAAAGCATTTCAATAACTGCAACAGAATTCAAATGAGATCTTTTTTATATAAACTATACCACTATGCCACGAGGTCTACGGAGAGAGAGAGAGAGAGAGAGAGAGAGAGAGAGAGAGAGAGAGAGAGAGAGATCCAGCTATCAGTTATTATATCTTGAAGTTTATTCTTTCCTAAGAGAGAGAGAGAGAGAGACTAATAGGAAAGAATAAACTTCAAGATATAATAACTGATAGCTGGATCTCTCTCTCTCTCTCTCTCTCTCTCTCTGAGCATTGTTAGGAAGAAGAGTGTGAGAACAGTTTGGACAAAATCATAAAAATTGACATAAATACTATATATATTATCTCACAACTGGCGAAATCTAACCGAGGCCCTTTGCGTCAATACTCCTTCACATTATTATTATCATTATTACTACAATCTAAGCTACAACCCTAGTTGG
>NC_090736.1:47422232-47602232 GCF_036898095.1 Palaemon carinicauda | reverse complement strand
GTTGTTGCTAGTCTCTGTACCAAGGTTTTCCTGTCTTGGGATAGTGTTCTCCTGCTTGAGGGTACAATTGGTCACACTATTCTTTCTTATTTCTCTTCCTCTTTTTTTTATTTAATTTTTATAGTTTACATAGTTTATTTATTTCCTTATTTAGTTTATTTATTTCCTTATTTCCTCTCCTCACTGGGCTATTTTTCCCTGTTGGGGTCGTTGGGTTTATAGCATCCTGCTTTTCCAACTAGGGTTGTAGCTTGGGGGTTTGCTGTGAGTGATCAGACGAAAATTTCCCACCATCACCAATCGCACCTGGCTAGCGTGGTATTGAAATCTGGACAAACCAAAGACTTCAATTGACATGTCTGAGGACTTTGTCCTGCAGTGGTCTATAAACCGATGCAGTTGTTTATATATATATATATATATATATATATATATATATATATATATATATATATATATATATATATATATATATATATATATATATATATATATATATATATATATATACTTTCTTTCGCTTGAACCGGTCGTTTTCCACCACCAACGTTTACAGACGTACTTGTATGTACACAAGTAGACCCGTACACACGCACACACACACACACACGGCTGAGCTGCTCACAGCGGGTGGGTGACGACCGGTCTCAACATCAGCTGTGGATGGGGTGGGGGGGGGGGCGAATTAGTGGAAGGGTTTAATCCCTGGAGGAAAAATAAGTATTAATCCTCCTAGGGTAAATCTGTCATCCTACTATTTTGCTTATTTGTTGATTATTATTATTATTATTATTATTATTATTATTATTATTATTATTATTATTATTATTATTATTATTATTATTTCAGGCAACATATACATAAAAGATTCAGGGTACACTCGGGCACACTATTCTGTTTATTTTCTCCTCCTCTTGTTTTGTCAAATTTTACATAGTTTATATGGGAAATATTTATTTCGGTGCTATTGCTGTTCTTAAATTATTTCATTTTTATTTGTTTCCTTTCCTCACTGGGCTATTTTCCCTGCTAGGGCACCTGGGCTTATAGCATATTGCTTTTCCAACTAGGGTTGAAGCCAGACATTAATGTATCAAAATTATATATGGCTTATTTGAATATGAAAAACACGTAAAAAATTTGCAAAATTTATCATATATATATATATATATATATATATATATATATATATATATATATATATATATATATATATATATATATATATATATATATATATGATAAATCTAGTTTTCTTTGCCCAGTGTTTCTTTCCATTATCTGATTTCAGTAATTAACATTGATGTGTTGATGGCCTGTTTTATTAGCGTTAAGTGAGTATTATTTCAACAATGCTTATAAAAGGGGAAGAGACTTCATGAGACTTCATAGAGAGAGAGAGAGAGAGAGAGAGAGAGAGAGAGAGAGAGAGAGAGAGAGAGAGAGAGAGAGAGAGAGAGAGAGAGAGAGAGAGCCGCTTCTAGTTCACTGCAGAACGAAGGCCCCAGACATGTTCTTATTCCTATCTGTGATTTGCTAGTTTTCTTCCCCATGCTGACCAGCGTGGATTGGTGATGGTGGGAGATTCTCGTCTGATCGCACACATCAAACCAACCTAGTATGGGTGGCCCTAACTTTTTATTATAGAACAGCTGTGCTACTCATGGCAATACGCAAACCTTCTCACCACGTTAAGATATCTCCACCCAGAAAGTATATATATATATATATATATATATATATATATATATATATATATATATATATATATATATATATATATATATTATATATATATGGTATATATATATATATATATATATATATATATATATATATATATATATATATATATATATATATATATATATACTATGTATGTGTGTGTATCTACACTTGTATACATGTGTGCGTACCTGGGCTAATTTTTCTTACATTGAGTAGATTCAGAAAAAAATCAACTAATAAAAATAAAAATTATTTGTTAACAAGTAAAATTGTTTTAATTTGGAGATATAATGAAGTCAATTGTTAAGATGACTACAGGTAATTTCAATAAATTGAAAGAAACTTCAAGAAACTTTTGTCCTGTAAGGATTCTTCATTAAAGAAACTATCGTATGAAATTTAATATTCTTAAATATAAAATATATTTTTAGAGGACAGTACTACAAAATACAATCATATACAAGAATACAAATTTATTCGATCCAATTAATGCTTTATTTGACTGTAAAATTAGAAATCTTGAAGGGTTTTAGTCATCTTGTTTGGTAACACAAGTGAAAAAGCATTTTTGGGAGGGTGATGGCGACGTGGCAAAAAATAAATTTGGTGTTATGGCTTACAAAACATTAATATACCATTCTATGGGCAATGTTAACTCTTGAAATTGAATATGATTATTTATTAAAGGGTATTCCATCCTCGAGGAAGCTATTTCTTGGTGAAAGCATTAAAAAAATTGCGACATTTTTCGTTAGACTAATTTATTTAGGCAAACAAAATTCAATTAATAATGGAAGTTGTCCCATTGCATCATGCAAACTTCAGTATTAATATTAAGGATACTGTTCGTCTATGCTACTAAAAGATTTATCGATATTTATTATTCATTATAGGCTTTTAATCTCTAAAATAATAACTAAAATATGGAGAAAAAAAAACAGTTGCAACTTTGTATATCAAAGAAGCTATTTATTGTAAAACATACACTATCTAATCATTACAATATAAGACGAATATATTAAGAAATGAAAATACTTTTCTTTTGAGTAATAATGTATCCAGTTGCTAGGAGGAAAACTTTTTTAAAAAAATTAAAATAAAAAAGATGGTAGCAACTTTTCCATCGCAGGTTATTCATCAAAATACCTATTGTCCAAGCCTTAAATGTCTTTCATATAGAATATGTGTTATGTATGATAATAATACAAGATATATTTATTTCACTTAATAAGATTTTATTAAATACTATTATTGGTTAGTTCGATTGTAAAATTAGAATTCCTTAAGGTCTCTGGTATATCGTATTTGGTAAAACAGACAGTTGACTATTTCTGAAACAGGCTGAGCTACTTGTTTTACCAATAGAAATGTGCAAAATTTCTTTAAGATTTTTAATTTTGCAATCAAATATGACTTTGATGGTATCTGAGCAAATTTATTATTTGATATAGATATATTTTGTATTAGTTCTGCACATAAAATATATTTTATATATAAGACTTTTAAAACTTGAACAATAGCTCTTTTGATGAATAATATGGGCAAGGTTGAAGTTGCTAGAAGTGGCTAGTAGATTTTCTATTTTAATTCTCTTCTCAGTATTTATCTTCACAATTGGATATATTATATCTCCAATTAAAAGTAAATATATTTTCTAATATATTCGTCCTATATTGCAATGATAGAATAGTCCATGTCTTGCACTAGATACCTTCTTTGGATATGTAAAGTTGTCATGTAGTATCTAATATGTGTCTATTTGAATAGTTACTACTTCTGCCAATAGGTACCCATACCATCGCCGTGTCCATGAATTTCTTGAAATTACGAGCCTTTATTGAATAACACACATATATAAATCATTTAATAGAATACTGGAACAGTAGTACTAGAATTAAAACTCAAATTTACATGATAGAATGGGCCAATTTATAAGATATTGTTTTCTTAATTTAGTTTTGTTTCCCTAAATTAATTCGTCTGCTAACAACAAATCTTGATTTTTATGGTTTTCATCTATAATTAGCTATCTCTAGGATGGAATATTCCTTAATCGTCATCTATATTAAATCTTAAGACTTACTTTTGCCTTTAGAATGGTATATTAATGTCTTATAAGCCATAATACCAAATTCTTTTTTTGCCACGTCACCATCATCCTTGTGAAAATGCTTTTTCACTTGTATTACCAAACAAGATTACTATAACCCCTCCAAATGATCTAATTTTACGGTCAGATAAAACATTAATGGGCTCTCATACATTTTATTTCTTATATATTATTGTATTCTGTATTAGCCTACTAGTATTAGAAAATATATTTTTATATGAAAATGATTTAAAGCTTACACAATAGCTTTTTTTTAATGAAGAGTCCGTGCCATGAGAAAAGTTGTCAGATATTTCTTTTGATTTAGTCATATCAGCATTCATCTTAACAATTGAATAAAATCGTGACTACAAATTAGTTTAATTTTACTGTTTTTAATATATATGTGCCCACAAAATAATAAACACGGTTAAATCATTTAATTAATACACGAACTATATCATGAAAAATAGAACTTAAAGTTTGCATGATACAATGGCACGATCTCTATTATTTAAATTCATTCATTTAGCTGTGGTTTCCAAAATAAATTTGTCTGTTATTATTATTAAAGGTCTCGAGATTAGACTATGGGGAGATACTCAAGTTAGAATGATATAAAAGTGTAAATAATGATTAACTTTAAAATACGTTGGAGGATTCCTATAGGAGCCGTTGTAAAGATTGACTAAATGGTGTAAACTGGAACAGGAAAGTCGGACTGTCGGACTCCAGAGTCCAGATTCCAGACGAGAGTCACTAGAGTTGACAGGACGAAGCACTCTCAGAAAACACGTGTTCTTAAATAGTGTAGTGGTTGAACACATATAATTGAAGTGAGAGGCTGAGTGCAGAAATGAATGAAGGTGGATGGACAATCTCAATCCTTGGATGTATTTTTGGCGAAAGCCGGACGAGCAACGCTGTGACCCCATGGCCCATACCAGTGACTTCACACCCTAAGAGGAATCATAGCAACCAAATAGCGTGTAGTTTAAGGTTAGTTCAGAGTCAGAAGTGGCTTTAAAGCAGACAGGATGAGCCTACGACGGTGTATTTAGTGTGAGTAATTCAATGTGAGCTATATGGTTGCTAACAATAGTAATTGGGTGAGCACTAGGGGTGAGAACATAAGAGAGCTAGTGAAACAGCAGAGCTAGGCAAAGGCGCCATTACAGTAATCACAGGGATGGTGTACAATGAAGGAAAACAAGCAGAAACATATTTAGGATCGAACGAAAACAGCAAGTTGCTATAAGTAAGATAGAAGCAACTGAGTTTATCATTTCAACTCTGGTAAGAGAAACTGAAAAGACAGGTAGCGAAAGCATTGAGGAAGCTGCAACAGGAGAGTCAAATCTGCGTGTTGATGAAATATCTGGGGGTATTATTTTACTGTATTACAGGGCAATGTAACCTAGGAAAAAAAAACTACTTTATCTTATAGAAAAAATTACCCTCTCTGGTTACTGTATGCAAAGGTTTTTTGGTTTCATTGTATATTATTCCATGGTAATGTAACCTAGGAAAAAAACTACTTTTTCTTATAGAAAAAATTACGCTCTTCGAAAATGACACTCGTTCCCGTCGCAATTTAATAGTTTTAGAAATATATATACATTTATATCCTCCAATAATGGGGGACCCCCAGTGGGAACTCAGGGTTTTGGGTGGGGAAAACATACTGGGGAATTGATATATTAACGTAAAACAAGCCTTTTCTTCTCTATACATTACCTTCTTGAAATTATAATAACTGGAGGAAAATACAAAACAGTATATCTGGATAAACTTTGGAGGCGCCGTTACAAAGATTGTGTCATGAAAAAATACAGTCACCAGTGCTGCCAACGTCCGATGTAGATCAAATGTTATTTTGTGACCTGTCATACTACTAGGCTAGGTTAGGTAGGTTTGTTAGGTTCTGTGCCCTTTTTGTACATTTTATATATTGAGTAAAACTTATATGGAGAAATTATTTAATATATGGAAATATCTATCATTACTATCTTTAGTAATGTCAACGTGCCGTTGGTAACTCTGTGTACCATAGGGCAATGCTGGTAACACTGTGTATTATTGGTAACGTTGCTAATGTTATCGTTCGTTCGTAAGAGAAGTGACACCGTGCATCTTAAAGTTATCCGAATTGGTTGATCTGTTTGTTTCCCATTAAAATGAACATCAAATTCGCTTAATTCACGTTATTTACTATAGGAAAACAATTATATTTCGTTTCCCCAGTATGTTTTCCCCACCCAAAACCCCGAGTTCCCACTGGGGGTCCCCCATTACCGTAGGATATAGATGTATATATATTTCTGAAACTATTCATTTGCGACGGAAACAAGTGTCATTTTTGAAGAGATCGTAATTTTTTCTGTAAGAAACAGTAGTTTTTTTCCTAGGTTACATTACCATGGAATAATATACAAAATTACCGTTTTTGGGGGGGGGGGGATTGCATTGTGCATTATGCAACTAATGTGAATTGTGGACCTGCTTAGCTTGTCATGGCCGGTCAAAAAAGGAATTGGCAGCAATAGAATTGACTGACAACCGGTGTGACGGTTTGAATGATCTCCCGGTCTCAGAATTCTCCTTGACATTGTATAATGATTCTTCTCCGCCATTAGCTCGCTTCGCTCGCATGAAAATAAAACATCAAGCTCGTATGTACCGGCAAGCGGTAATGTTGAGCTGTGCACGCTAACATTACAGGAAAATAAAACGTTATCCTCGTATGCACTGGCAAACGGTAATGTTCGCGCATGCGCAGATTATCAAGGAGAATTCTGAGACCGGGGGATCGTTCAGACCATCACACCGGTCAAAAAAGGAATTGGCAGCAATAGAATTGACTGTTAACCGGCTTATTTTAGTGGTGTAAAATTGCTACAAACCGGTGGATGGCTATCTTAAGGGAAAAAAATAGGAATGAATGAAAATAAAGGACCTAATTATAAAGAGAAATACTCTTAGATGGAGTTAGTTGCAGATAGGTTAAAGAAAGAAAGGAAAATGTTAGATGGACTTAATAGGAGTAACGGTCTCATCAAGGGAAAAGAGAATGAAATAAACTTGCTGAAGACAACTAAAATGAGAGAAGTCTAGGACAATAGCAATGTTGCAAGAGGAGATCATAAATTACGGGTAATATGCGATACTCTTATTTCTAGCGAAACTGGAATTCGCTATAAAAAAAGACGATTGCTGGCTAGTTTGGTATTTTTTCCAGCTATACTGTTTTGTATTTTCCTCAGTTTATTATACATTCAAGAAGGTAATGTATAGAGAAGAAAAGGCTTGTTTTACGGTTATATATCGTTTCCCCAGTGTGTTTTCCCCACCCAAAACCCCCGAGTTCCCACTGGGGGTCCCCCATTATTGTAGGATATATATATATATATATATATATATATATATATATATATATATATATATATATATATATATATATATATATATATATATATATATATATTTATATATATATATATATATGTATATATATATATATATATATATATATATATATATATATATATATATATATATATATATATATATATATATATATATATATATATATATATATATATATATTTCTGAAACTATTAATTTGCAATGGGAACAAGTATCATTTTCGAAGAGAGCGTAATTTTTTCTATAAGAAAAAGTAGTTTTTTTTTCCTAGGTTACATTGCCTTGTAATACACTACAATAATACCTTCTCTATATGTTTAATAGGAGCTGGGGCATTATAACTTGCATATCAGTCTATTAAGTAGGTTTTTCAATTTTTCAATATTAAACTTACCCGATAATCATGTAGCTGTCAACTCCGTTGCCCGACAGAATTCTATGGAGGGATACGCCAGCTATCACAATACTAGAAGGGGGTGTATTTACCAGCGCCACCTGTGGCCAGGTACTCAAGTACTTCTTGTTGACACCTCCTCAATTATTCCTCTGTCGTGCTTCCGGCAAGACGTTCTGGGATACGCTTATGTTCTTGGAGTATTTTCACGACTTTGGTGAAGTATTTCTCTTTGATTTCGGCTGTCGCTTTACTGGAAAACTTCTATATTAGCTTAGTTAGCTTTTGGAATTAATTTGATTAATTATGGTGACGAGAGAGTATGAACTCTCGTTCACCTTTCAATGGCCGACCCTTCCCTTAGACGGAAGTGTTGGTGTCTAAGAGAGTATAGACTCTCTTTCTTAATTTTGCTTAACAAAAGTTATAGATTTATTTTATATCTCTCCGCCTCTTATAGGCCTCTTCGATTAACTTCCTTTTATTATAAACTCATTAAAATTAATTTTTATATTTGTTTATATTCGACCTTCCTAATAGTAGGCGGTCTTTTACCGAAGTTAATAAACTTTGAGCCCGTCATTTCGGTTTTACCTGTTAACATATTATGCTATTTCCGCCACAGAGTTTGAAAGATTTTCTTTGACAGTCTCGTACTGTTTTCAAAGCTGAACTAACGTTTTGTTTTGTCTCTGCAGTTGTTGACGTTCAGAACGTTCAACTTGCACTCTATCGTTACGATAGAGAAAGAATGTTCACGGTTTCACGTTGCAGTAAGAGTAACCGTGTCTAGCGTTTTGTTCATTCTTTCTTAACTTAATGGTTTTGATCCTAATAAAGGAACTTTTCAGTTTTTTTCCTTTAACAATAATATGTTTTAACGATATATATGATTGGGCTCTTCTCTCAGGTTCTAAGTCAAGAGAGAGAGAGAGAGAGAGAGATAGAGACGGAGGGAGAAAGAGGATAAACGTTTCATTCAAGCCTGCCAGGCGTACGAGTAACGTCGTTATCGTTTTTTTGCTCTTCTCCCTAGTCTCTTTAGGGGAAGAAACTAAACGTTTCTAGAGTGATCTAGTGTTTAGTCTCTTTCCAACCACTGATTTATCTTTCATTAGATTTTTCTGTTACATTGTAATTCTGTTTTCGCAATTACTAACTTTGAGAAAGGATAGAATTGCGTATTTCAGGTACAAACCACTTAAAGTTTCGAGTTCAGTGAAATAAGTGCAAACAGAAATCAAAGTGATAAGTGATTAGTGCGTGAGGGTACTTTTGTGCGCGCCAGTCGTCCTCCCAGTCCGGGACCTCTTGCAAGCTCCCAAGCCCAGGGGAGAAGCAATGTCGAAGGGCATAAGGGTTCAGCAGGCCTTGATCGGCGCACAGAAGTATTCTCGGTGGTTGTGGGCGTGTCTTACCGAGACCGTCACTCCCACCCGCAGACGATTGAGCCCTTATTTTGCTCGTCTGCAGAAGAGATTAGGGGAGAAAATAAAGGCAGAGTAACGCTGGTCTCAGGTCTCAAGACTTCTTAAACGTTAAGTCCAGACCTATGCCAGACGTACGAAGTTAAAGTTCACAACCCGAATGCAGTCATTGGGTTAGCTCTGACTCTCCTCAGTCATCAGTTGATTACACTCCGACTAAGAGGAGTAAGGTTCTGCCACAACAGATCTCTGCTGTTAAGGCTTTACCTCAGCAGAACTTAGTGTCTGCCGACCCCAAGTTAACTCTACTGCAGTCCATTCAGTCACAACTTTCGGTCTTGATGCGTGAGTGTCGGGCTGAGAGTGTTGCACCGCCTGCACTCCCTCCACCTGTTCTCGCTGCACCTGTGCTCGCCCAGCCTGCACCTGCTCCGCCTGTGCTCGCCCAGCCTGCACCTGCTCCGCCTGGTCGCAGCACCATCTGCCAGGCGTACGATGTTGTGAACTCTACTACAGTCCATGCAAGCACAGCTTTCGGACTTGATGAGTGAGTGTCGGGCTGAGAGTGTTGCTCCTCCGCCTCCGCCTACACTCCCTCCTCCTACACTCGATCCGCCTGATCACAGTACCATCTGCCAGGCGTACGATGTTGTGGACTCTACTACAGTCCATGCAAGCACAGCTTTCGGACTTGATGAGTGAGTGTCGGGCTGAGAGTGTTGCTCCTCCGCCTCCGCCTACACTCCCTCCTCCTACACTCGCTCCGCCTGATCACAGTACCATCTGCCAAGCGTATGATGTTGTGGACTCTACTACAGTCCATGCAAGCACAGCTTTCGGACTTGATGCGTGAGTGTCGGGCTGAGAGTGTTGCACCTCCTGCACTCCCTCCACCTGTTCTCGCTGCACCTGTGCTCGCCCAGCCTGCACCTGCTCCGCCTGTGCTCGCCCAGCCTGCACCTGCTCCGCCTGGTCGCAGCTCCATCTGCCAGGCGTACGATGTTGAACCACTTTCGGAGTTTGCTGTTCACAGTGTTGTTCAGCCTCAGCCTTCTTTAAGGCAACCCTTGCTTTGGGATCAGGAGAGTTACACTCTTCCTCCTCCTCCCCTTGCTGCTCCACCAGTGGTGCAACTCTCGGTTGGGGTACAACAACCTCTCCCCTCCGTGAGTCTGTCTGCTCAACCAGCGCTGCACCGAGTTCAACCCTCATCTAGGCAAGCTCATCTACACCATGGACTTGCGCCTCAGGAGCCTCAGCTTGCTAGAACTTTACCTTGTTCTGCGCAGCCTCAACCTTCTCATGCTCCACTCATCTCTCAGGAACAGGAACGGACTACTCCGCCTCCGTCCTCCGCTCAGCTGGTGCAATCCTTGGGTGCAACTCTTGCTAGGAGTCAACCTCCTTCACCCTTGCACCTGCCTTCTGCTCCGTCTGTTGTTCAGCCTATGCAGTCTGAACCTCAGGTTTTCCCTCAAGTTGAGGAAACCTCTGTTGTTGTTCCAGCTCGTTCTGACTCTGCTGTTCAGCATACCATGGTTTAAACCCCATGCAAGCATGCATAAAGCACTCTAGCACTGGTCATGGAATTTCTGAGAAATGTTAAACGCCATGCACACGCTCTGCTTTCCTTTCAGCAGGCTCTGCTTTCAGCAGGCTCTACTCACTACATGCTCAGCATTCAGCATGCTCTGCATTCAGCATGCTCTGCATACAACATGCTCTGCATACAGCATGCTCTGCTTTCAGCATGCTCTGCATACAACATGCTCTACATACAGCATGCTCTGCATACAGCATACTCTGCATACATCATGCTCTGCATACCTTACCGCATGCTTCTCAACACATCTTGGGTTGTTGCCAACTCACTAGACTGTCAAGCAGTTTCATAACGTTGCCTTCTAGTCTGCTGCTTTGCACCAGTGAACCCTCACTCAGAGAACTTAGCTTTTCTAGGATAAGGTCCCTGTAGATGAGAAAATTCTTTTCTTCCTCCTTCTGATATTCCCTTGAGGACTCTGTCATTTGGAGGGAGCCTTTAGCTGCATAACCTCTTATGGACTTTTATTTAAGCATAACATGCTTACAGGGAAGGTAATGGTTACACTTCAGCCGCTAATCCCGTCTGTTACCACACCTGCTCCCATAGACCTTGAGCTGTGTTGCATGACATGCAGTCCAAGCTTAGTCCTTGTTAGAGGATTTTTTTGTTTACGGAGTCAATGTGTCACGGGGAAGACGTTCAACAACCAACAGAAGGGACTTGTTGTGACGCAGTGGGCAACCTCAGCAACCCGTTAAGGAGTTGTCTGTACGACCCAGACAGTCTAGACAGATTCGGGTTGTCACTGTACTTCCTCGCTTGCCCATGATTGACAGTTTACAGACTGTGCAGCAGTATCATGATCTTGTGTCCGGCTCCGTCAGACGACTGGCTTTTAAGAGCTCCCTCAAGTCGTCGCTGTCTGGAGATTTTCAAATGGACTATGGATCTGACCAAGGAACTGGGCCTCCTGGTCAATTTTGAGGAGTCTCAGCTCGTTCCATCCCAGACCATTGTCTCCTTGGGTATGGATCTTCAGAGTCGAGCTTTTCGGACTTGTCCGTCGGCCCCAAGGATCTTCCAAGCCCTAGAATGCATCCAGAGCATGCTGAGAAGGAACCGATGCTTAGTCAGGCAGTGGATGAGTCTAACAGGGACACTTTCATCGCTGGCCCTGTTCATCGAGTTAGGGAGACTCCACCTCCGCCCCCTTCAGTATCATCTAGCTGCTCACTGGATAAAGGACATGACGCTAGAGACGGGCTCAGTTCCTGTTTCCGAAGAGATGAGGTCTACTCTAACGTGGTGGAAGAACAGCATTCTTCTCAAGGAAGGTCTACCATTGGCTGTTCAGTCCTCCGACCACCGTCTCTTCTCGGACGCATCGGACACGGGCTGGGGTGCGACACTGGACGGACAGGAATGCTCGGGAACATGGAATCAGGAGCAAAGGACACTTCACATCTATTGCAAGGAGTTGTTGGCAGTTCATTTGGCCTTGATAAACTTCAAGTCCCTCCAGCTTAACAAGGTGGTGGAGGTGAACTCCGACTACACCACAGCCTTGGCTTACATCTCCAAGCAGGGAGGGACTCATTCGAGGAAGTTGTTCGAGATCGCAAGGGACCTCCTCATTTGGTCAAAAGATCGAAAGCTCACGCTGGTAACGAGGCTCATTCAGGGCGATATGAATGTCATGGCAGATCGCCTCAGCCGGAAGGGTCAGGTCTTCCCCACAGAGTGGACCCTTCACAAGAATGTTTGCAGCAGACTTTGGGCCCTGTGGGGTCAGCCAACCATAGATCTATTCGCTACCTCGATGACCAAGAGGCTCCTCTTGTATTGTTCTCCGATTCCAGACCCAGCAGCAGTTCGCGTGGATGCCTTTCTGCTGGATTGGTCCCATCTCAACCTGTATGCATTCCCGCCGTTCAAGATTGTCAACAGGGTACTTCAGAAGTTCGCCTCTCACAAAGGGACACGGCTGACGTTGGTTGCTCCCCTCTGGCCCGCAAGAGAATGGTTCACTGAGGTACTGCAATGGCTGGTCGACGTTCCCAGGACTCTTCCTCCTGGAGTGGACCTTCTGCGTCAACCTCACGTAAAGAAGGTACACCCAACCTCCACGCTCTTCGTCTGACTGCCTTCAGACTATCGAAAGACTCTCAAGAGCTAGAGGCTTTTCGAAGGAGGCAGCCAGAGCGATTGCCAGAGCAAGGACGACATCCACTCTCAGAGTCTATCAGTCTTTATGGGAAGTCTTCCGAAGCTGGTGCAAGGCCAATGCAGTTTTCCTCAACCAGTACCAATGTAACCCAGATTGCTGACTTCCTGTTACATCTAAGGAACGTAAGCTCCCTATCAGCTCCTACGATCAAGGGTTACAGAAGTTTGTTGGCAGCGGTTTTCCGCCACAGAGGCTTGGATCTTTCCTCCAACAAAGATCTACAGGACCTCCTTAGGTCTTTTGAGACCTCAAAGGAACGTCGGTTGTCCACTCCAGGCTGGAATCTAGACGTGGTCCTAAGGTTCCTAATGTCATCAGGATTTGAACCGCTCCAATCAGCCTCTTTTAAGGACCTCACATTAAAAAACTCTTTTCCTCGTGTGCTTAGCAACAGGTAAAAGAGTAAGTGAGATCCACGCCTTCAGCAGGAACATAGGTTTCACATCTGAAACGGCTACATGTTCCTTACAGCTCGGTTTTTTGGCTAAAAACGAGCTTCCTTCCCGTCCTTGGCCTAAGTCGTTCGAGATCCCAAGCCTGTCCAACATGGTGGGGAACGAACTGGAGAGAGTACTTTGCCCAGTTAGAGCTCTTAAGTACTATCTAAAGGTCAAAACCATTACGAGGACAATCAGAAGCCTTATGGTGTGCTATCAAGAAGCCTTCTCTACCAATGTCTAAGAACTCAGTTTCTTACTACATCAGGCTTCTGATTAGAGAAGCAAATTCTCATCTGAAGGAAGAAGACCTTGCTTTGCTGAAGGTAAGGACACATGAAGTGAGAGCTGTGGCTACTTCAGTGGCCTTCAAACAGAACCGTTCTCTGCAGAGTGTTATGGATGCAACCTATTGGAGAAACGTCAGTGTTCGCATCATTCTATCTCAAAGATGTCCAGTCTCTTTACGAGTACTGCTACACCCTGGGTCTATTCGTAGCAACGAATGCAGTAGTAGGCGAGGGCTCAGCCACTACATTCCCATAATCCCATAACTTTTTAACCTTTCTCTTGAATACTTTTTATGGGTTGTACGGTCGGCTAAGAAGCCTTCCACATCCTTGTTGATTTGGCGGGTGGTCAATTCTTTCTTGAGAAGCGCCAAGGTTAAAGGTTGTGATGAGGTCCTTTAGTATGGGTTGCAGCCCTGTATACTTTAGCACCTTTGAGTTGATTCAGCCTCCCAAGAGGAACGCTGCGCTCAGTAAGGAAGACGATCTTATTAAAGGCAGAGTAACGGTTCAAGTCGACTTCCTTACCAGGTACTTATTATTTCATTGTTATTGTGGATAACTGATTATATGAAATATGGGATACTTAGCTATCCTTTAATCTTGTACACTGGTTTTCACCCACCCCCCTGGGTGTGAATCAGCTACATGATTATCGGGTAAGTTTAATATTGAAAAATGTTATTTTTATTAATAAAATAAATTTTTGAATATACTTACCCGATAATCATGATTTAATCGACCCTCCCTTCCTCCCCATAGAGAACCAGTGGACCGAGGAATAATTGAGGAGGTGTCAACAAGAAGTACTTGAGTACCTGGCCACAGGTGGCGCTGGTAAATACACCCCCTTCTAGTATTGTGATAGCTGGCGTATCCCTCCATAGAATTCTGTCGGGCAACGGAGTTGACAGCTACATGATTATCGGGTAAGTATATTCAAAAATTTATTTTATTAATAAAAATAACATTTTTCACTCAAGTCCATTGTTTACATCTGAGAGACTGAAGGGGTTTCATTCCCATGGTTTGGAGTGTGTTCTGTGCATTTACCTCTTTGTCTAGGCATGTAGTCAGCTGACTTCGTACCCACTGCTGGTGGGAAGAAAACTATTGAACGATCAGGCCTTTGAGGCTGATTGAGTTTAGATGTCACTCTCACGGTTTTCCCACCCATGTGAGAGAGAGTACTGTATTGCCCAACCCTCTACCAAAGTATTAAAAGAGACGGCGAGACTACGGTCTACTTTGTTTTCATCTCAGCCGTTCATGATCGCTCATCTAGGGGAGCTCCACCACTCGTACTTGAGATGGCACGTATGTTGGCGATTGCGCCCATTAAAGTCGTACTAGGTATCCTGTTAGGTACTCGCAATTACATGCTGCAACCTTAACTGCTCGCCATTGCCTGTGTACAATCATTCTGCTAGCCACCAGGTTGTCCGGGTCACCAACCACCCTTTGAGATACTGTACTACTGATAGAGAGTTATTGGGTCCTTCGACTGGCCAGACGGTACTGCATTGGATCCTTCTCTCTAGTTACGGCTCCTTTTTCCCTTTGCCTGCACATACACTGAATAGTCTCTCCTATTCTTTACATATTCTCATCTCTCCTCGTACACTTAACAACGCTGAGATTACCAAACAATTCTTTGCTCAAGAGTTTAGCTACTGCTTTATAATTTTTCAATGGCTACTTTTTTCCTGGTAAGGATAGAAGGCACTTTTTAGCTATGGTTAGCTGCTCTTCTATGAGAAGGACATTCCAAAATAAAACCCATTGTTCTCTGATCTTGTGGTAAAGTTCTCTTGCTTGAGGGGACACTACTCTATCTTATTTTCTCTCCCAGTGTTTTTTTGAAGTTTTTATACTTTGTTTGTGATAAATGGTTTGGTTTTATTACTGTTCATCATCATCATCATCGTCATCTCCTATGCCTAGTGACACAAAGGGCCTCGGTTAGATTTCACCAGTCATCTCGTATCTTGAGCTTATAATTCAATACTTACCCATTCATCATCTACTTTGTGCTTCATAATCCTCAGCCATGTAGGCTTGGGTCTTCCAATTCCTCCAGTGCCTTGTGGAGCCCAGCTGAACGTTTGGTGAACTAATCTCTCTTGGGGAGTGCGATGAGCATGCCCAAACTGTTTCCATCTATTCCAAATCATGATCTCATCCACCTGTGGTACTCGAGTAGTCTCTATAGTTTCATTTCTAATCCTTTCCTGCCATTTAACTCCCAATATCCTTGTGAGGGTTTTTTTCAATATTAAACTTACCCGATAATCATGTAGCTGTCAACTCCGTTGCCCGACAGAATTCTACGGGAGGGATACGCCAGCTATCACTATACTAGAAGGGGGTGTACTCACCAGCGCCACCTGTGGCCAGGTACTGCAGTACTTCTTGTTGACACCACCTCACTTTTTCCTCTGTCGTGCTTCCGGCAAGACATTCTGGGATACGCTTATGATTTTGGAGTATTGTTCACGGTTTTTGGTGAAGTATTTCTCTAAGATTTCAGCTTTCGCTATACTGGAAACTTTTCTAATTAGCTTAGATAGCTTTTATTTGGTTTTGATTAATGGTTAACGATCTTTTTGCTTGATTTGGAATCCCCCTTGACTTACTCTTTGATTCAAGATGTCTGACCTTTCACAAGCCCCACCCCATAGACGATGTAGGTCTTGTAATAGGCGTGTTCCGAAGGCCTCGGTTGATCCTCACACCGCTTGTTCTGACTGTAGGGAAAGACCCTGTCAGTTGGAAGATCGATGTGAGGAATGCGCCGGACTTTCGGAACTTGAATTTGTTCGATTCCTGAAATATTCAACCAAGTTAGAGAGAGAGAGAGAGTTAGGAGGAGTTCTCGCTCTTCACTTTTTTCCTCACCTCATGATCCTCAACCTTTTCCTCCCCCTGTAGTGGCTACCCCCGAACCTTCTATTTGTGCTCAACCTGATATGTCCGATGTTTTGCGTGCCATTCAGGCTTTATGTGACAAAGTGGAATCGGTGGTTAGTGACCATAAGTCTCTTATGGCAGAAGTCAAAGAACTTAAGGTCAAAAGTGCAGTGGGAGTTGATAGTGCCAGTGCTGTGCCAAGTGCTAGTGTCAGTGCAGTGCCAAGTGCTAGTGTCAGTGTCAGTGTGGTGCGTGAGGGTACTTCTGTGCGTGCCAGTCGTCCTCCCAGTCCGGGACCTCTTGCAAGCTCCCAAGCCCAGGGGAGAAGCAATGTCGAAGGGCAAAAGGGTTCGGCAGGCCTTGATCGGCGCACAGAAGTATCCTCGGTGGTTGCGGGCGTGTCTTACAGAGACCGTCACTCCCACCCGCAGACGATTGAGCCCGTCTTTTACTCGTCTGCAGAAGAAATGTCAGGGAGAAAACGCTGGACTCAGGTCTCAAGACCTCTCAAACGCAAAGTCCAGACCTCAAGAGTTCTACAACCTGGTTGCAGTCATTGGATTAGCTCTGACTCTCCGCAGTCATCAGGTGACTGCACACCTCCTAAGAGAGGTAAGGTGATGCCGCAACAGACCTCATCTTCTGTTAAGGCTTTACCTCAGCAGACCTTAGCGTCTGTCGACCCCAAGATGACTTTGCTGCAGTCCATGCAGTCACAGCTTGCGGTCTTAATGCGTGAGTGTCAGGCTGAGAAGGTTACACCTCCTCCTGCGATTGCTCCGCCTCACCGCAGTCCAGTCTGCCAGGCGTACGAAGTTGAGGTTCCTCAGGATACCTTACCGCGTACTGAGTTGCCAGTTACCAGCGGTGTGCAGCAACCTCCGCCTTCCTTAAGGCAACCTCAGCAATGGGAGCAGGAGTCTTATGCCTTACTTCCTCCGCTTCCGCCTGCGGTTCCACCAGCGAGGCAACAATCTCTTGAGGTACGACAACCTCTTCCATCCATGAGGCAGCCACCTCAGCACTCGCTGCAGCGACCTCAACCCTCCTCAAGGCGAGAGCCTCAACTCCTTAGGCTAGCACCTCAGGAACCTCAACTCGCGAGACAAGAACTGCGTTCTGCGCAGCCGCTACCTCAACTCTCGCAGCTCACACCTCAGGAACCTCAACTCGTTCCTCAGGAACCTGCTACTGCGCATCCGCTACCCTTACAGCAAGCGCAACTCTTGAGACAAGAGACTCATGCTAGGAGTCAGCCACCTCAACCCATGCGCCTACCTTCCTCTACTCTTCCTGACCAGTCTTTGCAGCCTGAACCTCAGGTTTTAACTCAACAACAGAGACTTGAGGATGAAACCACAAGCGTTTATGCACCCGCTTGTTCAGATTCTGCTGTTCAGCATACCACTGTTACATTACCTCTCACTTCGCTACACTCTGGTGATGAGGTTTCTGAGGAGGAAGCTGCGCACCTGGATCCCTCATCAGACGTGGAAGAACCCAAGTCTTCTCCTCTACCCATTGACTTTCGTAAGGTCCTGGCTCTTTTCAGAGAGGTATACCCGGACCATTTTGTTTCTGCTATCCCCCGCTCTCCTCCATCTGAGTTTTCGCTGGGCATGCAACCTGTTAAGTCAACTTATACTAAGCTCGTCTTTGCTAGGTCATCTAAGAGAGCTTTAAGAATATTAGGGGAGTGGTTGCAGTCTAAACAGCAACTAGGGAAGACTTCCTTTATGTTCCCACCTACTAAGCTCACTTCTAAGGCAGGCGTATGGTATGCCACAGGAGAGGAACCAGGCTTGGGAGTCCCTGCCTCTGCCCAGGCTGACTTCTCAAGTTTGGTCGACTCTCCTCGTAGATCAGCAATGAGGCGCTCTAAGGTTTGCTGGACCTTCTCCGATTTAGACCACTTCCTAAAGGGTGTATTTCGTGCCTTTGAGATGTTCAATTTTCTAGACTGGTGCCTGGGGGCCCTAAGCAAGAAGACCTCCCCTGCGGACAAGGACTCGGCCATGCTTTTAATGTCCTGCATGGATAAAGCAATTCGGGATGGGTCTGGCGAGCTTGCTTCAATGTTTGTGTCAGGAGTTCTTAAGAAAAGGGAGCAACTTTGCACCTTTCTTTCTTCCAGCATCACACCTTGTCAAAGGTCTCAACTCCTTTTTGCTCCGCTTTCTAAGTTCTTGTTTCCCGAAGAGCTTATCAAGGATTTGTCTGCAGCCCTGATTCAGAAGGACACTCATGATCTTGTGGCCTCTTCAGCTCGTAAGACTAGGGTTGCTCCCTCAGTTCCCAGGACTTACCGCACCCCAGTGGCTGATACTCCTGCTACAAGGTTTATTCCGCCCTTTCGTGGCAGAGCCCCCAGCCGAGGAAGCTCCCGGCCAGACTCTTCCAGGAGCAAGTCTAGGAAAGGTCCCAAGACTTCAAAAGGCAAACACTGACTCTCCTCCTCTCCAGACAGCAGTAGGAGCCAGACTCAAGACCTTCTGGCAAGCTTGGGAAAGGAGAGGTGCAGACGCCCAGTCTGTCAGGTGGCTAAGGGAGGGTTACAGGATACCATTCTGCCGTAAACCCCCTCTGACCACTTCTCCCATCAACCTCTCTCCCAACTACAAGGAAAAGGACAAGAGGCTAGCGTTGCACCAGGAGGTGTCGCTCCTGTTACAGAAGAAGGCAGTGGTTATAGTCCGGGACCATCAATCCCCGGGCTTCTACAACCGTCTCTTTCTGGTGGCCAAGAAGACAGGAGGTTGGAGACCGGTGCTGGACGTCAGCGCGCTCAATGCTTATGTCACCAAGCAGACGTTCACTATGGAGACGACGAAGTCGGTCCTAGCAGCGGTCAGGCAGGAGGACTGGATGGTCTCGTTGGATCTGAAAGACGCTTACTTTCACGTTCCTATTCATCCAGACTCCCAACCTTTCCTGAGATTCGTTTTTGGAAAGGTTGTGTACCAATTCCAAGCCCTGTGTTTTGGCCTAAGCACAGCTCCTATGGTGTTTACGCATCTGATGAGGAATATTGCAAAATTCCTCCACTTATCGGACATCAGAGCCTCCCTTTATTTAGACGACTGGCTGTTGAGAGCCTCCACGAGTCGTCGCTGTCTGGAGAGTCTCAACTGGACTTTAGACTTGATCAAAGAACTGGGTCTGTTAGTCAACTTAGAAAAGTCCCAGCTCATTCCCTCCCAATCCATAGTTTACCTGGGAATGGAGATTCGGAGTCAGGATTTTCGGGCTTTTCCATCGGCCCCAAGGATAAGCCAAGCCCTAGATTGCATCCTGAGCATGCTGAAGAGGAACAGTTGCTCGGTGAGACAGTGGATGAGTCTCACAGGGACCCTGTCATCATTAGCCCTGTTCGTCGAGTTAGGGAGACTCCACCTCCGCCCTCTCCAATTCCATCTAGCAGCTCATTGGGACAAGGATTTGACGCTCGAAGCAGTCTCTATCCCTGTCACCAAAGAGATGAAGACCACTCTCTTGTGGTGGAAGACCAACCTCCTTCTCAAGGAGGGCCTATCGTTAGCGATTCAGACCCCCAATCTTCATCTCTTCTCGGATGCATCAGACTCGGGCTGGGGCGCGACCTTGAACGGACAGGAATGCTCGGGAACGTGGAACAGGGAACAGGAAACGCTCCACATCAACTGCAAGGAGCTACTGGCAGTTCATATGGCCCTAATGAACTTCAAGTCCCTCCTGCTAGGCAAGGTGGTGGAGGTGAACTCCGACAACACCACAGCCTTGGCTTACATCTCCAAGCAGGGAGGGACCCATTCGAGGAACCTGTACGAGATAGCAAGGGACCTCCTCATTTGGTCAAGAAGTCTAAACCTCACTCTAGTAACAAGGTTCATTCAGGGCAACATGAACGTCGCAGCAGATCGCCTAAGCAGAAAAGATCAAGTCATCCCCACGGAATGGACCCTTCACAAGAGCGTGTGCAACAGACTTTGGACCTTGTGGGGTCAGCCTACGATAGATTTGTTTGCCACCTCCATGACCAAGAGGCTTCCTTTGTACTGTTCCCCAGTTCCAGACCCAGCAGCAGTTCATGTGGATGCTTTTCTGCTGAATTGGTCCCATCTCGACCTTTACGCATTCCCACCGTTCAAGATCATCAACAGAGTCATTCAGAAGTTCGTCTCGCACGAAGGGACACGGCTGACGCTGGTTGCTCCCCTTTGGCCTGCAAGAGAATGGTTCACAGAGGTACTACAATGGCTGGTCGACGTCCCCAGGACTCTCCCTCTAAGAGTGGACCTTCTACGTCAACCTCACGTAGACAAGGTGCACCCAAACCTCCACGCTCTTCGTCTGACTGCCTTCAGACTGTCGAAAGATTCGCTAGAGCTAGAGGCTTTTCGAAGGAGGCAGCCAGTGCGATTGCCAGAGCAAGGAGGATATCCACTCGTAGAGTCTACCAATCCAAGTGGGAAGTCTTCCGAAGCTGGTGTAGAGCCAATGCAGTTTCCTCTACCAATACCTCTGTAACCCAAATAGCTGACTTCCTATTACATCTAAGGAATGAGAGATCCCTTTCGGCTCCTACGATTAAAGGGTACAGAAGTATGTTGGCTTCAGTTCTCCGCCACAGAGGTTTGGACCTTTCTTCCAACAAGGACCTTCAAGACATCCTTAAGTCTTTTGAGACTTCTAAAGAACGTCGTTTACCCACTCCAGGCTGGAATCTAGACGTAGTCCTAAGGTTCCTTATGTCTCCTAGGTTCGAACCTCTCCAGTCAGCTTCCTTCAAGGACCTTACCCTCAAGACTCTTTTCCTCGTCTGCCTTGCAACAGCTAAAAGAGTCAGTGAGGTTCATGCCTTCAGCAAGAACATTGGGTTCACATCCGAATCTGCAACATGTTCTTTACAGCTCGGATTTTTAGCTAAGAATGAACTTCCTTCACGTCCTTGGCCTAGATCGTTTGAAATTCCTAGCCTTTCCAACATGGTAGGTAACGAGCTAGAAAGAGTTCTTTGCCCTGTCAGAGCTCTGAAATATTATCTTAATAGGTCAAAACCTATACGAGGACAGTCAGAAGCCTTATGGTGTGCAATCAAGAAACCTTCGATGCCCATGTCCAAAAATGGAGTTTCGTATTATATAAGGCTTCTGATTAGAGAAGCCCATTCTCACATGAAGGATGAAGACCTTGCTTTGCTGAAGGTAAGGACCCACGAAGTGAGAGCCGTAGCCACTTCGATGGCCTTTAATAAGAACCGTTCTCTGCAGAGCATTATGGATGCAACTTATTGGAGGAGCAAGTCAGTGTTTGCATCATTTTATCTTAAAGATGTCCAGTCTCTTTACGAGAACTGCTACACCCTGGGACCATTCGTAGCAGCGAGTGCAGTAGTAGGTGAGGGCTCAGCCACTACATTCCCTTAATCCCATAACCTTTTTTAACCTTTCTCTTGAATGCTTTTATTGTTGTTTTTTGGGTTGTTACGGTAGGCTAAGAAGCCTTCCGCATCCTTTTTGATTTGGCGGGTGGTCAATTCATTCTTGAGAAGCGCCTGGGTTAGAGGTTGTGTAGAGGTCCTTTAGTATGGGTTGCAGCCCTGTATACTTTAGCACCTTAGAGTTGATTCAGCCTCCTAAGAGGAACGCTGCGCTCAGTAAGGAAGACGAACTTAATAAAGGCAGAGTAACGGTTCAAGTCGACTTCCTTACCAGGTACTTATTATTTCATTGTTATTCTGAAATAACTGATTATATGAAATACGGGATACTTAGCTATCCTTTAGTCATGTACACTGGTTTTCACCCACCCCCCTGGGTGTGAATCAGCTACATGATTATCGGGTAAGTTTAATATTGAAAAATGTTATTTTCATTAGTAAAATAAATTTTTGAATATACTTACCCGATAATCATGATTTAATTGACCCACCCTTCCTCCCCATAGAGAACCAGTGGACCGAGGAAAAAGTGAGGTGGTGTCAACAAGAAGTACTGCAGTACCTGGCCACAGGTGGCGCTGGTGAGTACACCCCCTTCTAGTATAGTGATAGCTGGCGTATCCCTCCCGTAGAATTCTGTCGGGCAACGGAGTTGACAGCTACATGATTATCGGGTAAGTACAGTGATACCTCGGTACTCGACCATAATCCGTTCGAGATCCGTGTTCGACCTCCGATTTGTTCGAGTACCGAATTTTTTTTCCCCATAAGAAATAATGGTATATATTCTATTCCGTTCCCAAGCACTCGAACAGGCCCAAAATATTAATAAAACGTGTACCTAAACAACAATAATTATCTAAATGTGTATGAAATTGGTCAGAAAATCCTATAAAACAATTTTAAACCATTTACTGTACTAAAATAAAACAATTTTAAACCATTTTCTGTACTGTAGTGAACATACCTTTGAGCAGCGGTTCGATGGCATACAGGGATGGATGTGGAGAGGATGGAAGGGGGAGGTTACTGCTTGGAAGGAGAGTCCCCTTCCATGATGTGGCGGGGTAGTTCTCCTTCAGGAGTTGTTTCTCTCTCCAATGAAAGGGTGGGCAGATCTATTTCAGGGGTTTCTTCTCTTCTTTGTCTCTTCTTTGGAGGAGAAACAGGCTTTGATGTAGCAGCTTTCTTTTCTTTTGTGAAAAACTGGTCTATTGTTAATTGTTTCTTCCTCCTCTGCAGTATTCTTCGAAAATGATACATGACACTATCATTAAACATATGCACTGCCCGGTTTGCTACTGCAATTTCTGGGTGGTATTTTTCAGCAAAAGCCTGCACATCTGCCCACTTGGAACAAATTTCATTGATGAGAGAACTTGGAACATCCTCCCTTACCTCATCCTCTTCTGAAGATTCCTGCTCCACAATCAGATCCTGCTGCTGTTGTTGTTGCAGGTGCAACAATTCCTCCACAGTCAACTCGGTAGAATGGCTTTCTACAAGCTCATCAATATCATCCTTGTCGACCTCAAGCCCCAAACTCCTGCCCATGACAACAATTTCCTCAACGACATCAGTGTCATCAGAAATTACAGGGGTAGCAGTGCTTGGACCCGCCTCTGGTTGGAAACCTTCAAACTCCCTCTCTGTGACACATGATGGCCACAGCTTACGCCAGGCAGAGTTCAATGTCCTATAGGTCACACCTCGCCAAGCTTGGTCAATCATGTTAACAGAGTTGAGGATGCTGAAGTGTTCCTTCCAGAATTCCTTTAGGGTCAACTTCGTGTCACTGGTCACTTCAAAACACTTTCTGAAAAGGGCCTTGGTATAGAGTTTTTTGAAGTTTGAAATGACCTGTTGGTCCATGGGCTGGAGTATGGGAGTAGTATTGGGGGGCAAGAATTTGATTTTGATAAAGCTGTATTCTTCTTTCAAGTCATCCTCGAGACCTGGAGGATGTGCAGGAGCATTGTCCATAACCAGAAGACATTTCATTGGCAAGCTCTTTTCAATGAGGTAAGCCTTAACCTGGGGGGCAAACACTTCGTTTATCCACTCAGTAAAGAATTGTCTTGTGACCCAAGATTTAGTGTTCGAGCGCCACATAACTGGTAGTGCACTTTTACAAATATTATTTCGTTTGAACACCCGGGGGTTGTCCGAGTGGTACACTAACAAGGGTTTGATCTTGCAATCGCCACTTGCATTTGCACACAGCAACAATGTTAGCCTATCTTTCATTGGCTTGTGACCTGGCATCTTCGTCTCGTCCTTGGTAATGTACGTATTGGCTGGCATTTTCTTCCAAAATAACCCAGTCTCATCACAATTAAAGACTTGTTGTGCGATCAAATTTTGTTCATTTATGTACCGATCGAATTCCCCCACGTATTTATCGGCTGCAATTTGATCCGAACTAGCTGCCTCCCCATGCCTAGTAACACGATGAATACCTGTTCTATTACGAAACTTTTCAAACCAACCCCTGCTCGCTTTAAATGTAAATGAATCACTTTCACTGGTACTCGGACTTTTCTTCACTAATTCTTCATAGATATGCAACGCTTTTTCACAAATGAACGCTTCACTAACACTTTCCCCGGCCAACTGTTTTTCTTTAATAAATATTAAAAGCAACTTTTCCATCTCCTCAATCACTTGTGGCCTTTGCTTAGTTACCGCCGTAACTCCCGTTGCAACATTCGCCTTCTTAATCATTTCTTTATGCTTTAAAAACGTAGAAATGGTCGACTTCGCCATTCCGTATTCTACCGCTAAATCGGACACTCGTACACCATTCTCATATTTCGCTATAATTTCCTTCTTCAACTCGATCGTTGTTCGCACTGTTTTCCTCTTCTCCTTCCCCTTAACACTCATTACTTTCTTGGGACTCATTATGAAAGCTAAAAAAGCAATTAAAAGCACTGAAAATCACTAAATCACAACGAATGCTGATCGCGCGTTGTCTGAGTGACGCTCTCGAGAGAACTGATGCTTCCCGAACAAGCGAGAGTGGCCGAGATGGCGCGATCATCACAAAGCCCATGCGGTCGTCACGTGTTCGGCTGGTCAAGTACCGAATTTTTGGTCGAGCACCGCAGCAAAAATTTCTCGAAAATTTTGGTCGAACTCCGAATTGTTCGAGTATAGAGTCGTTCGACTACCGAGGTATCACTGTATATTCAAAAATTTATTTTACTAATGAAAATAACATTTTTCTCAAATCTACTAAATCTATTGGAGATTGTTTCATTGTCATACCATGTGACCATTGTGTTGTAGTCCTTAACCCTGTATAGGTATCATTATTTGACCACCTTGTAGGTATCGTGGGTCAACCTCGGGTAGAGAAATTCATAAAAAAATTTATTTACAAATCAATTCGCAACCTTTTAACACTTTTACCCCCAGGCTATTGGGAACTTTCCAACCCTTAAGCCCCAGGGGTTTTTTTTCAAGCACATTTTGCAGCATATATTTTTTAAATTGTTCTAACAGCCTTAATTTTTGTCATAGAGAGGTCAGGTTGGTCTCATTCTTTTTAAAAATACCTAAAGGTTCTCATAAAGTTATCAAAAATATGCAAATAGCAGTTTTTTGCAAGGACATACCAGTACATCCATGGGGGTAAAGGGATGAGTTTTTGAAACGTACCAGTACGTCCTTTGGGGGTAAAAGGGTTAATAGCAAGAACAAATTTCAAGGAATACAGTATTTTAATCTTCAAAAAAAGTAAATAAAAGCTAAGTTCAAAATAAATATTTATTACAAATTAAAGAAATTATTATAAAAAAAAAAAAATGACTACAAAATAATTCACCTAAAATCTAAATATGGAAATAAACTAAAACTATTCTTAGAACTTATTCAATAATAATTGAGCATCATTTGCCGAGATTCACGTTTCCTGAAATGAGATTTTTTTTTTTTTTTTTTTTTTTTTTTTTGCTAGAAAAATCTATCCTCTTTTCAACATTTTTTGGGGGTAGGTAAATGACATAGTTAGTGGCTGGAATTTTTACTGGATATTGTATTATTATTGTACAACAAAAATGTGTAAAAGAATCTGCACTTGGATATTTATTTAATGTTTTATAAAGGGGAATTTTTTTTTTTTTTTCCCACATAGAGCTATGCCATGTTGTGTCGGATAGGCTCGCCAAATGGCCGCCAACCACACCCCCCTGGAAGGTCAGATCTGCTACCTGAAATGGAGAAAGAAATGTCAATATCAGCGAGTCATTTACTTATATAATTGTTCAAGGATTTGCAGAAAAATATTATGGTTGCTAGAATGAAGTTTATATATTATTTTGCAATTTAAACAAATAAAATAATCATAATTAAGTTTTCGTAAAGATACAAACTTAAAAAAACAGGAGAAATTATAAGCCGTTTTATAAAAACATTCGGGGTAGAAGACATTCACAAATACTTTACAATAATCTTTTTAGTTTTATACACGCCTAAACACTACTGCACATTCGATAATTATATAAAAATTTTATTTGTTCCGTAACCGAAATACAAACCACGCTATTTACAAAGGGTATTACTTTTAGCGTAGCTGAAATGGCGAGCCATTAGAATTTAACGAGGGTGTATTACCCCCGCGCTAGTTAGCGGGGGGTAGGGGAGTGGTAGCTAGCTACCCCTCTTCCCCCTCACACACAGGTGAATACTCACTTTAACCTTTGGCTCGGACTGTGACAGACGTCTCTGTCTTGGTCCTCGCTTGGCAGCCATTGTCTGTTTTGTCTTTACTTAATCGCTTACTTTTCATTTACTCAATATATATGTAAACATGTTTTCATGTTTGTATATATATTTGAGTATAGAAATAAGTAAGTTTCCTTTTCAGATGTGTGTGTGTAGTGTACGATATCTACGTGGAGGCCTCGGCAGTTAGGCCACCACGGCGTATTTTATGGGTGGCGATCGAGTTTGACTTATGTCTCTCTCTCTCTCTCTCTCTCTCTCTCTCTCTCTCTCTCTCTCTCTCTCTCTCTCTCTCTCTCTCTCTCTCTCTCTCTCTCTCTCTTGAGGTCGTTCACCCTTTTACTACGTGTTACTACGCCCTTGTAGCCTAGCTTCCTTTCCGTGTGGGGGGTTGCTACGCCGTACGTTTGTATCAATTATTTATGAATCTAATTGTAGTTGTTTTTTGTTTTTCAGCTTGTAGAACGATTCCTTTCGGGGTTTTCGTTCTTTCTTTAGTGTTCATTCATTTTTAAATTACATAATTACATAGTTACATAATTATAATTGTTATAATTCTTTTTTGGTTACAGCTCAACTTCCGCGAGTGTAAGTGGTTGTGAGGGCACGTGCCTGTTGTGTAATTCTTGTTCCTTTCCCTCGGGATTCCTCTTCGGAGCCTTCCCGGGGGAATGAATGTGTACTAATATTATTTGTTTTATTTTCTTTTTTTTTTACAGTTACCGATCTAGTTCGTTTCTGTAATATAGCAACGGTGTGAGCTGTCCGGTGGAGTCCTGGGGATTCGGCTGTTGCTGCCTCCCCCCTTGTATTTTCGTCAGGGGCGTGTCTCCTTCTACTGGTAGTACTCCCGTGTCGACGGACAGCTCTCCAGTTCATTTTAGAACAGTCAGGAGGCTTGCCTCCTTGGGCGGATAACTTTCCTTCCGAGGGAAGTTTTTCCTGTCCAGGCTTGAGTTTTTCCCCTTTTGGGGGGTTCTTCTCTTGCCCTTTTTTTTTCGTGCGACTATGCTCTTGGTGCTGAGCGGTCGCACCTGCAGTTTCGCTCAAGGGGCTGGGCAACTGCAGGAGCTCCTTTTAGGTCACTGGCTGACCAGTCTCTTCCACGAAGTGTTTCTCTTTCGTTCGCGAGAGAGTACACTCATAGAGACTCCTCTTCGGAGGTTTTTGCTGTTGCTGTTGCTATTGGCCTCCCTCGCCGTAAGGCCCACCGTCCGCCTCATCGTAAGGGCCTCTCATCTCCCTATAAGGGTGCTTGAGGCGCCTTTTGGATCTCCGTTTGCAGCCTACAGCTCCTTTTTCTCGATCTTCCGCCTTGGTGCAGATGGACAGCAGTCTGATCTCGTCTTCCGACGGGCAACGGTCTTCCCGACGGACAACGGTCTGCCCGACGGACAGCGGTCTTCCGACGGACATCAGTCTCCCGGCGGACAACGATCACTTCAGGGCAAAGGGTTGCCCCCACGGGGGTTCTTCCCTTGCGTGTCAGGGTTTCCCTGCACGCCCTTCTGCTCATCAGCGCTCTCCTGTTCGTCAGCGCTTTCAAGATGATCTTCCCTGCGGTTCCTGTTGGTTCCTGTTACGCGCCCTGTGCGCCCACGTTCGCCCTCGCGATCTAGAACTTCGGTTCAGGTCGGGGTCAAGGACTCTTCTTCTTTGCGCAGGCTTCCACGCGTAGCCTTCTGCTCGTCAGCGATCATCAGCTCGTCAGCGATCATCAGCTTGTCAGCGATCGTCAGCTTGTCAGCGATCATCAGCTCGCCAGCGATCTCCGGATCGCCCACGTGTGTTTCAGCCGGCACGCCAACGTTCTCCAACACTTCTGAAGGAACATGGTTCGCCAGCTACTAGCTCACCTGCGGATGCTGATCGCCATCGCGCGACCCTCAACTGCGGATGCTGATCGCCATCGCGCGACCCTCAACTGCGGATGCGGATCGCCATCGCGCGACCCTCAACTGCGGATGCGGATCGCCATCGCGCGACCCTCAACTGGGGATGCTGATCGCCATCGCGCGACCCTCAACTGGGGATGCTGATCGCCATCGCGCGACCCTCAACGGCGGATGCTGATCGCCATCGCGCGACCCTCAACGGCGGATGCTGATCGCCATCGCGCGACCCTCAACGGCGGATGCTGATCGCCATCGCGCGACCCTCAACGGCGGATGCTGATCGCCATCGCGCGACCCTCAACGGCGGATGCTGATCGCCATCGCGCGACCCTCAACGGCGGATGCTGATCGCCATCGCGCGACCCTCAACGGCGGATGCTGATCGCCATCGCGCGACCCTCAACGGCGGATGCTGATCGCCATCGCGCGACCCTCAACGGCGGATGCTGATCGCCATCGCGCGACCCTCAACGGCGGATGCTGATCGCCATCGCGCGACCCTCAACGGCGGATGCTGATCGCCATCGCGCGACCCTCAACGGCGGATGCTGATCGCCATCGCGCGACCCTCAACGGCGGATGCTGATCGCCATCGCGCGACCGCACACCTGCGGATGCTGATCGCCATCGCTCAACCCTGCGGATGCTGATCACCATCGCTCAACCCTGCGGATGCTGATCACCATCGCTCAACCCTGCGGATGCTGATCACCATCGCTCAACCCTGCGGATGCTGATCACCATCGCTCAACCCTGCGGATGCTGATCACCATCGCTCAACCCTGCGCATGCTGATCACCATCGCGCGACCGCAAACCTGCGCATGCTGATCGCCATCGTGCGACCCTGGCATGCTGATCGCCATCGCGCGACCCTGCGCATGCTGATCACTGCTCGCGATCGCTCACCTGCGCATACTGCTCGCCATCGCACGATCTCTCACCTGCGCATACTGCTCGATCATCGCGTCCGCATATCACAACGCGCCATCGCCAACCTGCGCGTTAGCGCTCACCAGCTCACCACCGATCGCTTGTTGATCCATATCGCCAGCAGTCCTCCTCGCCCACGCGGCAGCGCGTTTCCTCGCCATCGCGCTAACGCTTGCGTTCGCCGCCTCGGACTCGCTCTCATCCACCTGCCCACCCTCACGACCGCGCGACCGCTCGCCTGCGCGACCGCTCGCCTGCGCGCCCGCGCGCCCGCGCGCCCACACGCCCACGTGCCTGCACGTCTACGTGCCTGCACGTCTACGCTCATGCTCTCCAATGTTCGCCCATGCGCGAACCAACGGTTTTTTCCATCGCGCAGACGGATGGTGTTCCGTCGCGCGAACCTACAGTGTTTCTTCGCACAAATGTCGGCTTATTTCTTGCAGTATCCATTGCTCGTCTATGGGTTATCGCCCGCCGACCACCAGGAATTCCCGTCGCGCGAGCTCCAGGGCAATTGCGACCACGATTCCTAATGGGGTTTTCGCAGCATGACCAGCCTGGCGAGTTCTTCTGGAGCGTGTTTCCAGAACACTGTCTCACCCCGTAAACACAGAGCATGGCACTTGCAGAATAGGAGAAACTTAAGGGAGATCTGAGCAACACTCCTCTATTCCTGAACCTAGGTTAGCCCTTCCCCGTCATTCCCTGGAAGGATTTTTGGCGGGGGGGCCTTTCCGTTCGAGATTTCTCCATCGGACAAGGGGTGACTGCTTACCTCTTCCTCTGGGAGCTTACCAGGTTCTTTCCCTCCTCGGTTACGGCCCGAGGTTTGGTTCAAGGAAGCTACAGGAAGATCAAGGGTACTTTCCTCCTCTCGAGCTTAGGCACCTTGGCCTTTCGTCGTTAAGTATCTAACTTGCGGACAAGCTCGATGTTGTACCATCTGGACGCGCTGACTGAGGGCTTCCTTCAGGTGTCTCATCTGTGGAGGTCGACGACCTCAGACACCCTTCCATCCTTGAGAAGAGTTTGTTTGTGCCCAAGGACAGAGACTTAGACAGCTGCTGTGCGGAGTAAATCGACTTCCGGTTTCACTCCTCCAAGGCGCTTTCTTCCAGACTCTGCAGGGCTCCAGCGCCTTTTCTTTCAACCACGTCGGCCTAAGTTATCGGCTACGACAACTGGGACAAGGTGTCCAATTGCAGTTTTCTCCTGTCAGGAACAGATGGCACGGGAGACTCCCCCGGGGGGGCATAGTCCTAAAAGGAGTTCACGAACTCTAGGATTGCAGGTTTTTCGCTGGGAGGATGCTTAAGGTTACTCATCCGAATGACAGCTTCCCGATGCCCATTCCCGCATATTCTCTGTGAATAGCCAAGGATATCGCGCCTGCCCTCTCTGTCAGCGAATTCAGTGTCTCTGAACCTCTATGCCATAGCGTCAGCAGAGTTGCCCGGTTGGGCAGAATGATCCATACCTTAGGCGAAGGTCTTCCTTAGGATCATCGACGGCTTCACCCCCGGCCCCCTCAGTCGATCCTTTCTTGTAAGGAAGGATCTGAGAGGGGATGTCCATAGTCGACCTCTCAGCCCCGATCAAGTTTGTCGAACAAACTTCGGCCAGCAGAATCGATCAGACTGGTAACGAGGCGACAGGACTCCTTAAAAACCCTGGATCGGAAGGACGGGTACTTTCAGTTTCCATTCCATCCATCTTCCAGGGTGCTCGTCGAATTCAGCCTAGACTGCAAGTATTCCTGCTTAGGATGCAGTGTGGCTATCCCGCTGTGGCATAGCAGGTTTGTTTCCCCAGAAAACTCTCCCTGCCTTCCTCTTGGCCGCTCAGGTGCAGGCTTCCGCCTCCTCTGCTGTTTGGAGGGCTGGTCAACTCCTGTAGGCTTGGGTTTCGACCTTCTTCAGCGCCGGGACAAGCTTCCGGATGCTTACCATGAGTGTGGGCTCATGGTAAGCTTCCGGATGCTTACCATGAGTGTGGGCTCATGGTATTTTGCTTGGAGCCTTCTCTTCCTCTGCCTCAACATCTGGCCATGATATTGAGTCAACCGCCTTACCACATTGGAAACCCCGCTTCTCGTCCATCCAGCGAGGTTAAGCAACGTCGGTACTTGGATGGGTGACCACCTGGGGACGCCAGATTCTGTTACCACATCCTCCGAGCCTTCCTTTCGGTTGACTGTGGCAAGACTGAGGAGAGTCGCAGTACCTGTTCTCAGTCAAGCAGAGCTTTCAGCCCTACCTTGAAACGTTTCCTAGTTCTTCTTTCCTCATTGACCCGTCTATAGTCCGAACGGTCGCCTCAGGATAAGTTCCATGTGGGGCGATCCAAGTTCCGGTGGCTTCAGGCAATGTTTAACCGGACTCCCTGGCCCTATGGGACCAGCGGAACTATTAGACCTGCAATGGGTGTTGACCTATGGAGCCTCTTGATGGTAGTGGATATTCTCGTCCTTTCCCCACATTCTTGATGCGGTTCTCGGACTCGTCAAAGGAAAGGGGGGGGGGGCATGTTCCGGTCCAGGCCTATGGTCAAGACCTGAAGGATACCTCTCCATCATTCAGGCAGGCTTAGGGGCCTTAGTCTGGCCCCTCTTCAGATCCTACAGCTACTGCCGAGTCTCCCCGTTGCGCGTCGACTTCATTCTAACCAGCAGGGGATGCATTTTCACACCTTCACTTCTTGCAGTAGAGATACCGGGATGATTGAGATTCTCTCAATACCACCATCGGCTCTCTCATTCCAGGCAGGGGAATGTTTCTCTCAGACTATCCGAGCAGAGCCTCATAGAGAGAGTGTACCTAGGGGTCTTTGACCTTGGGTAACCAGCAAGTGCTGGTCTGGGGGACCTGATCGCGACAGCTTGGAACCTTAAGCTTCCGCTAGTTTTCCCCCCAGTCTCAGACCCCGAGACACTGGCAAGATGCATTCCGGTGATGGTGAGACAACTTCGACGCCTGCGTCTTCCCTCCTTTTTGTCTGCGGACAATGGGCCTCAACAAGACCAGGTTGTCTGTCAACCTTTCAATGGGAGAGCTCCACTGGGACTACGCGCAGAACGGTTTCTGGACCCTCTGCTTCCCCTGACGGATCTCCCGGGAGAGCTTCTCCCACGGCGCAGACTACTCAAGCAACCACACTGTGACATCTCTCCCGAACCGGGATGTCGCTTCGGCTTCATGCCTGGAGACACTACGCTTCCTCCTCTAGAAGAGACAACCCGCTACAGTCGCGGTACGGAGGTCACGTCATCTGCGATAGTCATCCACAGGGGTCTCCCAGGCAAAGTGAAGAGTCTAAGGTGGCTGGTGCCGTGGGAGATATACCTCTTCCCTTGAGGCCTCTTCTCCAGCAATAACAGTCTTATTGCCTTTCGGCGGGAGGAAACTCCTTTCCGCTCTCGGCAATGAAGCCTGTCGCTCAGCCTTTCCCTGACCTTCAGGCTTAAAGGAATAACTTTTTCCTGCCCGCTGGATCTATCCTCGCTCATGCGAAGCTACGATCGTCCCTGCCCTAGTCGGAGGAAGACCTCCAACTTGGAGCATGGCTCGGACTTTTAGTCCTTTAAGAGATCTTCTCAAGACCCTTTTACGACAGGCCTCGGATTGTATCCCGCCTTGGGTCTTCTGCTCACTCTGGCCACGGCCAGTGTGTAAGCAATCTTCTTGATCTCTTACTACTCCCCCCTTTCTAAGGAAGAGGGAAAGGCAACATTCAGGCTCGCTCCTGAGTTGTTGGCTAGACTCAGAATCTGAGGGTCCCGGCCCTTCGGTCCGATTCATTCAAGATTTCGAGTCTCCATTCTGTGTCTGATGTCCCAAGACCTACTCTTTCTTGCCAGTAAGGAATCGAGAGGTTAGCGCTGGGAACAGCTGCAGTTTGTCCTCAGTTGCAGCCGATTTGGGAACACAAGGAGGACATGGGGGGAGAGTCACCAGTATACCTCTTCAGCCCGGACTCAAGGACATTCATCTCGTCCTGTCTTCAGACCCTCCCCCGTCACGTCGCCCTACAGCACGATGTTGGATACATCGCAACCTCCCTCGCCTTCGAGTAATACTACTCTGTGACGCAGGTGCTACAAGCTGGAGTCTGGAAGCGTCTGATGACCTTCGCAGCCCGCTTCCTGCAGGGCGTGACCCACAGGAGTCTCGATACGTTTTCTATCGCTCTGTGGTGGCTACACAACAGCTGGTCTATCCAAAGGCTCCCTTTTGGACAGGTAGCAGAAGGTTGAGGGCATTGTTATCAGGTTTTAGTCTGCATGAACGAAAGAAGTATGTCTGGCCCTTACTTCTTTCTTCATCATCCCCTCTACGGGGAAGCAGCATCCTGGTCTCTGCATAGCTGACCTCGAACCTCTGCAGGTAAACCATGCTTCCTTGTGTTGCGAGTATTGAGTCAATACTGTCGCGTCCCCCATACCCTGACGAGGTGGTATTGGGAACGTCCTAACCCAGAGTTCCTTCTGGAACTTCAGGTCAACTGCCTAGGACGAGTCACACTTCTTCCTTCACACACAAGCTTACGTAGGCCACATGGTTCCTTGCGGAGCAAGGAACTTGTGAGGTGCAGGGACTCCTTTTCTCGAGTGCGACTCACTCGGATTCTGAGTCCCCGGGTAAAGCCAAAGCCAGTATGGCTGGGGACTTTCCACCCTTCCTTAGGGATAAGTCACCCTTTGTAAATAGCGTGGTTTGTATTTCGGTTACGGAACAAATGACAAATTCGAAGATAATTTGTATTTTTCCTAACCATACAAACCTTAGCTATTTACACATATTTGCCCGCCAGCCCTGTCCCCCAAGACAAGTCCTACCTCTAAGTGAAAGTGAGTATTCACCTGTGTGTGAGGGGGAGGAGGGGTAGCTAGCTACCACTCCCCTACCCCCCGCTAACTAGCGCGGGGGTAATACACCCTCGTTAAAGTCTAATGGCTCGCCATTTCAGCTACGCTAAAAGTAATACCCTTTGTAAATAGCTAAGGTTTGTATGGTTAGGAAAAATACAAATTATCTTCGAATTTGTCATATTACACAACTTCCCTTTATTAGGTATTGATGGGTCGAGCTCAACCCGTGGGTATCTCAGAAATAGCACAAGGAAAAGGGCTGGGATGAAATGCGTCCTCGCCTGACTGCTGCACACAATGAACTGAGGTCTCGCAGGTCAATATCTCTCACAACCAGTACAGAAGAAAAATTATGGCAAAAAAACTTTTTTTTTTTTTTTTTTACCTCTTCGTATACGACCCACCACACCTATCCACGGTTTAGAGAGAGCTCCGTATGAACCTTAGCATAGAACATGGTCTTTCTCCTTGCGTTCGCTTCAAATAAGTGCATAAGCTAACTTCACGGGCTTGTATTCCTTCTCTCGTTATGAGCATTGCAGATTGGTCTTTGTAATCTTTGGTTTCTGCTTTGTAGCAAAACTCAAAATCCATCAATCATTAATTCCAGGTTGTCGTCATTTACAGTTTCTTCACTCGGGGAAGTAACTGATGATCTGGAGGAGTTAATTTGTGTCCTGTAAGCATGCTAAAGCACTACCTTGAGATAACTCAAACTCCCAGACCTAGGTAACAGAATCTATTCTGAAGTACATGTAGAGCATACAAGGAGAGTCATCAAGAATACAATCTGCTTTTGGCTGCAGGAGACTATCAATAAAGCATTACCTTCGAGATCCCTCGGCTCAGGTTAAACTATGTGTGTGTCGTTGAGATCAAAGGAGTTGGTGCTACTGTAGCCTTCAAGAAAAAACTCGTCGGCTCAAGCTTTAGATGTAGGAGTATGGAAGCATCGGACCACCTTTTGTGAGCATTATTTGTGGGATGCACTAAGGAGCCTTTGAGTACATATTCACTGGACCTGAAATTGCTGCTCAGCAAGTCCTGTTGTGACCGTAGCTCTCCTGCAGGACAAAGTATTGTGTCCAAGATGACGGTTACAATGTAAGTCTAGGATGAGAGTGAAAGTCTGGAGCCTTTGCTCTCTCTTTTCCTCTTCCTTTGGGGCATAGCTGTTGTGATCACATGGAACTGGATGGATGCTGATACAGGCAAACAACATTTATAGCTAAAGGTTTTTCTGTTAAATGTTGAAATAGAAGTGGTCATTCATTCCACCATCCTCCTTTTGAAGGGGAGGATGGATATTTACAGCCCTTACTTAACAGATTCACTAGTCTGAGACAGGGAATTTTTAGTGCAATAGTATTGGTTTCCTGGTCTTTGAACCTACGGTACATTTGACCTTGGTTCGTGAGGTGTCTAGGATGCCACGTTCCTTACATTATCTTGTCTGAGCATAGCTATCGCTGGATTTTATCCATCCAGTTAAGTAAGAGGCACTTCACCCACCTAAGTCATATTAAAGGACGAAGGTTGTTTGTACTCGTGGGGGGACAAGCCGCAAATTTCAAAACTAATTTGTATTTTCCCTTTACCTACACACACATCGAATAGTCTGCCCTATTTTTCTGTCCTCATACACCTGACAAGACTGAGATTACCAAACAATTTTTCTTCACACAAGGGGTTACCTATTGCACTGTAATTGTTCAGTGGCTACTTTCCTCGTAAGGGAAGAAGAGAAACTTTATATGGTGAGCAGCTCTTCTTCGAGAAGGAGACTCCAAAATCAAACTATTGTTTTCTAGTCTTGGGTAGTGCCATAGCCTCTGTACCATGGCCTTCCACTGTCATGGATTAGAGTTCTCTTGCTTGAGGGTGCACTCGGGCACACTATCATATGTTTATCTTCTTTCCTCACTAGGATGATTTCCTTGTTGGAGCCCTTGTAAGGGTTATAGCATCGTACTTTTCCAACTAGGGTTGTAGCTTAGCAAGTAATAATAGTAATAATACAAACCTGACTCCTCAAAGTTAACTTTCTGCCTTCACCTAAAGTCCCAGACACAGTCGAATTGAAGGTTGTCTGCACCGGCAGAAGGGCCGGGGCTCTCCCTCCACCAGCCGCTAACTACCTGCTAATGCGCTTAAATCAAATCTCATTTTAAAGAACTCAGGTTTGTATAGTTAGGAAAAATACAAATTAGTTTTAAAGAATGTGATAAAGTATTAAAAGTTAAATATATGGGTCTTGAACATTCACACGATTGCCTTGAGAGTTCCCGTTATGCATTGAGTAAGATTTATTACTAACATCACTTTAAATGCAACTAGTAATTTATTTTCTTTATTGCAGATGAGCCAAGGTTTTCCCTTATGTATACTCGGGTGATGTCTGTAGTGACCTGAGGCCAACTTTTGCAAAACCTGTCAAGGTGAGTATTGGGAGAAGCGTATTTGATAAAATTCCAATCATGTCATGTTCGCAGAGATCAATATTTGGTCGTGAGGTTTGAATTATTTAAATTGTAGCTCACAAGGATAGTAATGTTGCACACACTATTGATCTTTAGCGGGACTTGAGCCTCAGTCCGGCTGATCGCTATGCAATGATGTTTCCAATAGGCACCGCAATACATCATAAGATACAGAAATACTACTGTATAATACAATTCCATCTTTTGCTTCCTCAGTCAACCTTTTATTAATCTTTCACATCCTTGCACCTGTCTGTCTCACCTGACCTGTCTATTCTGGGACTTGCTTCATCTCTGTTGTACAGTGAAGTATATACTTTCAGATACTTTATTGAGTCGACAATCTTCCAATCAAGATTTACCCTCGGAAACTTAGTCCTGCGTTTGTTCGCACCCAACTTTTCCATTTTTCAAATGTTGTCAAACTCTTAATTGCTTTACTGTTCACCATTAGATTTGTTATGTGTTACATTAATTTCCATTCCTCTCCTTTCCTTTCCACCATCTTCTCTTTCTCTGATATACTCTCCTCCATTTGGTAAGAGATCACCTGCTCGTCCATATTCATCCATGCATACATTGCCACCTTAGCACGAAATTCTATCCTTTTGTATATTCTCTCCCTGGTGCTCAGCATGTAATGATGGTATAAGATAGAAAACTACAAATTTACAACCGAAGAGTAACTGGTTTATCAGGTATGGAAGAAAAGCTGGAGAGAACATAGATGAAAATGCTAAGGTGGTATATCGGAATATTGTGTCACTGTTTTGAAAGATTGCAAATTTAAGAAATAAGTAGAATAGCAGATGTAATGAAGATTACCCAGATGATAATAGTGTCACGATCGAGTGTGTGTGGGCACGTGTTGGAGATGGATGGTGGGGAGGGAGTGAGGAGGGCTTGGGAGGAACCTGTAAGGGGGAGCTTGGGAGGAACCTGTAAGGGGGAGAAGATCAAGAGAGACGCAGAGAATTAGATGGCGAGATAAGGGGAAGGATGATCTGGAGAGAAGAGGTTTGTTAGAAGAGGATGCCTTTAAGGCGTTGGAGAGGGTGCATCAGGCGACCGACCCCTTAATGTTGGGATAACTTTGGGGTAGTAGTAGTAGTAACAGGTTTAGGTGCGGCAAACTGTGGCTGCCAGTGCCCTGACATCCTAAACCAGTGTTTAACTTCTTTCAAATACGTATCCCTCCCGCGAATTAGGTCCAAAGCCCACATAGTGCTGATTCTCTTGGCATTCTGAATCATAGCCGGCATCATCGTCTGTCAATCTTTTGTTTTTTAATCAATTTAACATTCTAGTTTAGCCTAGTAAGGATCTTCAAAATAAAGTATTTTTTTATGAATCAGCCACTTGGTACATTCTTCCATCTTTCATGCAACATTTTCTTTCTATTCACTCCTAATGCTCACCTTTGGTAATTGCTTTCAAGAGTATGATACCTTTAGTGTCTTTTCATTGTCCCCAAAATATTACCTACAAACACATTCATTCAACAAGCATTCTTCATTCATTTTTTCATTGCAAATACCCTTGTTTGTCACTAAAACATACCTTGGTACACTTCGTTGTTCATCCTTAAGAATTAGATATAAATATAAAATCCATTTCTTGTAGTCTTTCCCAGAATTGTCGCTGTCTTAGCCAAAAAAAAAAGAAGCTTAATATCTGACTTGGAAAGCAAAACTTTTGCATAGTATGCCTCTGAGGAGCTTTTAAGGTTTAAAGGCCACTGAAGTGGCAGAGGCAAGGGACAGTGATATTGCCCCATCAAGCAGGACAATGCCCTACAGAATAACCATATATACATATGATCAACACCCAAGCTAGGACCAAGGATGGCCAGGCAATGGCTGCTGATTACTAAGCAGGTAGACTTACAGGCTCAAAAGAATGATGAGGTTGCAGATGGTACAAGTAAGTACCGAGCTTGAGCAGGACTCAAACACCAGTCCAGGAGATCGCTAGTCATATCACGGTTCACTTATCACTCCCTCAATGCATCGCAGATTTATAAATTTATGCTGAATGTTGAGGATGATAGGGAGGCAGATATAATTGCTGTTCCAGGTGTTGAGGTGCCAGTGATGGGAGATGAGAATGAGAGAGAGATTACAATAGAGGAAGTGAGGAGAGCACTAGATGAAACGATAGTAGGAAAAGCATCTGGTATGGATGGTGTGAAAGCTGAGATGTTGAAGGAAGGGGGTGTGACTGTACTTGAATGGTTGGTGAGATTGTTTAATGTGTGTTTTGTGTTGTCAATGGTACCAGTAGATTGGGTCTGTGCATGTATTGTACCACTATATAAGGGTAAGGGAGATGTGCATGAGTGTTGTAATTCAAGAGGTATTAGTTTGTTGAGTGTAGTTGGAAAAGTGTATGGTAGAGTACTGATTAATAGGATTAAGGATAAAACAGAGAATGCAATCTTGGAAGTACAGGGTGGTTTTAGAGGAGGTAGGGGTTGTATGAATCAGATTTTTACAGTAAGGCAGATATGCGAGAAATATTTAGCAAAAGGTAAGGAGGTGTATGTTGCGTTTATGGATCTGGAGAAAGCATATGATAGAGTTGATAGGGAAGCAATGTGGAATGTGATGAGGTTATATGGAGTTGGTGGAAGGTTGTTGCAAGCAGTGAAAAGTTTCTACAAAGGTAGTAAAGCATGTGTTAGAATAGGAAATGAAGTGAGCGATTGGTTTTCGGTAAGAGTGGGGCTGAGACAGGGATGTGTGATGTCGCCGTGGTTGTTTAACTTGTATGTTGATGGAGTGGTGAGAGAGGTGAATGCTCGAGTGGTTGGACGAGGATTAAAACTGGTAGGCGAGAATGATCATGAATGGGAGGTAAATCAGTTGTTGTTTGCGGATGATACTGTACTGGTAGCAGACACAGAACAGAAGTTTGACCGACTAGTGACAGAATTTGGAAGGGTGTGTGAGAGAAGGAAGTTGAGAGTTAATGTGGGTAAGAGTAAGGTTATGAGATGTACGAGAAGGGAAGGTGGTGCAAGGTTGAATGTCATGTTGAATGGAGAGTTACTTGAGGAGGTGGATCAGTTTAAGTACTTGGGGTCTGTTGTTGCAGCAAATGGTGGAGTGGAAGCAGATGTACGTCAGAGAGTCAATGAAGGTTGCAAAGTTTTGGGGGCAGTTAAGGGAGTAGTAAAAAATAGAGGCTTGGGCATGAATGTAAAGAGAGTTCTATATGAGAAAGTGATTGTACCAACTGTGATGTATGGATCGGAGTTGTGGGGAATGAAAGTGATGGAGAGACAGAAATTGAATGTGTTTGAGATGAAGTGTCTGAGGAGTATGGCTGGTGTATCTCGAGTTGATAGGGTTAGGAACGAAGTGGTGAGGGAGAGAACGGGTGTAAGAAATGAGTTAGCGGCTAGAGTGGATATGAATGTGTTGAGGTGGTTTGGCCATGTTGAGAGAATGGAAAATGGCTGTCTGCTAAAGAAGGTGATGAATGCAAGAGTTGATGGGAGAAGTACAAGAGGAAGGCCAAGGTTTAGGTGGATGGATGGTGTGAAGAAAGCTCTGGATGATAGGAGGATAGATGTGAGAGAGGCAAGAGAGCGTGCTAGAAATAGGAATGAATGGCGAGCGATTGTGACGCAGTTCCGGTAGGCCCTGCTGCTTCCTCCGGTGCCTTAGATGACCGCGGAGGTAGCAGCAGTAGGGGACTCAGCAGTATGAAGCTTCATCTGTGGTGGAAATGTGGGAGGTTGGGCTGTGGCACCCTAGCAGTACCAGCTGAACTCGGCTGAGTCCCTGGTTAGGCTGGAGGAACGTAGAGAGTAGAGGTCCCCTTTTTTTGTTTTGTTTCTTGTTGATGTCGGCTACCCCCCAAAATTGGGGGAAGTGCCTTTGGTATATGTATGTATGTAAATCTACACCCCGAACTCCTCTCTCTATCGCAATTTTCCGAGAGCAGATATGTTTTATGTTTTTCACATTTTAATTATTCTTTTATGTGCTGAGGAGGGATGGGGGGGGGGAGATGTAGGGGTAGAGAGGGGGGGATGTTGATGAGGGAGAGGTCTAATTGGTGAGGGATCTATGGTTTTCTATACTGACACTCAATGAGTGAGCGAGCTAGGTTTATTCCTGGCATTCCATGCATCTCTCTTTTTTTTCTCTGGTATATTCAGCAATAACTATACCTTAGAAATGGTGCTAGAGGAGCATTTCACAAAGCGACACAGGTCGTTCCCGGAAATAGATTTTTCCTTCGTCAATATCCCTTTTTTGGGTCTTTAAATTAATGAAGTAAATTACAACAATACCACATATACTAGTGTAACACTTGCAATCCAGCATATTGTGCGAGCACTGAATTTTCTTCAATGAAAAATAATTTCACCACTTATTTTGTGTATAATGCAAATTCAGTTTTTCTATTGAGACTAAATCAAAATAGATTAACGTCTTTTTCTCTCTACCTCTGTATCGCAACTTCTGGTTCAGTAAGTTAGAAGAGCAAATGAGAATGAATGATGAAACAATTGTTACCAAAAGAAAGTAAACTGCCGGTTTGTAACCAATTACCTTGGTTGCTACAAATGATGTTAAGTAGAATATGACATATTAATTATAGAATTATAAGAACAATTCAATAATTTCCAAAGATTTTTAAACAAGAATCATGAAATTGTGCATCAGCATCAGATATGAAACACCTCTAAACTTCGATATGCCATTAAAATTGACAGTAAATGAAATGAGAAAAGTAATTTTAAAAAACTACTGGTATATACTTTGATATGGTAAAATAGAAATATTCGTTCAAGTAATGATTATCTCTTAGCTTGAAAAATAATCAGTATTTTGCTTTAATCAACTGATATGGAAAGCATAGACTTAGTCTGAAAGAGCTTACAAGCATTATCGTAGTCTGAAAGAGCTTACAAGCATAAACAATAGAAAAGACGTACAGTATATTTGCTGTTTTTATTTTGTAATCATCATCATCATCTACGCCTATTGACGTAAAGGGCCTCGGTTAGCTTTCACCAGTCGTCTCTATCTTGAGCTTTTAATTAAATACTTCTCCATTCATCATCTCCTATTTCACACTTCATTGTCCTCAACCATGTAGGTCTGGATCTTCAAACTCTTCTAGGGCCTTGTGGAGCCCAACTGAACATTTGGTGAACTAATCTTTCTTTGGTAGTGCCCAAACCATCTCTATCTACCCCTCATCGTGATCTCGTCAACATATGGTACTCAAGTAATCTCTCTTATAGTTTCATTTCTAATCCTGTCCTGCCATTTAACTCCCAATATCCTTCTGTAGGCTTTGTGCTCAAATCTACTAAATATATTAGAGATTGTTTCATTCTCATGTAAATAGAGTTACACCGATCTCACTAAACTGATGTATAGTCGGATTTTTATATGCAGTTTCAGGCGATTTGATTTCCAAGTTTTACTTACTTAGCCACTGTCTGATTTGCTTTTTTTCAATCTTTCACTAAACTCTACTGTATTGGAGATCATAGTTACTAAATGCTTACAAGATTCTACCTCATAGTGAACCCTCGTTTATCGCGGTAGATAGGTTCCAGACCCGGCCGCGATAGGTGAAAATCCGCGAAGTAGGGACACCATATTTACCTATTTATTTAACATGTATATTCAGACTTTTAAAACCTTCCCTTGTACGTAGTACTGTTAACAAACTACCCTTTAATGTACAGAACACTTAATGCATGTACTGCAGTACCCTAAACTAAAACAGGCACAAATATTAAAGGCGATTTTATATCATGCGTTTCCTCAACACGCCAAGAAGCACGTTAAAAAGTGGCAACCAATGTTTTGTTTACGTTTCTCTGATCATAATGAAGAAACAAACGCATTTACTGTACACATCTGTGTATAGGTTAGTTTTTGCATCGATTATATTGATTATTCAGTACAGTATGTTGATTTTGTTATTACCAATATGTATATATATATATGGGTTATGAAAAAAATCCGCGAAGTGGTGAATCCGCGATGGTCGAACCGCGAAGTAGCGAGGGTTCACTGTAATCCTTTTTCCTTCCTATGATATTTCATCTAACATTGCATACTCCATTCTCATCTGTCTTTCTTCTACTTATCTTCAGCCCAACCTCATTTGATATTTCATGCATTCTGGTAAGCAAGCATTGCAAATTCTGTAATGTTCTGCTAACAAGGACAGCCTCATCAGCATACTCTGGTCTGCTAAATTCCTATCACCAATCCAGTCCAATCCTTCTCCACCATCTATGACTGTTCTACATATTACAAAATCGATGAGGAGGATAAACAGCATAGGTGACGACACATTCCTTTGGAGTACTCCGCTGTTCGCTGGAAAATCGCTTGATAAGACTCCACTAACATTAACTTTTCACTTGCTATGCTCATGAACAGACTTAATCAAATTCACATATTTAAGAGGAATTCCATAGTAATGCAGGACTCTCCACAAAATTGGCCAGTGCACTCTATCAAAGGCTTTTTCAGTCCACAAATCCCATCAAAAGGGGATTTCTATATTCAACGCTTTGCTGTACAACATGTCTCAAAATGAAAATCTGGTCAGTGCAACTTCTACCTTTTCTAAATCCTGCTCGTTCATCTCTCAGCTTTTCATCAATCTTTCTCCAGTCTCTTTAGATTAAGCATATTATATACCAGTATTTTCATGACTCATGTACAGTAAGTGTTATGCCTCTGTAATTATTGCAATCAGTCAGTTTTTTTTTTTTTTTTCACTCTACAAGAAACTGTTGAGCTTGAACCAGGCAGGGACGTTTCCAATAGTCAGTCTAGAAAATTATCCTGACCCTTGCCTCTGCCACATTTAAGTGGCCTTCAAACTTTAACCTTGATGAGGAAAGCAGTAGTGTACCAAGTTGTAACCTTGTTTGTGTGTTATTTTCTTGGGCAGTAGAATTGACAGAACTTCAGAGGTTCAAAATTACAGTGAATGTTTTTATGTTGACCAGAGTGACATGAATCTGTCTTCATAGTTTATATATGACAGATCTGTTTTAATGTTGTTGCTGATCTTAACACTTTATATCCATTTATCAGTACTTCTCATATAGTTTATTTCCGTTTCTTTTCCTCACAGGTATTTTATGTGTTAGAGCCATTGGGCTTACAGCATCTTGCTTTCCAATTAAGGTTGTAGCTTAGCAAGAAATAATCATAATAATAATGATAAAAAGGAAGATGATAATGAAATGACTGTACAATAATAATAATAATGATAATAATAATTATATTAACCCTTTTACCCCCAAAGGACGTACTGGTACGTTTCACAAAAGCCATCCCTTTACCCCCATGGATGTACCGGTACGTCCTTGCAAAAAAATGCCAGAAAATTTGTTTTTTTCATATTTTTGATAATTTTTTTGAGAAAATTCAGGCAATTTCCAAGAAAATGAGACCAACCTGACCTCTCTATGACAAAAATTAAGGCTGTTAGAGTAATTCAAAAAAAATATACTGCATAATGTGCTGGGAAAAAAAATAACCCCCTGGGGGTTAAGGGTTGGAAATTTCCAAATAGCCCGGGGGTAAAAGGGTTAAGGCTGTACATCTCACTCCCTCTTATAGAAGTGAAAAATGGTCGGGTATGTACTGCACAGTATGGCGTCAGTTTGAAAGGATGTGTAAATAGTCGTACAGTATTCATCATTGTTTTATTTTTTCTTTGAATCATCATTGCTATTTGTATGTCTTCATCTCTTTGTTGATTTACCTTTTTGTTTGAATTTTAACTATTCTCAACATTGGGTCATTCCATTTGGAACTTTTCTCAACCAATGTTTATGGCCTTGCTAGTTTCATCCATGTAAAGTAACCTGTTTGAATAATTAAACTCTTCAACTTTAAAAGCTGAAATAAGAAAGGTTGGGACAGTTTTGACAATTTTCCTTTTATTACAGATATTTTTTGATGGATGAGCACTGACAATGGAAATTCTCGAGCTTTTGGAGGACATACAAGATACTGTATATAAAGTCGTCGCTCCTATTATTCAAGATTTAAAATCATCGCTTCTAATATTTATAACTAATTGTTCATATTTACCATGTTTTCTAGAATGTGTTTGATTTAGAATAATTCTTAATATGAATTAAATTTAAAATCAAGTTTTATATTAATTTTTGCAGATACATGTAACTGTTGTCTTTTTCTTGAATTTCATTGAAATTAATGTAAAATGCAATGTACTCTTAGTTAAGGTTACAATTGCCTCAAGATCTTTGATAAAAACATTGTAGATGAGGGAGTAGTACAATTTCAAATTGATCACTCGAGTAAATCTGACACAGAAAAATCTTAAGTAAACATTTCTTAATACTGTAATGCATTCTTAAAATCTTGTGTTTGTAACAAAAAAAAAATAATAATAATAATTTAGCTTTGTAAAGAAATCTAGTCAAGCTAAGGGGATAGTGCATTTTAAATTTGTAACTGGTGGAATTGAATGCAATATTTCAATTTTAATGTTTTGTAAGTTCTTATAGAATCATTCGATTTTTCTTCTTATTTTATCAAAATTCACTGGAACTAACCAATTGCATTTTCTTTATATATTGTCTTTATGGGATTTATTATTCTTACAGAAATATTTGGTTTGTTCAACTTCAACATGTGAACAACAATAACCTCTAACACGATTTTAAGATATTTTAAAAAGATTTTGCTGGTATGTTTTAATTTCAGTGCTCAAAGAACATAAAATTCATTTCGTTGTTTGTGTTGTAAGTTTTATTCTTACGCGGATACAAACTTCTGAGTCATTTATTTGGGGTAACTACAGTAATCATGTTTTCTACAACCGGCCTATCAAAATTTTGGTTGATTGTGTCATGCTTTGTTGCTGGGTAAACATCGTATGCACAAGGAGCAGGAGGACACATACTCACAACATCTCTATCTCTTCACAACGCTGCTGGCCGCGAAGTGAAGAGGTTGTGCTCTCACTTCCCTATGATCGAGCCTTTTGCATTTATATCCCTACTCATCTAGTGCTGTGTTCTCTTGTGTTTTCTTTCTTAATTCACAGTCATATGAGTTACTATTCATTATCTGTAAGTTATAAGTGAGTGCTTATGTCTGGTAAAACTTGGTATTCACATTCGTGCCCTGGACAGGATAGCGACTGTTGTGGCATTCTTATGAGCCGGGCAGACATAGACACACATCTTCTTTGTCTCTCTCGCCTAGACAAGAGATGTTCAAGGGAATCTCCATGTAAAAACTGTAGGTTGTGAACTTCTCCCAATGGGAATATTTTTTTTTCGTCATAGGAAGCTTAATGATATTTTTACTTTACTCTTTCTCCTCCCAACGGGATTTAGAGACTCGTGTCATTCTATGCGGCGAGAACTTCCATTCAGTTTTTCATATTGAGAAATCCCTGAAACCTTATCTTCAAAAGATACGCACATCCAGGCGAATGTCGGATTACGCACATTGTGATCTTTAGGAGCCACGTCCCAGCACATCAACCAGAATGATGGAAAATGGACAGGCATGTTCAACAAGATGTTTCCGTTGGAGGGACTCCAGAGTTAAGACTACTAACCCCACTGAGTCGTGAGGCATCCGTGGTGGAAGAGGAAAGTTAGCAATTCCCATCACGTTCTCGCAAACTAGGTTTGCCTTATAACTATGGTTTCCCTAAGCATTGGTTTCCTCTCCAGAATCTTGAGAGATCTTTAGAGGCTTATGATATTATTATTACTTGCTAAGCTACAACCCTAGTTGGAAAAGCAAGAAGCTATAAGCTCAAGAGCTCAAACAGGGAAAAATAGTCCAGTGAGGAAAGGAAATAGGTAAATGAACGATATGAGAAATAATGAACAATTAGAATTAAATATTTTAAAAACAATAACATAAAAAGAGACTCATGTCAGCCTGTTCAACATAAAAAAATTTGCTGCAACTTTGAACTTTTGAAGTTCTACCGATTCAACGAACTGATTAGGAAGATCCTTCCACAACCTGGTCCCAGCTGGAATAAAACTCCTAGAATACTGAGTAGTATTGAGCCTCATGATGGAGAAGGCCTGATTATTAGAATTAACTGCATGCCTAGTATTATGAACACGATAGAACTGTCTGGGAAGATATGTATGTAAAGGATGATCAGAATTTTGTAGAATCTTATGCAAAATGGGTAATGGACTAATTGAATGTGACAGTGCCAGAGATTAATATCTAGATCAGGAATAAGAAATTTAATAGACAGTGAGTTCCTCCGACAAATTAAGATGAGAATCAGCAGCGGAAGACCAGACAGGAGAACAATACTCGAAACAAGGTAGAATGAAAGAATTAAAACTTCTTTAGAATAGATTGATCTCTGAAAATCTTAAGACTTTTTCAATTAGCAATTTTGTTTGCAATTGAAGAAGACAGACCTAATGTGTTTCTTAAGTCAATTTGCTGTAGAGAATTACACCTAAAATTCTAAGTCACAGAGTTCAAGAAACTTTATAAATGTTGCAATCTGGATGTTGAGGAGCAATTGTCCCTGACCTATAACAATCATATTTTGAGTTTTGTTAAGATTCAACTTCATGCCCCATAATTTGCACCATGCACTAATTTTAGCTAGGTCTCTATTAAGGGATTCAGCAACCCCAGATGAAATTGATGCAAAGAGAGTAGCATCATCTGCATATGCAACAAGCTTGTTTTCTAGGCCAAACCACATGTCATGTGTATATAGTGTGTAAAGCAATGGGCCAAGAACACTACCCTGAGGAATACTAGATATCACATTCCTATACTCACTATGGTGCCCATCAAGAAAAACTGTTATCTATTAATTAAAAATACAATATTAATGCTAACAAACAACCCACCCACTCCCAACTGTTTGAGTTTGAAAAGAAGGGCCTCATGATTAACACGGTCAAAGGCAGCCTTAAAATCAAGGCCAATCTTATGAACTTCCTAACCACAATCAGGAGATTTCTGTACAGAATTGGAGATTGTTTATAAGACATCACATGCTCCAAGGTAACTTCCTAACCACAATCAGGGGATTTCTGTACAGAATTGGAGATTGTTTATAAGACATCACATGCTCCAAGGTAACTTCCTAACCACAATCAGGGGATTTCTGTACAGAATTGGAGATTGTTTAAAAGACATCACATGCTCCAAGGTCTTTACGAAAACCAAATTTCAAACTAGGGAACAGATGATTACCTTCAGCAAATCTCTCAAGATGTTTTGCTAAAAAACGTTAAAAAACTTGAGATATGGGAGTTATGGAAATTGGGCTGTAATCAGCTGGACTTGAACAACCACAAACACATACATATATATAGTGGAGTAACATTAACAATTCTCCAACAAGTGATGAAAACTCCTCTTCTTGCTAACTTGCGTGAAATAACATAACTTTGGAGATAAGAAATCTGCAATCTTTGTAAAAAGCAAAGGAAAAATACCATTTAGGTCTTCACCTCCATAAGCATCAAGGTTCATCAAAAGATCTATAATTTCACGAGATAAAAAAGCTAAACTAGTTAGTTTAGCCTAAGGAAAACAGGAATGAGGAAGATCAAGTTTCTTATTACTCTGCTTACTGTCAAACACCTCGGCCAAAAGGATTACCTTTTCCTGTGGACAGTGAGCAACAGAGCCATCTGGTTCAAGTAAGGGAGGAACTGTTGCATTTACACCAAAGAGTGCAGATTCAAGGGCAGGTCAGCACTTATGTTCCTGGGTTGTACCAAAAAGGCTTCTTTTATGGTTACTGTACATAGTATAAATTTGAAGCATAAATTTTGTCCAAAAGCTCTAAGCTGAGTATAGTTAATTCAAGTCAAATCTGATCTGTTACCCTTCCAAAGATGATAGGCCTTCTGCTTCTCTAAATAAGCACGTATACAATTCTCATTGAGCCTTGGTTTGTCCTTCACTTGGCACCTTAGCATACGAGAAGGGATACGCTTATCAATTATTTTGACTAGATTCTCATTCAAAGGGACAACAGGATCAACAGTACTATGCAATTGTAACCAATTCAACCACCAAAGATCACTCAAAATCCCATTCCAGTCTGCTTGAGATTTCATATAAATCCCAATGAGTATAGTACATCAGGACAGGCTGCTCAGTCTTCACTACTAATGAAATCAAGGCATGATCAGATGTCCCTATTGGAGAACTGACCTTACTTGTTATAACGCCAGGGTAGTCGTATACAAGGTCCAAGCAATTACCAGACCTGTGAGTAGCTTCACTTAAGATTTGCTCGCAGCCTGATTCGGAGGTAAAGTCTAAAGCTCTTGAGCCGTGTCGATTGGTAGGAGAACCAGAATTTAAACACTCCCAACGGTGATCATTGAAATTGGCAAGAAAAACAAAAGAGGCCTTTTTATCATCATCTTGTATCTTAGCCATAATGGTAAGAGGACAATCGAAGATAGAATCATCCATGTCTGGATTCTGATAGATAGAACTCATAAAAATTGGGCCTGCCACAAACTTGTATTACCTGAATCTTATGACATCCACATTCATAGCAGAACTTATGAGAAGCAGGGTGCTCGGTCCTAATATACACTGCCATTCTCCTGTCCCTAGAAAAGGCATCCCTTTTCAAAATTATTTGCTACTCAAAACCAGTTGTAAGAAGCTCACAGATAAGTGCCTCATATTAGAATCCAAAGTTTTGGAGCACCAAAGAACATCATATTGTCTCAACACAACTGTAATGTCTTGAATATTTGCATGAAGACCTCGAATATTGTAATAGAGTAGACGACATTGAAAAAATTCAAGACATACTGGTCCCAGATTTTGCTCCATATGTCTCGACAGCGTAAGAATTGATGGTAATAAAAAAAGATGCATCATACTTACAACTTGCAAATCAAATTAACAAGAGTGACGAAAACAATATGGACAGAATTAGAAAGTAATTTATCAAATCCATGGACTATAGAAAAAAAAAACATCAGAAAAACTGGTTAACATAGACCCAATACACCAAGCAAGGCTAAATAACCTTCAGGATAGCCATTTCAACTGAAAGGCGGACAGTAAGGATGATCTTGAAAAGAAAAACACATAAGGAAAAGACAACCTGTTGAAAAACCTCTAGACATCCATGGCCCTTCTATTAAGGCTGCCCAACACCATTTAAAAAACAAGGAAAAAAAATAAGATAGTGTGCCCGAGTGTACCCTCAAGCAAGAGAACTCTTAACCCAAGACAATGGAAGACCATGGTTCTGAGGCTATGGCACTATCCAAGACTACAGAACAATGGTTTGATTTTGGAGTGTCCTACTCCTAGAAGAGCTGCTTGCCATTGCTTTAGTAACAGGTATTAGAAGTTAGAACATTACATTAATATCTAATAAGAAAAGGAGTGCAAAACTGTATCTCCTATTCTAAGAGGTATCTCTCCTGCCTCTTATTGTGACCAGCTATCACTTAAACGGTTTGCATTTAGCTTACTATTTATCTATATTATGAATATTAATATTTTTTTAAGTGGAAAGTTGGGGTAAAATGCCACTTATTTCAGAAATAATGTTAAATTGCAAAGATCTAATTTTCATTATTCCTTTATTTCTTCAGTCATATTACGAATCTGTTTCAGCAGAACATAACGACCGATTTCCTTCCTTACCGTCTGCTTACGAGTCGGTCTCTTGTCATGAATGGTAAGAGGAAGAGAGTCCAAAGAAGGATGAGTTTCTAATGAATTTCTTAATAGGAACCAGTCCCGTCAGGAGCTGGGCCAAGATTCAGATCCTTCATTTATAATTATACCAGATTCGTAAACATTTGGATCCAGGTGAAGCATTAGGTTTGATGAAGATATTCATCTTATCTGTCATAGTGTTGGCAGTGGAGAACCTCTCCATGCTCAGGTGACTGGGAGGTGTTGTGTGATTGGTGGTTTCTTTCTGAGCCACCCAAGTGCACACTATATGTTAGAAGTACCACTCTCTAATCAAAATACAAATACCATGATGATCCTAATAAAGCAGTTTTCATATAAAGAAAATTCTGAGGTTGATCGGGTCATCAAGTCTACCTACCCTTTCCTGGCAGGGAAAGGTCTATGTGCGTATGGAAACTCTTAACTCACTGTCTGTTGAACTGGATGGAGCTGTCATAACACAGGGCACATCTAGTGAATGACCTAGTCATTTAACCTCAGTATTTTCTGCCTCTTAATTCGTAGCATCTAGAGACGGGAGCTATATTAGGGTTGCCATTCCAATCAAACGATGCTTCGATGTTGTCCATGCTATGCTTCGCTTTGTGCCTTGTGCTTTTTCTTTGCTTTCAGTACATTTGGGATTATGAGTATTTCTCAAGTGAATATGAGAACTTTCCCTAATCTCGGTGGAAGGTTCTTCTGGCCCCTGTCATGGTAAGCAATGCTTCTTTACCTCAACTTATGAATTTTGCATGATTTAGGAAAAATCAAATAGGTGTCGGATTCCTCCCCTTTTGTGTCTTCCTCTGTAGAGAGCAAGAAGCTAAAGCCTTCCTTCCCAACTTCAGGCCTTTCTCTTTCAAATCCATCCTTATTGAAGCTTACCGCAATAAAGATTTAGCTAAAATTAGTGCATGGTGCAAATTATAGGCTTGAAGTTGAATCCTAACAAAACTCAAAATAATTGTAAGTAGGTCGAGGACAGTCGCTCTGTAATTGTCGTGTTTCTTTATCTGCGTATGACTTGAAATTTTAGGTGCGATTCTTGATAGAAAATTTCCTTTTGAGAAAAACTTTCGGTCTTTCTCTTCTTCAATTGCACAAAATGTTGGTGTATTAAGAAAGTGTCAAAATTTTTGGTTATCAACATATTCTGAAGAATTGTTTTAATTCTTTCATTCTGCCTTGTTTTAGTATTGATCTCCTGAGCTGCTGAATCTCATTTCAACTTTTTTGGACAGGAACTTGAGGTCTATTTGTATGTCTTATTTCTGGTCTAAAAATTATTCTCTTCCACTGATGTTCAGCTAGTTCGTTAGCCTATGCCTGTTGCATAAAATTTTTCATAATTCTAACTACACTTTGCATTCACATCTTCCTGGACAGTACCATCCTCTTTTAAAACTAGGTATGCAGTTAATTCTAATAGTCATGCTTTCTCTATCATAAAGCTCAACACTACACAGTATACTAGAATTTTCTTCCTTAGCTATTTGAATTAGTGGAATTTAAAAAATTCAAGCTTACAGTGAATTTTTTGATGTTGAACATGCTGACATAAGTCTCTTTTATAGTTTCTTGTAGTCTGTTTATTTCCTTTCCTCACTGGGCTAATTTTCACTGTTGTAGCCCTTTGGCCCATAGCATCCTGATTTTCCAACTAGGGTTGTAGCTAAGTGAGTAATAATAGTAATGATAATGATGACCTTTGCCCTTTCAGGCTTATCTAGAAATGGAAATACTAACATAACTTTTGATATGGTTGTCCAAACTGTATATCAGTTAAAGTAGCTTCTGGCAATTTTAAACTTAATCCCAGATAATTGCAGAGTTTTGAGAGGAAGTGTACAGTGGAGCCATACCCGTCATTTTCCTCGTGTCGCTAAATATGGTGCCTGCCTTTGGAAGGAGCAAGTGTCCTTGTGACTACCACAGAGTGGCAAGTTGTTCCTGTTCTTAAAATATTTTTAATTTTCCTTGTTTCCTCTCCTCACCAGGCTATTTTCCCTGTTGTTGCCCCAGGGCTTATAGCCTCCTGCTTTTCCAACTAGGGTTGTAATGATAATAATAACAACTATCTAGAGCCAAAAGTAGCCCTACTTTACTGCAACCATCAGTAGTCCCTCAGTAGTGTTGATGTACGACAGCATGACTTCCGAGAAGTATATTTACAAGCAAGGAGAGACTGTTACGCCTCCTTTGCTAATAGTCAATGTGAATGTCATTCACCTCTCAGCCTTCTGCATCCCAGTGAAATAAGTGTGATAGGAGTAATAGACTATTGGTCAACTAGGATGATAATTGCTTCTCTTTTGTCTTTGAATTGTTGAGTTCTGAGAAACCCCATCATTTGCAGTTCCTCAATTATAAATAGGTTTGATGATTATTTGAATCTAAAATTAGCAGCACATAATTCTCTAGTTCTGTTCCAGATGCTGGCCATCTCTCCTGGGAGGGGATGGATGTGTTAAGACTTTCCCCAGTTCTGACTAATCTCTAATAGTTTCAGGTGGAGTGGTACCTTAACTTTATAGATCTAATTATAGGGGTTCCAAGGAGCTTCCAGATTGACCAATTCTGTTGCAATAACTGCACTTGATTAAGTTCCACTTTGCTGTTTTGTAAATACTGTATCTCCACAGTTAAAGTTTACCTACCACTTCTGAAAGAGGGACTTCGAGGCCGCTCCGAAGTAACTTTGAGATCCCTGTCACTGGTGTCATCTACAGAACACTGCATCATTCTAGACCACTATTCTTGATGATTATGAAAGCATGGTTATCTTTGAGAGAAGCATCTGATGGGGCCCCTCCCGAGGCATATATACGTGGTAATGCAGCAACTAAGGCTTCAGCAGGTACCATAATGGCGCCTCTTACTCCCCTCAACAAGGCTTCAGATCAAGACCTACTACTAAAGACAGTCTTCTTTTTAGCTGTAGCCTCATCAAAAAGAGTGAGCAAACTACATAACCTATTTTTTTTTCACACTCTAGAGGGTGGAAAGATCTTTCTTTTACTTTTGTTACAGAATTTGTAGCCAAGATCCAAAATCTTTCTAATAATGATACCAGATTTCACCCCTCTACAGTTCTGTCATTTAAGGAGGTAACTGAGGATTCGCACAGTTTACTTTTTCCTGTAAGGCCAGTTTACTTATACCTTAAGAGAATGCTTCCTGCCACCTGTCCTTCCATATCTTTGTTTGTTAGCACAATTCAAAACAAGAAAGGCGTGTCCAAGATCATAATCTTCTGGTCACGGGGATGTGATTATGAAAGTTTATATCTTTGGTAAAAGCCCATGACATTCTTGGTCTTTCCTCAACCTTAGCATTATGTAATAACCACTCAGTAGACACTTAGAGAGAGCCTGTTTGGAGAGCCTTCAAACCCTCGGGTTACCTAGCCCCCTCCCAGGGCTCACAATATTCATGGGCTTTCTGCAACCATAGCTTCCTGCAAGATCCAAAATCCACCTTTTTGTGTCAACTGATCTGACTTTCATCACTCGAGAAGGGACTGAATTACTTCTATGCCCTGTTAGGGCAGTTTATCTCTATTTGATAAAGACTGAACCTTGTTGAACCCAGTGTCTCCAACTTATTTGTTAACAACAATGGGTAAAAAAAAAATTGTAACCAAAAATACAGTTTCTATTTGACTACAAAAGACAATTATGAGGCCTCCATCCCTTTGCCGCGCTTCTCCCAGAGCTCGTAATATCCGTGGTCTTGCCGCAAAGATTCTTTTCACTAAAACCACTGGATACCGTCGGTACTTTTGGCAGGACCTTGGGAGAGGAAAACTACCATTCCCATTTGATAAATGGTGCATACAAGATCCTAGACACCTGCTCTCTAGGCCTTTTAGTGGTTGTTACCCAATATTTGGTGTAGAAGCTGTGCTTCAGCAGTAGTGTTATCATAGTGTCAACTTATCAGTTACTTATTAATACTTGATGTGTGAGCTGAATTTAAGTAACCTTTCACCCCATCCTCACTATTGCGGCTCTGGTAGTATCGAAACCTCTTTGAATCATGAGGATACTTGAATGTGGTGAAAGGGTTTGTGGATCGCCATGATCAGCAAAACTACAAGTTAAGGACACCATACTAAGTTGGTTTGCTGTGAATACTTGCTGTGTAGTTTGGACCTCGTACCAGAAAGTATTTTTGTATTTATGTTGGGGATACCTGAATGTGTTAGCCTTGTCGAAGCAAGTTTGATAATTACACAGCACTCATATGCCATTGATCATTCTGAAGGTTGGAAAGTTTCCTTCTCTATATGCCCCACAGTTTGTGGTGAGGACAGATGACCTGTCAAAATTGGATTTTTGCAATCGAGACGATCTGCTACTTTGTCCTGTGAGGGCGTTGAGATGCTAAATCAAAAAAGAATATTTCATAGCTCTGAATAATAAGCTTAAGAGAATGACCTTCAAAAAAACTGTTTCCTTCTGGCTTTTAAAGATTATCAGATGTTCTTACCACTCTTTGGAGGTGCAAGGCACTGGACCCTCGAGAGTGAGGTCATACAAAGTCCAGAGTATCCGGGTCGGTTAGCCATGCAAGTTTTGGTCTTGAGAACTTCCACCTCCTCAGGATAAGTCTCCCATTAAAAATTGATGGTTTGTTACACCTTCAAGTTACACAGCCTTCTTCAACCACCCCGCAGGCACCTTTGCCAAAGGTCAAAATGAAGGCCAAGCTGCCTGTCGAGTGGTGGCTTACCTTCCACCCAGTAAGCGGCTATGTTTACCTTGTTAAAGTTTAACAGCTGCTCAGCAGCGCTTTTATTGCGAGTTCCTTTATATTTTTTGTGGACTTTATTGTTGCTTTTGCATATACTGTATATCCTAATCTCGCTGAAAGGCCATTATATTAGATCTAGTCTGTTGGTATAGTGTTCTCGTTTCTATTTAAATTATGCCCTCCATGCAGGGTCCTTTGCTGACGTGTCAATTTACAGGTTGGGATAATCTTGCAGATTTCAACATTAATTCTCTGGTGCCCTTTATACCAGGTACAGTAAGAATGTCCTTTGGAATTTTAATGACAGCTTTATTATTTTTGGTGCTACTCAGTCATGAAACGTATTTTTAAAGCTGCTGTAAAATGCACGTTTTGGAATTCCACATGAAACTGGTGCCCTATTTTGCTCTGTCAAATCTTAACAGTTCTCGCCTTGTTTCTCAATCTTGTCATTCAAGGATTGATATTGTATAAAGTTTCCCTCAATTTTTAATCTTAAGATTTAGATGGGTATCGTGGAGAGAGAGGACCTTTCACCCTTTGCCTTATGCTTATCGGGTAAGATTGTTCTGAAGGCTCTGCATAGCATCACTTTTTTGGTCATCGCATTTTCGATGTTTTCTTATTTTCATCATGATCCCTTTCAAGTCTTTGTAAATAGCCGTCCAGTTTCTGTTTTAGCCCAAGAGATGTATAGGGTTGCGTTTTCACACCACTGATGTCTATCCTGTGTCATTTTAAGTGGCTAGTCTCTGCCTCTTCCTTGTGCCTAGAAATGTTGATAGTCTTTGTAAACATTGAATGGGTCTTTTTTCCTGTATGGGGCCAGTTCCTTGATGTTTTTTGCTTCCAATTTCCAGTTTCCTTTTGAAATTGTCTGTCATTGAATCATTTTAATTGTTACTTTGACCAAAAGTTGCAGAATCGTAGTACTTCCAACTATTTTAAATGAAAAGTGTAGAAAAATACAAGAATCTTTCAAACTTTTCAAGTTCTCTCCTAGTTTTGAGAAGTTTGTGAAGAAATTACCATGTTACTTTTTTTTTCTTTTCTGTAATTATTTACCGGAGAAATTACCAGAAATATTATTGCATAGGTTTTTAATATATATTAAACAAAAATTTGTGTATAGGAAAATAGCTGTATTGGTTACTTTGTGGTTCTCTTGTATTGCCATCTAATTTTGCTGTACCACTTAAGAAAATAGTCGTCTTTTGCTAAGTTCTACTGATTAATTAGTACAAGTTGCTGAGTAATGTCAATATGTGATCTGTGTACAGTAGTTTGAGATTTTATGATTTTTATATGTTCTACTTTCATTTAGCTTTTTCACAGTCTTGCTTTGATAGAGAATCAATTTACATCCTTAAGCCAAGTTTAGATTTTTAAAAGTTTATTTGCATCATCAGCGCTTTTTAAGTGCAAACTCAAATTACCATTCAAATCTGAAGTTAGTCAATCAAAAACCTTGTTTACATGTTTATTTTGATTATGTAATTTTTTTTATGGGAAGTAGATATATATTTACATTCAACATGCTAATGTTTAAAGAAATGATTAATTGAACAAATGTAGTTTGGCAAAGCCTTTTTTTTTTTTTTTTACGTAAATTTATCTCCAACTCTGGGAACAAAATGACCAATGGTAGTTCCCAGCCACTACAAAGTTGACATATCTTTTAGGGTATTTTATTTTGTATTTCAGATTTTAAAGTTAAATTTAATATCTGTAGCATAGAATTGTCTTTTTGATTTGATGTCAATCAGAGAAGGAATTTATGGTAAAGGTTAAATGAAATTTAGTATAATGATTATACTGTACGTACAATTGGGTATCATACAATGTTTCTTGTCAATGTTTAACCATGGAAAACCTATGAATAAATTAGGGATTGTATAGGTGAGAGATAGTCCTCAAATGTCTTTGTTTTCACCAAATGCTAACAGATTTTTTATCCATCTTTATTGTTCCCTTTTCTTTGTCATAGGAATATTTATGTAAAATTTCTTTAGACTAATTATTTTTGTCCACTTTTAAATGGTGCCAAATCTCTTGCCAAAGTCAAAACCGATTTTAATCAGGCTAAAATCCAGTAAAATATTCATTGTAAAATTTCTTTAGATTCATTTTATTGATTCAATTTTAAATGTTGCCAAAGTCAGAAGAGATTTCTATCAAGATAAAATCCAGTGAAATATATGTTTAAAAGTTCTTCTTAGACTAATTTTGTTTCTATTTTAATTGTCAAAACTTTTGTGTTAATAGATTTATACTTAACTTTATTGCTTAAATATCTGACTTATGGTAATAACTGCATTGGTTAGAAGGTATCTCAGTTGGCATTTTAATTTCAAAGTGTTTACATTTCATTACAAGAATAATTTGTATCACTGTACACTATGTATCATACATTTGAGTTATTAGACCACATAATTTAGCAATTGTGGTCAAAGTTTCAGATGTAAAAGCATGTCTTAATTTTTATCATTTGTACAGTTGACTGGAGAGATCTATAGCCGAAGTCCCACAAAAGGACTTATGAATCCCAAGGATTTGTATGGACTTCTTTGTGGGTCATTGACCAGATCTCTAAAGTCAATTGTGCAAAAACCATGATTTTACATAAAAAACTTTGACCACAATTCCTAAATTTTGTGGACTATTACCTCAAATGCATGATACATTTACAGCGATGCAAATTATTCTTGTACTGAAATGTAGAACTTGGAAATAAAAATGCAAACTGAGATACCCTCTAACCAATGCAGTTATTACTGTAAGTCAGTTATTTAACCAATAAAGTTAAGTTTAATCTATTAACACAGGAGTTTTGGCGATTAAAATAGAACTGCAAGATACATATATCATGAAATTTATGTAAAATTGTACTATGTAAAAAATCCTTATGCTTATGTTGTGAAAATGAACTTTAAAAAATCTCCTATTTCTATATATAAAAAAATTAAGGAAAACAATAAAGGAAAAATTCAGAAAAATTAACTTTTATTGCCCATAAAAATACAAAGGTAAATTATAACAAAATAAATAAATAAATTTTTTTTATTAATTTTTTTTTCTGGACATATTAGTGTCCCCCCCAAATAAGGGGCTGACTTCACAGAATTGTATTTGCTGGCTCTACCTGCTTCCCAGCATACCAGAGAACCTTATATAGAAGTCAAACAGTCCCGTAACATCTCCTGTGACGAGTACGGTGACATTGTCTCATTCCTCCGAATGGAGAAGTTGAAATTGTATGGCAACTCTTTGTTTACTGGAAGTAGACTATCGCTGGGACATCTCCCAGTTGGTTAACATTTAAGGAAATGGGTATCATTTACAACAAATGATAATTAGTCCAGGAATATCATAACTGGAAACTGCTGCTGCGGACAATTTTTTATCTTGAGAGAATACTTAGAAGCAATTCTAAGTGTTTCAGTATACCACAGTACCAAAAATATCTCTGAACACAGAATTGTAAGGAAAATTCTGAATTTTGTAACTCTATTATCAGTTTTTAAAGTTCCATTTAGAGTCTTGCTTTTCAAAATCATGACTTATCTGAAGCAACAAATGGAAGTAATGTTTTTAATTCCTTGCAGTGATCTAAGAACATCTTTGACATTACAGTTTCATATACCATTTGAATAACTTTGCCAATCAAAGGGAATCCTGCTTAACTATACCTTGAGAATGCTGTTCTAAAAATGAGTACAGTACTTACATAATGTTACCATGGACTTAACTCTTAACTCTTTATAAGACACTTCATAGGCAATTCAGTTTTGTTAACATATCTTAACCCTATAATATACTGCATAGCCTATAATCTAAGTCCAGTTTACAAAACTAGAACCTTCAGAAAGAAGAAAAGTTACCCGTAACTCTTCCATACATCTTTGAGAGAAACAATATTTTAATAACCAAAATATGTTAAACTGCATAAAAGCAACATTTGTCAAAGTACAAATTAATCTTTAAACACAACATTTAACGTCTGGCAAATGTCTCTCTGGATTTAAGATTATTTGGATTATATCAAAGTATTTCTCTACTACTTTTCAAGTGGATATATATCTTAAATTTGGTCCGAATAAGAACAATTTCAGGCGTTATCTTAATTAAATTCAAGTTGTTGGTAATGTAACATTTAAAACCCCCAAAGAAACTGATATTTAAACTTTTAATTTACGTTACAACTGACATTAAAGTATAAACTTATCAATGCCATCATTCATTGAATGCAAAGAAACAAGACTAAAAAATCCCATTTAAACTCCTGAACATGAACGAATTATTAAAGTTCAGACATTTATAGTTCACTTTAGTGTCTCAAGTCACCACTGAAGACAGGAGTCCTCATTTCAAGTACAGTTCAATATACCTGGATGAAAAAGCTTTAAAGAAAGCAACAAGACCAAATACACGACCAAGGTTAAAATTCGTGCAATGTTTCTCAAATGCAAAAAAGACTCCGGAAAAGGGGATGACATCAAATGCAGGGTACTGCCCCAACACCCCGGCTTCACCCCAGCCGGTTATGTGCCAGATCGGACTGACGTCGCATTCCCCTACATCGACGAGTTAGCACAGGCAGCGCACCCTTCGAGGGGGCACTGAAAGACATGATATTGGTACTAAAGTAAACCTTAAATACCAAAATGCATCTGCCAGTACTTTCCTTGGAGGGTGAATGCCTGACCTTTACATTAAATCTAAATGTTTTTACATAGTTAAGTTATTTCCTGCATATTCTGAACCAAAAGATAAAAATATGGCTGAAATGTGCCCTTCTAAATTGTGTTCTTTTGAGCAAATGGCTGTCACTAATAAATGTTTGGCCTTAATTTGTCTTATAACATGATTGCTGTCTTCATTTCAAGGGATTTCAATAACCTAGACTGTCAAAAGCAAACCCTGATGCACCAACAATTTTGAAAAACAGACTAAGTTGCTCCAACAAACAAGAATCTTTATGATTTGAGTAAACTGTTGGAAAAGAAACCAGTTTTTTTCTAGACTTGTCACAATTAGATAAACTTACGCAACAACCATAAGAAAAAACCAACAGACTAGTCGATGTGAAATAATATTGCCAGAATAATCAAGAACAGATTTCTTTTTAACATGTGCAACAAAAAGAGGCATCCTCAGCAATTTCCTCTCAAGCAAACTAAAGGAAAAATATAGCTACACTTATTTCCTCATAGGAGGCCATGTCATTCACATAAAGCAGTTGAAAAAGATGCTTAGATTATGATACAAATACCTTTCTTAAATTGAGTATAAATGTACTAGGCTAACCCGAGATCATTTTGCGTCAAAAACCCAAGAAACTGTAATCAAACTGAAATTCCTGAAACGGTATCGTACTGATGTGATACCTCACAGAACATCTAAAACCTCAAGTACTTGGGAATTACTGTCAGAGCAAAAACTGAGAAAGACAATACTTGATTTGTCATAAAGGAGCTTTCTTAGAAGCAAAATAAAAAGAGAAAAGCTAAGTGAAGAACCTCATGAGAATCACTAGAGAACGACACAAGTTTATCACTTGCTAATAAGCGTGAGACCCGTGAAATTCAAATGGAAGACTAAGAAGTTTATGAAACTCATCCAGGCTATTTTCTATCTAAGAATCATTGCACTGAAATGCACTAGCTATGCTACTGGAAACTCATGAACTATACAAAATTCTATGACCACTAGATCAGCTCCTCATACAGCTGAACTAGAGTCCTTTACTTTAAGGAAACAATAAGTTTCTTCCTCAAAGAAATAAAGAGAACAAGGGCATTATCAATAGATTAGGGATCAATTTCTGCTAAAGATTCCTGCACCACCCTCTTTCCTGCCATTCGTTTTTCCTTCTTCCTTAGAGGCAACAGTCCAACAACTTCTTGAATGGGAGCTGAGCCAAAAGCAATTGCTTGGATCACTGTCAATCATTTTCCTACAATGACAATGATTAAACAATCCACACGAGGCAAATAGAGATAATCACAATGTCTCCAAAACCCAACTAAACACAACATAAAATGACTTGTACTTTGGATTTAGACAATCAACACCAAGAAAATGAAAGCACAATGGGATTCCAACACTTAAGAAATCCTGACCTCAACTGAGCAGGGACTAACATCATAGTCAACCCTAATTGGATATTACAAATCAAGATTCAAATCTAAGACTTGTAATAATAAAAAAGCAAAATTGCGATCATTTAGAGAAGGGTAAATCCTTAGACCACATCTCATAAGAAGGGACATTCCAAGTGAGTTAGTTTGCTTGCAAAAAATGCTTGTTAAACTTGGAAACAATAAGTATGTCATAGAGTGCAGAACACTACCTCCGCCAGACCTCAAAGTTCCATCTTATCACAACTATGATCCAAAACAAAGCGCACAGTGACAAGGACAATGTTCTACACCATCTTACACTCCCAACAAGGATTGAGAAATAAATTTTTTTATTATATGCCTTCGGTGTTTAGTGAGACAAAATAATTTTTGTTTGTTCTTTCTAGAATACAAAACCTGAACTGGAACATACTGTTATAAATTCTCCACCACTGAGCATTGGTATGTACAATGGAGTTGGTGATTTCAATGTATTTCCCTCTAAAATAACATAGAGTATGAAAGTACTAAGTGCATGAGGAGAAATTTCCTAAACTCCACAATATGCCAGCTGTCAAAAGACATCAAAGCCCATCTCATTTACTAGCACACTGCACTTATAAACAAAGTGATGAAAGATTTCAAAATCCAAAGCAATAGCAAATGACAGTTGTACACTAAGTACAGCAGAAATGCTGATGTAAATTCCTTGAACAAATAGTGTACTAGTAAAAATAAGAGTGACCAGGATACTGAATATAGCTAGTGACACCAACAATCAAAGGACTGGACAGTGCTACACTGATTCACATCAACAAAAGAGCAGATCCAATGATATCCCACAGTAAGCAATCAGAAGTACAGAGGATACAAGACTGAGCCAAACAAATAATTAACAGCTATGGAACTCGAAAGAGAAATTTGGATCAACACTCACTGTATCAACAGCTGTTCATTAAAGCATTGATACAGGTATAATTCTATACAAGCACTATGGAACTGAATTCCTTCCTTGAAATGATTGCTCAAGGAAAATGTTGCAAACCAAACGATGAAAATGACTACCACCTCTTACTGATAGCTGAAGATGAAAGTCCACATATCTCAAGACAAGCTAATTAAATAAAATGCTGAAAGTACAGTAATCAATTGCCTTTGTGCTATGTTGCATCCCGAGTTGCACTGAAAGCAATATTCTTTTCAACAAGATACTGAACAAAACAGAACAGATAATTTCTTTGGCTTCTTTAATGGAGAAACTTCCTCCCAAGGAAATATGGAAATAATTACAAAAAGAGCAATAATAAAGAACTGTTTTTCACCAAGTCTCCAAAACAGTACAATCTCAGGAAAAACTGTAAGATTTCAGGAGAATATCCTCACTATAACAAAAGTAGCCCAATATTTAGGCATGCAGCTACAGAGAGTAGTACTCAAAACAAATACTGACAGAAAGAGCAACGTACAAAGAAAAATATACGTCAAAATCAGCTCTCGAATGCATCATCCAAACAAAGGTCAACGAGAAACCATTGACTCAAAGCATTTGAAATGAACAATTAAAGAAGAGCTTCCAAATACCATGATATCTAGACCAAGCATCATACTCACAGAAGCTGTTTTTATTAGAGATCAAACAGGATGCATTTAGCTTCTTATTCCATATAGACTTATGTCATTCTTGGGAAAACTGAATCTTTTAGATCCTCAGGAAAAGATACTCGAATCAGACTTAAAATTGCAACGAGCATATTCCTTAGGGAAGATAGAATGAAATCCATAATAGATTTATCAAAAGCAAGCGTCAAACCAACCTTTTGTATAAGGAAAAGTTAATCTACAAGTTTTTGTGCAAATGAAGCTCAATTTTGGCCGTATTTAAATCCATCATCACACAAGACCTGAGTGGAATAGATTTTGGACAAGCACTAATCAAATTCTTCAAGTCAGGGAGAAAGTAATCTCGAAACATCCTCAGACTGGGAAAAAAACCTAGAATGAATTCAAAGCTTGAGTATAACATTAGAAAAGGATTGACAATGACAAGTAATTTTTATATCTTTCATCCAAAAAGAAATATACAGAATATTTCTGGATCACCAAAGACAACATGGCTTCAAATGAGCTTCCGAACAGTTAAATTGATTAATAAGAATTTCCATGGCAGAACTCAGATTCAATGTGAAAATCTAAGCTATAAAGTATTTCCCAAAGCAGTTATCTAAAAGATCTCAATGGAGAAATAAACTTAGCAGTCTACAACTAGAGACTTTCAGCCAATAATATAACTAAAATATGTACAGTAACTTCTCCAATGTCATTCAGTACTGAGCTTTCAATGCATCTCAGCTTAACTGAAACTTTGGATGTACTGACATCCTTTACCATTAAGCTATAGCCAATATGAAAAAGCTTCATCCGGAAAAGTCTTGTAGAATAAAAACAAAACTCAACAAAATTCCTTACATTTCAAAAAGAAAATGGTCTCAAGCTCTGATAATTTTTAAAACAACAGCCAAATTATTCAGTACTCTTCCCTACTACAAACTATCTCCAGATATGTACAGAACATTAGTTGAAGTACTATATAACATCTATAATCTCTCAAATAAAGTATAAATCTTAAATTTCTCGATCAAAGACTTTTGAACAGCTTATGATGGAGATGAAATCTGTAGTCAAAACAAGATATTACTGTAGTTTTTGTAACAAAGATGACAGATGACTTCTGCAAGTTTAAAGATTGCTCAGGCAAGATTGCAGAGGCAAGGGACAGTAACAATGGCCTTGAGACTGACAACGTATACATATGGTCATCAGCTAAGGCCCCTCTCCACCCAAGCTAGGACCAGTGAGGGCTACCTAATTGCTGCTGATGACTCAGTAGGTAGACCTATAGGCTCCCCCCAAGCTTCAGTGGGTCTCAAACCTTAGTCCGACCATTTACGATTCCTGAATATTAATACAGTATTTCTATTTCATAGAAATATTCCAGTGACTTTTTTTTGCAATATGTTCATCAAAACTAGATTTCATTTTAAAATGCAATAGTTTTCAAACATGAAAATCCAGGTAAAACCTATTACTGTAAGTGTGCATCCCAGGATAACAAGAAAGTAATGAATATCCATCAACAAGTTTCAAGCAATATTCCTAAATAAAAACTTTCAGCATCAAGCTTTCAGTTTTGACAAACTCTCAATACAGTACATTCTTTTTTCATAAAACAATAAGTTTTTATGATTTTTATGTACATAATTTTTTATATAAAATATGAGAAAGTAAGAAAATTAAACTAATCTTTGTTTGACACATTTAGCACTTATGAAAGTCTGTTAACCATCAACTTTCTTAGCTTAGAAACCAGCTGAAATGTGTAAAAGCAATTACAAAGATTTCCACTACAATAGTGTAAGAAACAATGAGATTATCTAACATGCTTCATGATAACAGTTTGAACAGTTTTCATTAAAAAACCTTGACCTTTCAGGACTCCAAAGTCTAACTATCTACCAGGTCACTTCAATCCAATTTAGAAGGTAGCCGACACAAAATAGAAACAAAAGAGGATTTTTTTCTCATCATTCCTCTTTGCCCGACGAGGCACTCAGCCGAGTTTGGTTGGTACTGCTAGGGTGCCACAGCCCACCCTCACCTGTTTTCCACCACAAATGAAGCTTCATTTGCTGACTCACCTACTGCCACTACCTCAGTGGTCACCAAGAGGACTCAAGGTAGCACAACAAAGGAACAGTAGATTCTCCAAAAACACCAGTGCTTAATCATCAAGAAAAGCAATTGTCAATCTTAATAGATTTGGTGTAACAAAATCTACATAAAATGATAGCTTTACAGATCTAAGCTTCAAATATAAGTGTGCGCTTTGACCAATACTGAAGTAGAGCTAAACAGGACCACGTAAAGCCAAAGAATATGGAAGACCAAAATAAAAAAGAAGCTGTCTTCTGCCTGTGATTCAAGCCTAAAATTACGAATGAGAGACACATCCAAATCAAGTCCTGTTAACAAAATAGCTCAAAACAGTATGTATTAATGACCACAGCATATCAAGTATGCATGACATAATTGGCAATATATTAGGGCAATGTTTCAACTCTCTTAACTTGTTCTACTAAATACCATCACTTTGGCACAAGAATCTGACAAGGCCATTAGCTCTACCTTTTGGTACAGGAAATAACAAAATATGTAAATATTATTTAAATAATGATAGGTTACCGCACCAAATTTGGGCAAAAAATGACGCAGCAATGTGCATGTTGCACTTCTCCTCGGTCAACGAAGCCTTCGAGAAACATAACACGCATCTAATCTCGGGACATGTAAAAGGTGATGCCGGTCCCCTCTCTAAAAAGCTATTAGCATCCTGAATATAAAGAAAAATACTGAAACTCTTCCAAGTCCATCATGGGACAAGTTACAAACGTAAACTTAAAAAGCCCTACCATTAATGACTGCATTCACATTCAGTGACATTTAATGATTATTAAGTTGAAAAGATTTAATTACAATTTACTTTACTACTAATCTCACAAAAAAAAATCTAACATTCCCGGCTTCTAAAGAATAATTAAGTTTACACTAAATTGTTCTTCTTCAAATCAAATTATTAGATATTCATTTCAAGATATAGAGATATATTCCCATATAATCTAAGATGTAATCATAAATACAGGGGCAGACAATTACCAGAAAATATCATATTTAAAATTAATGAAATTTTGGCAAATTAAGCATCTAACACAGCAAAAAGTATTCTGTTTAACAAATTTTGAACTTTCAAAGCCTGTGGAAGATTGCGACTCTTTCTTAAGCTTTCTGAGGATTCTATTTTTATAAAATTGACTTATCAAGTAATACAGTTACTATAAGAATTGCGTTACACAAAACTGAATTGCCTGTAAAAAAATATCTGATAAAGACAAAACTTTTCACATCCAGGGTAAAATCATCTAACCACTGCACTCATGTTTGGAACAATACTCCAGGTACAATAATCTTTTCCACCAGCTATAATGGAATTAGGAATCATTTTGAATGGCAAATCTATGTTCAACTGTAGTGTCCAAAGACATCTTAGGTCACTTTAAGAACTCAAAAACTTTAAATTCATTTGTTCTTTAGTCATGATTCTAAAATAAACTGAATGGAACTTTTAAAAATCGGATTATTCATTAAGCTACAATGAATCAGGATTTTTCTTAAGAACTCTAGTGACAGGTTATTTTTGGTTCTGTGGCATTGAGTAACTCCCTTAATAAGATGAAAAAATTAAGACAGCAGTTTCATATTTTTAGACTAAAATATCAAATGTTCAAGATACCTATTTAGTAAACATTAACCGATTGGAAGACAGTAACCCAGTAACACACTGCTTCCATTAAACAAGAAGTTATCACATAATTTCAAGCCTCACCATTGAGAATCCTACGTCACCAAACTCATCACAGGAGACAGAGACTGTTGTAGCTTCTATGTACGGCTTCTGGTGGCAAGGAAGCAGGGCCAGCAAACTTCTATCTTCTGTGAAATCAGCCCCTGATGATGGGCCTAAAGGCCTTTATTTTTTTTCGGAATAGTACTACAGGTATCTACGTCTGGAAGAGATTAAAGAATACAGTATTGTCACAAGGTTACAGAATACACTCATGTTTCAACGTTACAAGACGGACTTCGTTTTGACATAGGTCTGGACATATGAGGAATCCTATTTATAATTCTTAACCCAACACAAAAATAATAAGGAAAAAATACAATAATTTAGCTATTAATATATTGTTCTCTTGCCTAAATTTCAGGACAGTTATCGAGCTAAAAAAATTTTAAAACTAGGATTAAATATTGCTATACTGTAATGCCTTCTTAATTACATAACCTGCTTTATTATCTCCTCAACTAGATACTGTCAATCTATCTAAGGTTTGACTCACTATACAGTATCTACTTAGAAAACAAAGTTCAATTTCTTTTGATCTCATTACCTGCATCTCACTAAAAGAAATGGGCTTAAAATCCCTTATAAACTCTCAAAAATAGATTTACCTATAACCACTTCTAACTTACAAATTGTTTTGTTTATTTCTAACCACCATAATATCAATGGTTGTAAATATTTGCTCAGGAATTTCAAACTTACATGCAACCAAGCTACCCGAATAAATCACAAAATTATTAAACTAATGCATTACAAATGCACTTAAACTTTTAAAAATAAGAATAAAAATACTTATTCTGCAAGCACTAACAACTCAACCCTGCCCTTGATCTCAACGAACACAGCAATGGTACTTCCTTAAGTGTATTCAGAAGATGCCCTTTGAAGCTGAAATATCATATCCAGACTTATGTCAAAAGAAGTTTTACAAAACTTTTAAAAAATATAGAAGTTCTCTTCAACAGTTCTTAAAATCACAGTTAGTACACGATTTAACCTCTAACACGAACTAAGTTGTATCATACTGCAGTAGTGGCCATGGCTATCTAATTCAAAAATATGAATTACAATTATACAGAAAATATATTCACGCTTTACAAAATAAGTGTTATCTATTAAACATTCTTGTGAAGTCCTAAGATTATTATAAGAACATCTTCAATATTCAATCTAGTGTATAAGCAAAAGAATGTTAAGGTCATTAAAATCTAAACTTAACATTTGGAACAAGACTGAAAAATTTCCTTAAACTTTTACGATACAAATCTATCAAATAAAATAAGAAATTAAACTCCTTTCTGTCAAAAGATAATACAAAAGTTAATTACTGTATATAATCAAACCTAAAAAAACAAAAGTGATCTAATAAAATATCTGTTTCATAAATACAAACCAACTTTAAATTGATACTTTATCACTGGGTTAGACAGAAACCAAGTTGCTATTGTGTGGTACAGCAATTAGCCGACACCAAATCTCCCTGAAGAAAGGAAAGAGTACTTTTGAAGATCATTCATTTATATGGAGTAAAACCTTAAAAAGAATGGCATTTTTAAGCATAAGACCTTTCAGTGATGACATTTTTAAAAGTTAAGTAGCCCTTCTAGGCAAATTATCCAAAGGGAATAATGTCCCCCTTTAGAAGTTGAATCTTAAAGGGACCACACTTAAGTCGAAACCAAAATCATAATACTTTATCAGGCCAACTGGCAAACTGATTAGAGTATATAAGAACTTTGTTCAAAACAGCACTACAGAAACAATCCCATTGTTCAACACACTACTGCATACAAGGGAACATCATATTTTGAAATTACAAATCTAATAATGAAGAATTTTGTATAGCACCTACAGATTTAGAAATATGTTCAATAAGATAACCCTTTACATGCTACTTAGGGCAGTAAGCAATAATACATCATCATTCTGGGAAGACATACTCGGAACCACCTACACAGAAATCTCTTTTGAATTTTAAAGGATTTCTGAAACTGTCCTACATAGACTCTCCATCCATGTTTCCATTGATCCACTGTTCATGATCTATCTAATATTATTGCAGCCTTTCCACTATGAACTAATTGTCAAAGACCTAAATAGACCTCTGAATTCTGATTATCCTTTGCATTCAGATCTTTCCGGACAGTACCATCCGGCTCATAATACTAGGTATGCAGCTAATTCTAAAAGTCAGGCCTTCTCTCATGAGGCTCAATACTTCACAATATTATGAGTTTTATTTCAGCTGTGACCAAGTTGTGGAATGGTCTTCCTAATTGGGTATTTGAATTGGTAGAACTTGTAGCCAATGTTTTTATGCTAGACAAGCTGACATCTCTCTCTTTATAGTTTATTCACGAAGGATCTACTTTCATGCTGTTACTGTTCTTAAAATGTTATTCTAATTCTTCATTACTTCACTTGTAGTTTGTTTATTTTCTTTCCTTACTGGGCTATTTGTCCCAGATAGAGCCCTTGGGCTTATTGCATCCTGCTTTTCCAACTACGTTTGTAGCTTAGTTAGCAAAAATAATCATAATAATATCAACTCTACAACAGCATGAGTAAAAAGTGTCAAAGTCTATACAACAGTGAAGATCTTGTCGCCTCCAGAAAGAGACTTGGTGCTGAATGTAGGAGACTGCGGCAGCGTAACTCCTAAGCCCAAACTTCCTTGAATACTGCTAACAGGTCCAGATAGTTTATGTGAATGACACTCCTTATCTGACCATATCCTGAACTTGTATGACATTGGCAATTTGTGAGGTCAGATTAAAAACCAGAGAAAAAAACATTGTAACATCAATGTAAAAAAAACTCTGGAAAACTGTACTCACAAATTGCCAATGTCACACAATTCCTGAGATGCATTTAAAGGTATAGAATGTAAATACCTTTATGTGTAACATATATAAATGTTACAATAATCTATTCAAAGTTCTATAGAATTTGTCTTCTTTGATGATAATTTATTCTCTGGTTACACATTTTTCCTTTGCCTATATGTACACCAAATAGTCTGGACTATTCTTTACACATTTTCCTTTCCTCATACAACTGCCAACACTAAGATAACCTAAAAATTCTTCACTCAATGGATTACATACTGCACTATAATTGTTCAGTGGCTATTTTCCTCTTGGTAAGGGTAGAAGAGCTATGGTCTTGGGTGATGTCATAGTCATGGGTTAGAGTTCTTTTGCTTGAAGGTACACTCAGGCACAATATTCTATCGGATTTCTTATTTCCTTTCCTCATAACCATTTTCCCTGTTGGAGCCTTTGGACTTATAGCAGGCTGCTTTTCCAACTAGGGTTGTAACTTAGCTAATAATAATAAATGGATAGAAAGTTTCATGTTGGAGACTCTTCATGTATTTTTTAATAAACTTCTGAAAATAAGAATAATGTCTTATAAACTGATATTGAAGGGCTTCTTAAATTCTATACCTCCCTGCATGCATACAGATATAGGAACCAGTTCCCAAGGAGGAATCCTCTTCCTACTTACGGAAGTCAGCAAGAATGTACCATACGTACTTTGGGATATTTTGGCCTGTTTATAATCTATCTATTTTGCCTTCTCTTTGAAAGTGCAAAAATAAAATAAAAATTTAGATACACACTAAGCAAACCTAAATTCTGCGACAAGCTGGTTATATTTTTGCCACTAAAGCTGAAATTGGCAAAATATTAACAAGCCAGATTACAATGCCAGAAATTTGGACAAAAAGGGAGAAATATTTCTGATGACAAAATATCCCAAAGTACAGTACAGTATTGTCATTCCAAGATGACATATGTAACTGAAAAAACCTTTAGAACTGTGAAGGATTTCTTTTATCTATCATAATTAGACTGTCCAATGACAGTTGATAATTTATCCAACATATAAAACCTTTTTCCTACGAACTAATTTTGAAAGATCTTCAGAGAAATCGACTACAAGCCAATACAAGCTGTAAAAGGTATGTACGCAGTGTACTGTACGTGTATACGTATGCACAGTACAGAAGACAGTGTACTTAACCCCTTGTTGGTGATCTGTAACAGTTCCTCCCATCCAAGTTCTGTAACTAAGTTCTGAAACCATCCCTTGATGCAGCCCTTAAGAGAAAAGTGAGCACTTTTAATTCCAGTTGAGATCACGTTAAAGAACGGAACTGGAAAACTAAACACTGACTTATTCCATTATTAGTGATTTGCAAAGCCAGATTAAAAACCCCGAAACCACTGCCAACACAATGTTGAAGAAATGGGGAATACTGTAAAGACCTTAAGTAATGGAAAAACTTCTCTTGATTTAATAAGTACAGTAGTATGTTGGCACCATCCACCCATTGAGACACTACCTCTAGAGAGTTATTGGGTCATTTGACTGGCCAGATAGTACTACATTGGATCCCTCTCTCTTGTTATGGCTAATTTTTTCTTTGCCTACACATAAACTGAATACTCTGGCCTATTCTATACACATTCTCCTCTGTCATACACCTGACAACACAGAGATTACCAAACAATTCTTCTCTCTCACAGGGTTAACTGCTGCCCTGTAATTGTTCAGTGGCCACTTTCTTCTTGGTAAGGGTAGAAGAGACTCTTTAGCTATGGTAAGCAGCTCTTCTAGGAGATGGAAACTACACAATCAAACCATTGTTCTATAGAACAATGGTTTGGGTAGTGCCATAACCTCTGTACCATGGTCTACCACTGACTTAGGATACAGTTTTCTTGCTTAATGGTACAGTTGGGCACAATGATCTATCTTATTTCTCTTCCTCTTTTATAGTTTTTATAGTTTATATATGAAAGATTTATTTTGATGTTATTATTCTTGAACATCTCTCGTAGTTCATTTCTTAATTTTCTTTCCTCACCGGTCAATTTTTCCTGTTGAAGCCCTTGGGCTTATAGCATCCTACTTTTCCAACAATGGTTGTAGCTTAACAAGTAATAATAATAATAATAATAATAATAATAATAATAATAATAATAATAATAATAATATTATATATATACTCCTTACAGGAGCCACATCCACAATGAAAACTACAAGGACTCTTACGAATGAATGAGATCTTGGCCACTGCTGCAGCAGTACAATATTAAACCCTACAGTAATTGTTAACAGGCAGAATACATTTACAGGATCTTAGCATACTAGGACAAGTCCTTTTCCTATCACATATGAAAAATAGAATAAGGGGCACTCAAAATAATTGGAGAATTATTAGAAAAAATAGTGACTTATTCAGCTACAATTATTCTCGAGTGAAATACAAACCAGATCATTTGTCTCTGGATTAAATTTATCATGAGATAAAAATGTTTTGACTTTATCAAATTATTCTTTCTCAGTTAAAAATCTTTTGCTGTGACTAAAATGCAATAATGAAAACAGAAGCTTTCTACAATATATCAACTGAAATTTGTTTTTAAACATGACAAATTCGTAGATAATTTGTATTTTTCCTAACTATACGAACCTTAGCTATCTAATATGGGTTATTACTTCGGCGTAGCTGAAATGACGAGCCATTAGAATTTTAACGAGGGTTTACTACCCCAACGCTACCCCCCCCCCTCACACAACTGTGAATACTTCACTTTGCTTAGAGGTAGGACTTCACGGGGGACAGGGCTGGCGGGCAAGTTTGATTAAATAGCTAAGGTTTGTATAGTTAGGAAAAATACAAATTATCTACAAATTTGTCATTTGTTCCGTAACTGAAATACAAACCACGCTATTTAATATGGTGACTCACCCCTTAGGAAGGGTGGTAAGTCCCTGCCATACTGGCTTTGGCTTTGCCCGGGGACTCAATATTTGAGTGTGTAAGTACTCAAGAAATAAGGAGTCCCTGCGCCTCGCTAGCATTGCTGTGTAACTGCTGCGGCCTACATAAGCTGTGTGTGAAGGTGAGAAGTGTGACTCGTCCTAGGAAGTTGACCTGGAGTTCTTCAGATGGAATTCTAGGCTAGGACTCTCCCAATACCATCTCGTCAGGGTATGGGGACGTGACAGTATTAACCTTGATACTAGGAACACAAGGAAGCATGGTTTACCTGCAGTGGTTTGAGGTCAGCTGTGCAGAGAACCCAGGATGCTGCTTTCTCCAAGGGAGGAGAGGATGAAGAAAAGAATAAGGGCCCAAACCTTTTCATTCATGCAGACTAAAACTGGGTAACAATGCCCTCAACCTTCTGCTACTTGTCCATTAAGGAGCCTAAGGTTAGACCAGCTGTTGTGCAGCCACCACAGGGCAGATAGAGAACGTATCGAGTCTCCTGTGTGTCATGTCTTGCAGGTAGTGGGCTGTGAAGGTCGTCTAACGCTTCCACACCCCAGCTTGCAGGACCTGCGTCACTGAATAGTTTTTCTTGAAGGCCAGGGACGTAGCTATGCCCCTAACATCATGTGCTCTAGGGCAACGTGATGGAGGGGGGGTCAGGATTCAAGGCTAGGTGTATTACCTTGCGAATCCAGGCCAAGATGGTATTCCTAGTGACCCTCCTCTTCGTTTTCCCAGTGCTCAGAAACAAGGCTTGCACCTGGGGATGAACTGCAGCTGTTCTTTTAAGATACAACCTCAGACACCTTACTGGGCACAGTAGGAGATGGTCTGGGTCATCTGTTACAGAATGAAGACTCGAAACCTGGAAAGAGTCGAACCGAGGGTCCGGCACTCCTGGATTCTGAGTCTTGGCAACAAACTCAGGGACGAACCTGAACGTTACCTCCCCCCATCCCCTTGAATGGGCGATGTCATACGAGAGACCATGAAATTCACTGACTCGCTTGGCTGAAGCCAAAGCTAGCAGAAACACCGTCTTCCAAGTAAGGTGGCGATCTGAAGCCTGGCGTAATGGTTCGTAGGGAGGTCTCTTCAGAGACCTGAGAACTCGAACCACGTTCCATGGAGGAGGTCTCACTTCCGACTGAGGGCAGGTAAGTTCATAACTCCGTATGAGTAGAGAAAGTTCCAGCGAGGAAGAAATGTCCACTCCTTTGAGCCTGAAGGCTAGACTTAAGGCTGAGCGATAGCCTTTCACTGCCGAGACTGAAAGGTGCATTTCTTCCCGCAAATACACGAAGAACTCTGCTATTGCTGGAATAGTGGCATCGAGTGGAGAGATACCCCTTCCACGACACCAACCACAGAAAACTCGCCACTTCGCCTGGTAGACCCCCGCGGATGACCTGCGCAGGTGTCCAGACATCCTATTCGCAACTTGCTGCGAAAATCCTCTCTCAGCGAGGAGGTGCTGGATAGTCTCCAGGCGTGAAGTCGAAGCAAAGCTACGGCTTTGTGGAAGATGTTGGCGTGTGGTTGTTTAAGTAGCTCGTGACATGGAGGGAGTTCTCTCGGGAGCTCCGTAAGGAGTTGCAGAAGGTCCGGAAACCATTCTACGTGATGCCATAGTGGAGCTATCAGGGTCATCGATAGATTGACCGATATTCTGGTCTTGTTGAGCACCCTCCTCATCAGACAGAACGGGGGAAAGGCGTAAACGTCGATGTTGTCCCACTGTTGTTGGAAGGCATCTTGCCAGAGAGCCTTGGGGTCCGGGACTGGGGAGCAGTACAGCGGGAGCTTGAAGTTCAGTGCTGTAGCGAACAGATCCACAGTCGGGGAACCCCACAAAGTCAGGACTTTGTTGGCTACTTGACAATCCAAAGACCATTCGGTACTCACTATTTGCGTCGCTCTGCTCAGACTGTCGGCGAGCATATTCCTCTTGCCTGGAATGAAGTGAGCCGATAGTGTGACTGAGTGGACTTCGGACCATCTCAGTATCTCTACTGCTAGATGGGATAGCTGTTGTGAAAAGGTACCTCCCTGCTTGTTGATATAAGCCACCACTGTGGTGTTGTCGCTCATCACCACCACAGAGTGGCCCGCCAGGACCTGATGGAACTTCTGAAGTGCCAGGAATACAGCCTTCATTTCTAGCAGGTTTATGTGGAGGTACTTTTCTGATTCTGACCACAGGCCTGAGGTCCTGTGGTTCAGAACGTGGGCCCCCCACCCTTTCTTTGATGCGTCCGAAAACAACATCAAATCCGGGGGAAGGACGAGAAGATCCACTCCCTTTCGTAGGTTCTCGTCTGCCACCCACCAATGAAGGTCCGTCTGTTCCGTAGGACCCATAGGGATCAGAGTGTCCGGGGAATCGTGTCCTTGATTCCACCGAGACTTGAGTCGCCACTGGAGAGATCTCATTCTGAGGCGACCATTGGGAACCAGACGGGCCAGGGAAGAGAGATGGCCGAGGAGACGTAACCACGCTTGGGCTGGAAGCTCTTCTCGTTTGAGGAAAGGCCTTGCGACCTTCCTCAGCCTTGCTATCCTGTCATCTGATGGGAAAGCTTTGTTGAGATTGGTGTCTATGACCATGCCTAGGTATACCAGTTTCGGAGAGGGATGCAGAGAGGACTTCTCGAGATTTACCATGAACCCTAGATCCTAGCAAAGTTCGAGAAGCTTGTCTCGGTGGCGAAGAACGGTTGCCTCCGAGTCTGCTAGGATCAGCCAGTCGTCCAGGTAACGGAGGAGACGGATACCAATCCTGTGAGCCCAAGATTATATCAGGGTGAACACTTAAGGAGCTGTGGAGAGACCGAAGCACAGCACCTTGAACTGGTAGATCTTGTTGTCTAAGCAAAATCTTAAGTACTTCCTTGAAGACGGGTGGACTGGGATCAGGAAGTACGCGTCCTTCAGGTCCAGTGTACACATGAAGTCTTGTGGTCTCACTGCAAGTCTGAACGTGTCTGCCGTCTCCATGCTGAACGGTGTCTGTTTGACAAGCCCGTTCAGGGTAGAGAGGTCGATGACTGGTCTCCAGCCTCCAGACGCCTTCTTTACAAGAAAGAGTCGACTGTAGAAGCCTGGGGACCTGTCTGTCACCTCTTGGAGGGCGTCCTTCAACATGGTCTCGACTTCTGCCCGGAGGGCCTGCCCCCTTACTGATCCCATGGTAAGGGAGCTCAATGACACTGGCTTCGCTGTCAGGGGAGGTAGAGATGTTGTGAACGGGACGCGATATCCCTGGCCGATCACAGAAATCGTCCAGGTATCTGCCCCGAGTTGCTGCCACCTTGTCGCGCAACTTTGTAGGCATCCCCCCCCACTGGTGGACATGCAGGGGGACTGCCAATCCTAGCGTTTACGGCCTCGGCCGCTCCATCTAGGATTTTTACCTCCCCTGGAGGACTTCCTGCCCTTCCTGTCCTTGACAGGAAAGGGCTAGACACCTTTGGCTTTGCTGCTGTCGTCTTCTTCGCATTCTTAGCGGGACGGGGCTGTTGGGTTGCTGGAGGTTTGTAGGGCCTCGATGTCAGGGCCCTATGGAGGAGGGAATCCTGGTTGGACTTCCTCCACCTCTCAGCAGCTAGCTCCATGTCCTTAGGCTCAAACAAACTCTTACCGAGTATGGAAGAATGTCTGAGCCTGCTAACGTCGGAACTGGGGACCTTCTGGTGAAATCTCTCAGCCACTGCGTCCGCAATGTCTGAACCTGCTAACGTCGGAACTGGGGACCTTCTGGTGAAATCTCTCAGCCACTGCGTCCCGTCGTTTCAGGATCGTATTGGCCCACAAGCTCGAGACTTGGTGGGCCAGAAACTCGATGGTCCGCGTGCCTGAGAGTAAGAATGTCTCCAGTGCCTTCCTAGTGCTTTCCTTGGACAGATCCTCAGACCGCACCAGGATGTCCAGAGACCCCAGCCGGATGTCAAGCCACGAGGTTGCCTGCATGGCACACTTCGCCACCTTCTCCTGGCTTAGGATCTCAGTAGCAGAATACTAAACATGCCGGTTGGAGAGTCTCTCTAGAGGGACTCCCCCAGTGAGTTCTTCCACAGAATGGTGAACAGGAAGACCCAAACAAGTTTCCTCTAAGACCTCGAAATACCTCCTCTGGTGGACTCGAGGAGGAGGGAGGAGCTTGTTACCGGCGCTGGATCTGTTGGAGGAGGCAAGCTCAGACAGCTGGCCTTCGACTTTGTCTCTGGCACTCTTCATCCCTTGTGACCAGAGCAAAGCTGCACTGGCCCTAGATGGTTTCTGGATGCCATAGACTCGGTCCAAGACCGTGTCCTTACCCTCACGAGGAGGAATCTCTGGGTCTGGAAACCCGTTGGGATTTCTCATGAGGGTCAGAACTTGTCAGAACGCATGTTCTGACTCTTGAAGCTCTCCTCCCGAAGGGCTAGCAGCAAAGTCTTCCTGGGGGGACTCGTGGACATTCTCCGAAGGTCTAGCTGGCTCCTGTCTGATCCTTGCCGAAGACTTAGGTAAAGTCTTCGAGTCTTTCGGCTCCCTCCTGGGAGGGATACAGGACACTAGTAACGATGGATGCAGGCTCTTCTCTACCCGTGCGAGAAGACTTCTCAGGGAGAGGTGGAGTTTCCCCCATTGGTGCGATGGGGGAACGAACTGGCTCGTCCGACTCCCCTGAGGAGTGGAAATCCTCATCCGCAGGGGAGGGAGAGAAAGTCTGGGAGGGAGAGAAAGTCTGGGGGGGAGAGGGAGCCTTGCGCAAGGATTTCCGAGGAGACAGCTTAGCCCTCGGAGAAGTTGTGAAATAAATTAATAATAGTTGGGGAAAATACAAACCATTTCCACATATAACGAGCTTGGGTTATAAATGTTTTAAAGTAACTCTCATTATCAATTCCCTTTTGTCATAATGTCTGATATTCTGCCCCAGTACTGTACTATAATGATTTCCCTTATATTCACTGTAAAGATTTCAATTTTTCTTAAATAGGTTTACATATTTTGCCAGCAACAAATTCATTTATTTTTATAACAGAAAGTCATGAATAGAAGCATTATTTATAGTTTTAAGGGGTATTGTAATAATTTTTGGTCCTACCAGTTGTCTAATCACATTTGTTTTTGCAGCACGCCCTACTCTCTGTAGGGTTTGAATGTGTAACCAGAGTTTGAGTAAATAGAAGTACTGTACTTTTAAAGAATAGGTTCCTTCATCAAGAAAAGAAAAAAGAACAGATACGGCAGACTTTATGTTGACAGAAGTTCCCAATTATAAGGGAAATTTACTCGAGACCACTGTATGTAAAGAATATAGGAACAGAGTATCTGTCTAGTACTGTTCATTACAATTATAAATGTAGTTGATGGCCTGTTACCAGTGTGTAGTGGTGGGTGTGTCTGCTCTGTATCCATTTTTCACTGCCTGTGAACTGTAAGTACCATCATGTGTTTGAATGAATAACACCACAACCAATGTATTATAAGGCCATTGGCGATTGCTCGTGTTGTTGACAAAATTTTCGAGACATTGTTATTGTGGGCCCGCAGAGACCTGTACAACATAGTCTGCGGCTGTACTTTTCAGAAATTAGGACTGTTTAAGTGACTTTGCATCCCAATGGTGGACGGGAGATTGATGAGAACAGTATTGATTTAGGGAAAATTGTGGTACTGTATTTTTCACCGTTATATGTTCTTTATAGATGGCATACTGGTACTTGCCCAAATAGATAAACGGTTAGAAGTGCCTCTGGTTATACTTGAACTGTATAGGAACACTTATGAGTGTCCCCCCAGTGGAAATCTTGTTTGTGTAATGTGTTTATTTTGTTACCCGGATGCTGAAGTTTTACGAAAGGGATGCTAATTTTTCCTTTGATTATTTATTCTAATTGATGTACTGTAATATTATTCCTATTAGTTTTTCCAAATAAACATTTCTTGTTTTTTATGTATACAGTACAGCATCTCATTCCAGTTTCTTAAACCACTGAGTTCCCCTACTCAGCCATTGATTTTTTAATCTTTCAAATAACTTATAATAATCCCTTTCACCTAATGTTCTTATACTTATGATCAGCAAGCTGGAGAAGCAAAGGTTTAAGTCAGGATCTAGCTGGGTCCCCTTGCCCATTATAAATCAAGGGGTGGTGCCCAGTGCTTTGAACTGTTACTTAGGTTTTTGGGTATTCCACCGTTGTATGTTTGTTGTATAGTGAACGTCGGGTTGTGGTCGGCATTCGGATACTAGGCAGTTTGGGTGCTACCTTTGGCCACAGTCCGCAAACCACTACAAAGTCACCACGGAGGGGAATCCTCTCTTCCTCTTCAGGGGAGAAGAAGCCGCCACTGTTTTGTGACCCAGTTCAGAGAACACAGGCTTAAAACCCTGCATGAGAGCTCTGACTATGGTCCCAAACCAGGGTTGCTGGCTGACAGTCGCGCTGTCAGACATTCCCTCTGGAGGGAAGGGGATCGATCGATCCCTAGGAGGAGTCGACAAACGAGGGTTTGCCTGAAACAAAGCTGAAGAAAAAGAGTCCTTAGACCTGTCCGGAAACCTCCCCTCCTCCAGCGAGCGCGCTGTTCTGCGCTTGTGAGGAGGGGAACGAGACGATGACCTGTCCGCCTGAAGCCCCGTGAAATTGCGTGCGGGATAGCGCTGGCGATCGCGGCGCAAATCGCGCTGGTGGTCGCGCGATAAGCCCTGCCCTGGATCGCGCGCGGGAGGATCGTGCACGGTAGGAATTTCTCGCGCACGCGAGGGTGATGGTGAGGGCGCGTGGGCGCATAGGTGATGGCGAGGGCGTGCGGCGCACAGGAGCTGGAACGTGGGGCGGGGTTGAAGGCTGGATGAGCGCTTGCGCGTGAGCAATCATTTGATCGCGCGGGCGCAGGGGCACAGGAACCGGCTGAAGAGCCCGTGCGAACGAGACTGTTGGGCGCTCGTGCGCAGGAGAAATGTCTCTAGCGCGTGGGCGTGGAGCACGCGTATCTGGAAGCATGGGGCGAGGGTGCGATTGCGCAGCCTCGTGATAACGCAAAGGTGAATTTGCGCGCTGGCACGCAGGTGGTGCAGGAACTGTACCCTGAGGAGATCGTGGGCGTGCAGGAGATCGCGGGCGCGTATGGCGCACATCAGGATGCGGGCGCACAGGAGTGCGCTGTTGCGATGGGCGCGCAACAGGATTCGGGCGCACAGGAGTGCGCAGTTTGGATGGAGAGTGCAGGGGTACCTGTGAGCCCCCGTGCGCTAACTTAGGTACCTCCTGGACTGCACGCTGGAATGTAGGGGTGCGCTAGCACCCCGGTGAGGGCTTGCGCGCTGTATCAGGAACAACTGCGACTGCGCGCTTAACTCCAGAAGTGCGCTGAGGCACTGGATAGCGCTGACAAGTAGGAGAGAGCTTGAGCGCTGTAACAGGAACAGATGAGCGCTTGCGGGCAGGTGAGCGCTTGTGCGCAGGTGAGCGCTGACGCTCTACAGCAGGAACTGCAGGTGGGCGCTGCAGCGCAGGAGACTGTGGGCGCGCAGGGGAACCCTGGCGCGTAGGAACAGGAATAGGTGCTCGCACGCGCGCAGGTGCGCGCTGGGGCGCTAAGTCAGGAAAAGCAGCAGCATGAGGGCGCGCAGGGGGTACCTGACACTTAAGGGACTGAGGCGCAGTTTTGCTCTCAAGTCCCTTGTGCCCCAAAGGGACCGGTGCCTGTGCAATGACAGGAATAGAAGGCGCATATAGCGCATCAGCAGCCTTGAAGGGTGACGGCAGGTCAGCAGGTCTGGAGGGTGACAGGTCAGGGGGTCCCGAAGGACGACCTTCCACCGAAGGAGATCGCGAACGATCTCCGGAGAGGTCTAAGGTGGTTGCTGGCAGGATTGGTGAGCGGCGAGTCTCCTCCGCAGAGGACTGCAGGGATGACGAGCCGAAGATGTGCCTCCTAACTCCCTTGTGAGGAAAAGGAAGTCCTCTACGGTGAAGGGGAGGACGAGCCTTCCGCCTTATATGCCCTCTAGGGGCCGTGGGATCAGCAAGCTGACCATCATAAAGTCTCCGGAGAGGAGTCTCTGTAAGTGAACTCCCCCGAGGGGGAGAATCACTAACAGGAGGGATCGTAGGACTAAGTTCCACCCTCGAAGGATGTTCAGAGGGGGAAGCTAAGCCTTCAGCTACCTCAGCAACAACAGGAGCAGGAGTTTGATCAGACACACAGGAGGCCTCCGTTACAACAACGTCAACGATAGACAGAGGATCTATGTCTGCTATCGTCGGCGATTGCTTAACAGCTGCTCCCAGTTTGATCATGTCAAATAGGGCTTCATTGGAGGGCGAACCCTGAAGCCCCAAGGAAGCCCAAAGCTGTAACAAATCATTGTTATTTACAGAGAAATCAATATCCTCCTCCGAGGGAGGAGGGGCAGCTGCCTCGCTATGGGAGGCAACTACCTCTCCCGCACCCCGGGATCGGTCAATAGAACTACAGCCTATGCTACCACTCGACGGCCTCTCGGAAGAGACCGATCGAGTGGGAGCTTCGTAGGAGGTTTGGGCTACGGAAGAAGAGGGCTTGGAATTTTCTCTCTTTAAAGAAGCCTTTGAAGGAGAAATATCCGTTTTGGACTTCATCTTCCAGCGCCGGGCAAACCTCTCCCACTGGGAGGTAGACCACTCCCTACACTCACAGCATACATTACCACTATCACACCGTTGGTCCCTACAATGAGGAAACAAGGTGTGAGGATCTGTGTCGACCGCCGACATAAAAGTCCCACAAGGGCGGTCAGGTAATCCAGCACACGTAGAAAAAGAGAAAGCAAAGACAGATTAATGGCAGTCAAGTGAGGGTGAGAGCAGACACGTCTGTTCATCACCCGAGCCAAAAGCAAAGTGAAGTATTCACAGGTGTGTGTGAGGGAGGAAGGGTAGCAAGCTACTCCTCCCTAACCCCCGTTAACTAGCGGTGGGGTAGTAAATCCTCGTTAAAATTCTAATGGCTCGTCATTTCAGCTACGCCGAACAGCGTGGTTTGTATTTCAGTTACGGAAAAAATTAAAGTTTCCCTAAAATGTAAATGTGTCCTGCCTATTAACAATATTATCAAATCACAGATGGTCCTCAACTTACAAATCCAACTGAAGTCATAAATCTGAGATATTGTATAAAAATTTCATAATGAAATTCTGTAATAAATAATATACAATTTGATAGAGTCCGCAAAACGACACTTGCAACATGAAACGGGACTATTTGTGGAGACTTTTGCAGCTTAAAATTGTAGGCGTGTGAGTTGGGTGAAATTATAACAAAATTTGACTTATAAACAGCTACTTGGCACCTATTCAGTTTATAAGTTGAGGACTCATAAAATAGTATAATACCGTATGAAGAACATGATGCCAAATAATTTCTAATACAAAGAGCAAAAGAATAAGGTAAATCACATTGAACTTTAGATACTCTTTGTTAAAGTCAAACTCCTAATAGTTTTTAAACTATACGACCTATTAGACTTTATGACCTAACACAATAATACTTTTTACCACTACACTATTTTAGATCTCTTAAGACCAAAAAACACAATGTTAAATGAAAGAGGTCAGTACATTAATCTTAAAAAGCACAAATTGGTCCACTGGTTCAACTGGGCCACTCAGATGTGTTGACTGAAGAAATCTAACTTCGTTGGAGTCTTCAGCGACAATAGGGGAGACAGTTCGTACGTGGGAATCGACATCCTGAACGAAGGACTTCTGTAAAGGAAAATAAGGTTCTTTAGAAATGTTATTAGCTGTCAGCAAGTTCAATACAGTCAACAACACACACTCAAATAGCTTATCACTTTATCATAATAAAAACTATACTTTAATTAAATGAAACAATGATTTGAAGAAAAAAACCCACTGATGATCCTGACTGATTAAAATGTTTCATATAACCTGTTTAACTGATACTTGGAGCATGCATTATTATAAACTTACAGGTGAAATATATTATTTCATAATTTATAATACTACATTTTTTCATCATAAACAAATTTCTTCAGGTTAGCTTATTTTGAGGAAGCAAAAACCTCTAATTACTGTATCATAATCATAGTACTGTATTACAGTAGTACAAACTTAAAATACAATCTATAAACTACTGTATTAGCCTAATAGGGTATAAATCATATAATAAATAAATTGAATGATTTAAATAGAAGTAGTTATTAGTTAAGTATATTCCACTCTCTCTCTCTCTCTCTCTCTCTCTCTCTCTCTCTCTCTCTCTCTCTCTCTCTCTCTCTCTCTCTCTTGAGAAGTCCCCTGGAAAACAAATCAAGAAACCAAAATAAGATGAAATTGGTACTAAAGCTGATTAGATGATATTTCAATTTTTTCAAATTTTGTGCTGCAAGAAATCTAAGAATCAGACTACAATTACAGTATTAGAATAATCACATTCACAGTTATTATTGGATTTCATTTCAATAATTAATTTGGGCTAATTACACAGAAAATTTGGCATTAAGGGGAAACAGAGGCAAAATTTATTTTGCGACGATGTATTTGCGGCAACATCATTGCAACACTTTTCTAACTTCAGCGTCATTGCGCTAACCGTTGATGAAATGGTCATTCCGTCGTCAATGCAATGACAACTTATTTTGAGGACATATGATTGAAATCATCTTGCTTGAATTGTGTATTGAGTATTGTGCAGGGCAAAATTCATAATTTCTGGGTCGACCTGTGACGTCCGGCGAAAAAGTCCTTCTTTGTACTTTTTCTGATATAAATCTTCCAAATATACCAGAGAAAATTAAAAGCATGGAATGCAGAGGTTACAACCCTCGCGCGAGCACCTTGTTGGTGTCGTATATCTAACAAGGGCGTTTGTAAAACACTATTCACAGGCTGTCTCCCATTTAGATAATCCCTTCATCAAAGGGGGAGGGCCGTGACAGGCCCTAGAGAATACAGTTGGGATACCCTACCGACACCTACCACTCGCGCTCACCAGGTCATCCTTCTGTTTTGGACTTGACCGCAAAGTTGATAAGTTTTTTGCCCAGTGTTTTTCGAAGTGATTGTCGTTAATTCAACATGACTGACGTTGATACTTCACCCTTACCAATGTTAAGTACCATAGTTTGTTTTGGCAGCTTTTGACAGTACCGGGCATTTGTTCTGTTTCCAATATGGTGGTTTTTAGTTTTGGAAGCGATTGTCCGGCCGAGGTATCGGCAGCCATTTTGGGTTATGTTCGCTTCGGTAAATATTCTAGTTAATTTTGCCCATCTGGTACTCTGTCATCTAGGTTATATCACTTACGTTTTATGGCCTTTTAGTGTTATCATTAATTTTTACTATGGTATTTATTTGCTTGCAAGTCCAATTTGGACCTACGAAGAATAGCGATTTAAAGAATAGCGAATTAAAGTTTAGCGATTTAGTCTGTTAGTTTGTACTCGCCTCAGAGGCTTCGATTTAGACTATATCCATGTTTATTTGTTACGTTGTCGTTATTCTTCGTTCTTGGTTATTACTAAGAAAAGCAATCAATTTTATTAATGTTCTTGTTTTATTGTGTGATGTTAGTTTTTTTTTTTTATTATGTAACCTTGAGAGCGAAAACAGAGACTGCTCGTTCCATGTTCTACAGATATGAGTTATCCCTTCTCTCGTTTTCTTTGTTAGCTCGAGTAAGAGAGGTGAATTTCCCGTTCTCCGTTTTTATACGATCACGAGTTATTCAGGCCTCCTCTTAGTATCAGAGTTGATGATAGTACGTTTAATATTATAAACGTTTTTATTGATGTGGTTACTGTTAATATAGCTACCACTATTAATAGGTACGTTAGTGTATGAGTCATTAATTGGGGTCGTTTTATACCGACACCCTTAGCTCCGTGAGTTATGCTTAGCTCCGCCTTGAGTTATGCTCCGCTATATGGATACTCATTGGGTGAGAACTAGTTAACGTTCAGGAGCAGATTTTTGGAGTGCAACGGTGAAATCCGGCACTCGGACTCCGGCTGAAGCCTTTTACACACGAACCTTTGTCATGTTTGATCATAATTACACCGTTACGGCCGGCTTCACGGGAGATAACACAATCATTCATTGAGGTTAATGTTATCGTACCGGGAACGGTCACGATATCACGGTGACGGGCCTTTGCTACCGGATCTCCGGTACAAACAGAGATCAAGCAGACGGCCAGAACCGGAGTTAACAATGTGATACCGATGAAGACTTCACAGTTTCATTATTACGGTCCCTTTTTCATCGAATCTCCGGCTTCACTGGAGATAACACAAACATTCAGTATTAGAGAATGTTATCGTACCGCTGAGGATCACGTTTTCAACCGGATATCGTACAGGCGATCAGCATTGAGGTTAATATTAGTTTTCCTCTGGTGTTCACGTTGTCACTATGACGGACCTTTGTACCGGGGATTGTTACCGGAGCTCTGGTACAGACAGAGATCACTCAGACCACGGGTGGCCAATCTCTTGTTTTTGCTGTAAAGGAAAGGATTTAACATGAATACAAAGTAAACTGTACTTACTTTAATGACACTTTGAATTTGCGTTGGTAATATTCATTAGTTATTCTTGAAAGTCCAAATAAAAATATATGAACATAACTATGCCTATATTTATGCATATATTTAATTCTAACTAGGTATAAATATGGATAAATATCCATACAACATCGTGTTCAAATAGAAATAAATTGATTATGCCTATATTTATGCATTTTCAATTCTAACTATGCCTAAATATGAATAAATATCCATACAACATAGTGTTCAAATAGAAATAAATTGATTGTGCTTATATTTGTGCATATTCAATTCTAACTATACCTAAATATGAATAAATATTCATACAACATCGTGTTCAAATAGAAATAAATTGATTATGCCTATATTTATGCATATTCAATTCTAACTATGCCTAAATATGAATAAATATCCATACAACATAGTGTTCAAATAGAAATAAGTTTCCACTCAGTACTGGGAACCAAACGTTGGCCCCTTCTAATGAAGGGCCGGGTCGAGACTAACCATGCCATGAGAGGCTATCTACTGTTCCTTGAAACTCTGGTCAGTGAACAGATGAATCAATAGAATACTAATAGCCAGTAAATAATGTTAGACCCGGTTCTGAACGTCTGAGTCAGGGGTGGCCAACCTGTGGCGGATGCGCCAACAGTGTCACATTTCATGAATACAAGTGTCGAACTATACCCCAAAAGATAGTACATTAAATGATTTTTCTTTAAAATTGATTTTTATGAGTTATACAGCTGATCCCAGCCTGTGAATAGGATCACTAACCAAAGTTCAAGGAACATCCAGACTTATGTCCCCTTTCTTTTACAGAAGGTTCGCCTACATGGTTCCCGTCAGGATGATGATGAATCTCTCTGGCCTGCAAGAGAGGCTCTCCGCCCTTGGTTATCAAGGTTGGGAAGAAATGCTCCATCTAGAGGTCCCTATCTCCTCAGAGTGTCCTCTCTAAGGTTGGACGACGACCCCATGGACGGGCAGGTAGGTGGGGATGAATTTTGAGCCTTCAGCTTTGCAATTACCTATGTCACCGACCTAGGACCCTTAATGGATCCTGATGTTCATGTTACCCTGCATAAACCGTGACTGCTAAAAGCAACACATTCTAGGGAAAACCAAGGGGCTATGACGGAGCTCAAAAGTATGGTAGTGAGTCGGATCCGTTCAGGAACTCAGAAGTTTCCCCCTACAGCCCCAGGCATATCGAAGTAACCTCCTTCGATAAAAACAACGCATAGAGATTTGCCTTACATGTTCCATATATAGATGGTACCATAAATCTGGATGGCATAGACGTCCTCCCTCTGGGGGACCTAGAATTTACTCCCAGGTACTAGAATTCCCGTTCAACGGATTCGTTCGATTGAAAGAGATTGCCTTGGTTAGGTTAGACAAGGTACCGAAGGTAACAGTATTATTTCCTAAAGGGCAGGCCCGATCTGTCTGGACCAGGATGTTGTCAGTCTGGGAGGTACGATAATTCCAAGATCTGCCCTTCCAATTCGACCTACACGTTTGATGGTCTGATCGGGTTAGTTGTGGGAAATACGTTCTGTCTGAGGCCTCTATCAGACAGGAATCGATAGTCGGTTACCCACTCGTCATCACAGCCTCCCTCTGATTCGACGTCTATGCATCCAAATCCCCCTCATCAGGTGGTCTACCTCACTGATTCACCAGGTACACAGCCCAACCCCGTTGGGATGTTTTACCTGCATACAGCCCTAGATCCGAACCCTCAGGCTCCTCTCGTGGACACCAGAGAGGAAGCTACAGGAGTAGAAGACAGTCTCGACATCGAGACGGACCTAGAAAAAAGGGGGCTCGGAGAAGGAAAGTACCTAGATTCACCCCCTCACAACGCGGTGGTCCCGGTAGGGGGTAGACTTTACCACTTTTGAGACCATTGGACCTTCGGTCTGTGGGCTCATAGCATAATCTCTAAAGGTTTGAGGTGAAAATGGCCACAAGGTCCTCCTCCTCCACCAGTGACCTTCTCCCAGAAATCCACTCCCATCCTGGAAGAGTACACCACAGGGTTACTCAAGAAGAAGCAATCAAACGGGATCGATCACTGAAGTTCCAAAGCCACCTGTTCACAATTCCGAAAAGGCTTGGCGGCATTGAGAGTGGACCTGGACTTGTCAAGCTAAACTCTTACATTCTCTGCGACAAGTTCCGGATGTTGACTATCTCTCAGGTACGGACCTTACTTCCCTGTAGGACCGTCACCACCTCTGTCGATCTTACCGACGACTATTATCTTGCGCCTTTAGCTCGAAACTTCTCTTCTTATCTGGGTTTCCGCCTAAGCAGGAAAGCCTTTGTGTTCAAGACATGCCCTTTGGCCTCAACATTGATCCCAGGATATTCACGAAACTGGGAGAGAGAGTGTTAGAACAACTCAGGAACCAAGAGATACAGATCATTGCTTATCTGGCCGGTTGGCTCATTTGGGCCCGGCCGGTCATAGAAGGCAACAGAGCTACGAAGGAATTATTTCAATTTCTCGACAACCTGTGATTTCGGGTCAATCTCCAAAAAATCTCGCCTGCAACCATCAGTCCGCTTAGAATGGTTAGCCATTCAGTGGGACCTTTCGAAGCACACGTTGTCTCTCCCTTCCAAAAGGTAAGAGGAATAGTTTCCAAGATCAAAAAATTTTCTCAAACACAAACAGGTGTCTGAAGAGCCTTAGAAAGTATCCTCGGACTTTTCCAATTCACTTCAGTAACAGATCTAATAAAAGCCAAACTCAAAGACATCAATCGAGTTTGGAGAAAGAGAGCTACAGTACCTATAAGAGACATGGTCTCGAAGGTCCCCTCTGTCTTGAAAATGAGACTACGCCCATGGTCCGAACCGAAGGACCTCTCCAAATCGGTTCCTCTACAATTCCCCCCTCCACAAGTGACATTCCATACAGCCGCGTCTCTAAGTGGATGGGGGGGATTACTCCGAACATCAGATGTTTCAGGTTCTTGGTCACTCTCCATGAAACAGTCCCATATCATTGTTCTCAAAGCCATGGCAGTGTTCTTGACCCTGAAGAGAGACTCTCCTCCGAGGTCGACCCACATCAGAGTAGTGTCAGACAGCACAGACGCAGTACACTACGTCAACAGGGGAGGATCCAAGTCACCCAACCTGAATCAGATCCTGGTCACTATCTTCGACTGGGCAACAGAAGAGAACTGGTTCCTGTCAGCACCTCACCTAGCGGGAGGCCAGAATGTGAGAGCGGACTCACTATCCAGGACGGATCCACTGGAGTCAGAATGGTCTCTAGACATAATTTCATTCCGGTGGATACTCAGGCTCGTTCCAGGCCTCCAGGTAGATCTATTCGCAACTCAGATGAATCACTAACTTCCTTGTTATGTGACCCCAACCCTGGACCCTCGGGCTTATGCCATGGACGCATTACCCCGGGATTGGAACCATTAGAAGAAGATTTCCCTATCTCCCCCAGGGAATCTTCTAAAAACTTTTACACAAACTACGCTCCTTCCGGGGCGCAGTGGCTTTAGTACCACCTCACTGGCCAAGAACAGTTGGTTTCCTCTCCTCCTCGAGTTGAAACTCAGTCCCATCCGGATCCCGTTCCTCAAACTGACCCGAGTATCCAAACTCACTGTGTCAGATTACTCAAAGATAGCCAAAACTCTAACTTTGTGGACTACAGGAAGTTGGCAGCTCGTAGAGATGCGAACATTGAACCGGAAACGATCTCTTCATCGAATGGGACAAAAAAGGGACTCGACAATTCGCCAATATGATTCGGCCGTTAACAACTAGTAGGTCCCCTAAGAGTGCAGACCATACTCGTATGTCCCCGCATTTAGCCATCTCTTTCTTGAGGTTCCTATTTGACAAAGGCCTAACAGTTAGCACTTTAACCACCATCAAGTCAGCTTTGAAGAAGATCTACCTTGTAGGGTTCAACATTAACCTAGCTGATTCCTATTTCTCATCAACCCCAAAAACATGTGCTAGGCTTCGACCTTCGGTTCGGCCACAAAAGGACTCTTGGTCTCTGAACGGTGTTCTCAAACTTGCAATGGACACGGACAATGAATCCTGCTCTTATATCACTCTTCTTAGGAAGACTTTATTTCTAACGGCTATGGCCTCAGGTGATGGAACATCAGAACTAGCAGCTCTCACGAAACCCGGAAAACATAGATTTCCTCCCTTCAGCCGAAGTACTCCTTTTCCAGACAAAGCTTCCCTAGCTAAAAAATGAGGATCCGCAAAATAGGTGCTCCTCTCGGAAGATTATTCTTCATCCCCAGGATTTTTCTCCGTGTACAGTCACACTCTCAAGCCCCTTTTTAGCTAGAACTGCCACCCGCTCGTCTGGCCCCTTGGTTATCAGGGAACAAGGAGGTACTATTTCCATTCACGGTATCAGGCAACAAATCCTCTACTTCATTAAACATACTAATCCGGAATCATTTCCCCAGGCTCATGATATACGGACAGTAAATGCCTCCAACAATGACTTCCAGAACAGGGACTTTGATGATTTTAAAAAATATACGGGTTGGAAATCCCCTATGGTTGTCAAACGCCAATATCTAAAGATCTTACAGGCCCTTAAATACCCGACGATGGCAGAGGGGAGCCTTATCTCTCCCCATTAATCTCCTCTTCTTCCTTTCTTCCATCTCTTCTCTTCTCCCTCCTACCCACCACTCACACCACGTCGCCGCTCTCCTTGGTAGTTCGTTAGCCCTATGATATTTGCCATGTTTAATTCCTATGGTTTAACTGTTATTGTAGTTACCGTTCCTTTAATGTTTAGATATACTTAGACATGTAAGGTTTGATGACTTTTGCGATTCGACACTCAGTTGGTTCCTTGTCGTCATTATTATTTAACCTTACGTTCCCTATGTCATTTGGCTGGTTGGTAATTGGACGATTACTTTATTATATCATAGTATTGTCGTACATGGTGATTGTATTCTCCTCATTATGTTATTATTTTATTGGGCTTGGAAGGCATTCTCTGGTACCTTTTCGCCGGACGTCACAGGTCGACCCAGAAAAGGGATTTTGACGAAGGAAAAATCTATTTCTGGGGAGAGACCTGTGACGCCCGGCGAAACCCTTCCCGATTATTTTTGTACGGACCCACCCTTTTCCTTGCCAAGCCATATGTTCTTGCAGAAGGATGACCTGGTGAGCGCGAGTGGTAGGTGTCGGTAGGGTATCCCAACTGTATTCTCTAGGGCCTGTCACGGCCCTCCCCCTTTGATGAAGGGATTATCTAAATGGGAGACAGCCTGTGAATAGTGTTTTACAAACGCCCTTTTTAGATATACGACACCAACAAGGTGCTCGCGCGAGGGTTGTAACCTCTGCATTCCATGCTTTTAATTTTCTCTGGTATATTTGGAAGATTTATATCAGAAAAAGTACAAAGAAGGACTTTTTCGCCGGGCGTCACAGGTCTCTCCCCAGAAATAGATTTTTCCTTCGTCAAAATCCCTTTTCTTTTGTATATCAGTATCAATTAAGGAAGATAAACTACAAATCTCAAAAATAATTTGTATTTTTCCTAGCTATACAAACACGCGTCATTTTAATAGGGAGTCTTCCTTAGGTGGGAGGGAGTCCCAATGGCAGGAAAAGGCCGCCTGTTTGACCCTCGGCCCAGAGCCTGGCCCCGATACGCGGTAGGGACAAACCTAAATACTCAATTATGTTATCCCTGCTCAACAAAAAAAGTAAAATGCTTCGAAACTGACAATCATATGTATTATAAAATCATAGTTATATTCTATAAGGTTTGATTCAAAATATCCTCACCTGCTTGAGTGTCTACCAATGCTGATACTCCCAAGGCCACGAGAATTAGGATGGGGCGAAATGTTACTTACATTTGGCATTAAGTACTAATAAGTAACAGATGAGTTGACACTAGGATAATTGTGCTGCAGAAGCATAGTTTCTACATTGACTATTGGACAGCCACTACGGGGTCTAGAGTGCAGGTGTCTTGGGTCTTTTAAGCGCTGGGTGGTTCTTGTGGAAAGCAATATTTGTGACACGACCACGGATGTCACAAGCCCTGGAAGAGGCCCTGGAAGACGTTTCTCCCAAAGGGTTTATAAACCTCACGATAGTCTCTAGCAGTCAAAGAGAAATGGTACTTTCTGTTACTCTTTTCTCCTTCCATCCAATCTTGACAAATAGATTAGAGACACCGGAAACACAAAGTATAGTCTTTATCAAATAGAGACTCACTGTCCCAACAGGGCATAGTAGTAAATCCACTACATCATCAGTCTCCTCGAGTGATGAAAAAAGTCAAATCACTTGTCACAAAAAGGTGGATTTTAGGGCTTATAGGAAGCTATGGTTGTGGCTAGCCCATGAATATTGTGAGCCGTTGGAGTTGCCACAGTAATCATGTCTCCAAAGGATTTGAAAGCTCTATTAATAGCCTCTCGATTAGTGTCTATCAAGTGGTTGATGCCAAATGCTAAGGTTGTGGCAACAACACAAAAGTTATGGGCTTTGGTAAGGGACTCATTCGATGCTTCTCCTTAAGATATAAGCCCTCATAACCACTTCTCAAAACCAGAAAGGGATTGCGATCTCAGACCCTCCCTTCTTGTTTGACTTGTGCTAACAAACATGATAGGAAAGGTCAGGCAGTAGGAAACAGTCCTCTTAAGGTATAAGCAAACTGCCCTTATGGGACAAAGTAGCAAACCATACTTCCTTTAGTGCTGATATTATAAAAGTCAAATCTGATATTATTAATAGCAGCATTTTGGATCTTAGCTGCAAATTTTGTAATGAAAGTAAATGACAGAACTTTCGGGTGAAAAAAGATAAGATAGGTTATGTAGTTTGCTCGCTTTTAATGAAACTAGAGCTAAATGGAAGACTGTCGGCAAGAAGCCACCGATTACACAACACCTACCAATCATCTGAGCACAGGGAGGATCTCCAAAGATGACAATATGGCAGAAAAGACTCGCACCTTAGTAAAATATAATGCTTAACCTGGACACAAATACTGACAAATCTGCTATAATCATAAATGAGGAAGGATCTGGATCCAAGTGTACAGTAGATCCTGATGGGATTGGTTCCTATTGAGAAATTCACTTGAAGCTCTTTCCCTTCTCTGAAATCTCTTCTTGTTCCCTGAGAGACTGACTTGCAAGCAGAGGATATTGACAGAAATGTCGTGTTACATTCCGTTAACGTAAATTCGTAATATGACTGTGAAAAAAGAAACAGTTCAACATATTTTTGGGCTCAAGCCATGACGTCCTAATGGAAGGTTCCTTTAATAGCTTCCGAAGGGTATATATGACTACAGTGATATTCCCAGAGAATCAAACCAAAGGTTTCACAGAATTCTAACTTCTGGCGCGAGTACCTTCAAGATTACTCTCAAGGGTATCGTATATCATCAGGGGACGTATTCTTGACAAGCCATATGGCAATCTGCACCCCGAATAGCCTTTACGCCTCGAGGGGAAATGCGTGGCAGAATAGAAGGGTAACCGCAACAAAGATTACCCTGGTTCCCCTACTACAATCGTATCGACAACCCCGCCAACTCCCTCTGGCGGTCATTCCTTTATCTGTAGCGACTCGCTACGGTGGTGTTCCCTGTCGATCGATTTCTGGGAATCTTTATGCTTCTACGGCTTCTTTCTCCATCCAGAAAGTTGAGTATTGATTCTTTACAATATGTAATTTAGTTCCAGCCTCACAATGAATTTGTGTATTTATTGTGTGCGGATCTTAGCCGATCGCCGGTGTCGCCATGGCGCTGTCGTTCTTTGTACATGTGCTATTTAGTTAGCAGAACGATATTCCGGTGTAAATAGCTTAATCATTATTATGAAAGCTATTTAGGCATTATATATTGTAAAGATATCTATAAGCATATTTTTCCCTTTTCCGTGGCGATCGTATATGTCAGAGTTTTGGTGATTTAGGTAACCGAAATCTCGTCTTGTCTGGGTAACATAACCTAGACAACATATACTTTCGTCATTTTCCCCGGTTATCCTTGTGTATTGGTTATCATTCCTGGAGATCGATATCTCCTGGAATTATATTAACCGTTATTAATCTTACTAGAGATTTATGGGTAATCTCTCTTCCCTCTGAGAGTAGCCTTAGGCTACAACTCTCTGCGTCGGCCTTGAATTTCGAATTCAGGCATGACTAGCCTAGAGTTTTCTGTCTCATCCCTTAACGGCAAGTTTTGGGATTCGATCAGAACCTCAGAGTATTTAGTCTTTGTCGGCAGTCGGTTGGCGGGGTGATTGCCTTCCCCTGCCGACGGAACTGTCGGCATAGGAGGCTAGCCCTCCCTAGACTACACCTGAAGTGGTCGAATGTTGCCGCCAAATTCTCCCTGTGGTCTAGTAGACTAGTCCTATGCTCGCCGACCCTAGGCTATAGAGTCGTATACTCTTGTGGCCTAGAATGGCGCTGGCTTTGGAACTCTGTTTCTCCCTTGTTGAGAGGAACGGCATGAGCTGCCGTCCCCTTAACTGTATTAGCACCTTCTAAGCTGGAGAATAAATGATTCTCCTGCCGCTTGTGGTCGTGCCGGTACTGAAACAGAGTTTCTTCAAGGTGTGTAGATCCGGCAACATTGCCGGTCCCTCCTATACCTCATATAAGACCCTTTCCCCTCCCCTCTCTGTTCTTTTACGATGGCCGAGCCATTGTCTTTCCTGTGCTGGAGTCCTGCAACCTTACCATTGCCGGTGGGTTGCCGAAGCCACCCAGACCCCCTCTTCCTCAGCCGTCAGCTGTCGGCGACTGCCGACTGCCGGCTTCCAGCGGCTGTGGATGGGAGACCCCTTTTGTCACCAAGGTTCTTCAGTTCTCCCTTGAACTGCTAGCCACAGTTTCTGTTGTCAGCGTTTTGTTCTGGCCGGCAGTAGACCGGCACAGATAGATACTGACTCAGTAGGTAGAATGCCGACTGTACTCGTGCTGCCGGAGGCTGGCCTACAGTAGTAAGCTGACAATAGTACTGTGGCTAAATGGAAGTGAACCTTCTTTTCGGAGAAAGACAGTAAAATTAGACTTTTACATCTTTTATTACTGTATACATATACAGTAATAGATAGCCTTCACTCCATGCTTTCTCTCTCTCTCTCTTTTCTAGCTTGCTAAATGCTCCGGCAATAGCTAGCTAATCCGGCAATATGACGGCTGAAAAGGAGTCGCCTCTGGTTCATTGATCCGCTGACTATGCGTATAGTTTTCACCACTACCCAGTCACATTGAATACTGGCTAGGATGGTGTGACGTCTGTCAGCGACCCGCTGACAGCCGACAAGTCACTGATATGTCGAAGACCTGCTAGCCATATCGGTACTGAAGTACTGTGCCAGTTAACTTACCCCCAAGCACTAGCCTTGACGGTGACATGGCAGTTGTATAGGGGTATACGATACCCTGTTCACCTGCAGTTTAGGACCATATTGCAGACAGAAACCTTTGGTACATAACCATACAATAGAATGGTTTTCCAGTACGTTATGCTTCTAAGCACAACCCCTTGCTGAGACCTACCTGATTTGGGGGATCCACTTCCCCCCCCCCCTTTTTTTTCCTTATGCTGATTCTTCATGAGTCTCTTGATTCTCATTATTAATTCCCCAAATGTAGGGCGCTACTCTATCCTTATGGACTAGAATCTTTCATCGGCCCCTTCTTGAAAGGGGATGCCCTAGAATCAACAATTAGGAAGACCGCAGCAGTTGGCTGGAAGGATTTACACATCTGTGTCTCTCCTCTTTTCCAGCGTACAGGTACTTATCCAAAGCTTTATACAATAGAAAGGAATCTTCTATTACAGTGAAACACTGAAAAGCTGATATAGGCAAACAGTCAGGTATGGCCTGAAAGGAGAACGGAAGGGTTTCTTAGTTCTCCTTAGGATGTTAGACATCATCCCACAGTTACAATGACCGTTGTTCCACAGACGGTCAGATATATACACCTTCGGATCATGCGAAGCAAACAGACGCTTCTGGTAGGAGGGAAGTTTCTCCTGGTTCGCCGGACCTTCGATCCCTGGAGTCCTAGGTCTGACCAAGATGAGACTAGAATGGAAATGGACATACCTCCACCATCCTTTCCTCAACTCTTCTTATATTCAAATCCCCCCTAAAAGAGTATACCTTAGAGCTCTACAGCATACTAGCGGTGAGGAAAGTAGAGTACATCGATTTCCAATGAAGGCGGTTTAGTGTTCACATGAAAGACTCAAGAAAACTGTGAGTCATTCTGGACTTGGCGCCACTCAACAAGTTCCAATAGAACAGCAAGTTCAGAATGTTAATCCTTCTGAACATAAGGACCCTATTCAGTAAGGGGTGTTGACAATCTAGCCAGCCCTGGAAGATGTCTATCAGCAACTTCCAGTCAGTCACCCCCTCCCCTCCTACCTAGGATCCAAGTTACAGGAGATAACATATATCCTGAACGAGATTCTCGTCGGACTAGTTTCAGTCCTAGGATCCTTACGGAATTAGCAGACACAGTCAAGCGAAACCAAGCCTAGAAAGAGTTCAGGCAACGATGGCCCTGGACGACAGGCTGGGGTGGGCAGCACCCCAAATGACTGTCTATGAGCATCCATGGAGATGATCTGGCCCTGGAACATTGAGGATGCAAATAACATCAAGAAATCTTGATTCTCTCCAGCCTAGGGGCTTCAATGTTTTAAAAAATCATTGGAACCTGTAGTCACCCTAACGCCCCCTTTTCCCCTAGGGATGTAAAAGGAGATCGCGAGGTCTGTCAAGAGACTATTGTAATCAGTCAGGATTCCATGACGCTAACAGGGAGGAGTTTCGAACTCCCTCCAGTTCACGATGACGACAGACCCAGTGCTACGTGCACAACTATAAGATGCGCTAAGAGGCTGGAGAAGATACGCATCAAACGCTCGAAGAGATCTAATGGGACCAATGATGGTCATTCCCTCTTCGCTTACCCTACAATGACCAAAGGCCACGGACCCGTAGGCCATTTTAGCCCTGTAATGGGTGGATAAACTCTCTCCACACAGATCGGACCTCCTCAGGTTGATCTGGGGCATCGAAGCGATAATGAGGCGTCGAAAATGTCGAGGATAAGGGACGTCTCATTTCATTAGGGAATGCTAACCATCCCTTCCTTAAGGGAATGGCGCCTATCAGCAGCTCATTTATATATGATCCGCAAGGTGACAGCGGATGCTCTTCTCGGGTTCAACCCAATAGAGTTGGAATGGTACACGGACGCAGATCCATTCCCTCCCAGAAGGAGACAAGTCCCCGAGCTGCAGATCGTTCTCAAGATACTATCTCGTTATTTAGTCCCATACAAGGACCCTGTAATGGAGGTAACAGACATCATGTCTCTACATTAGAAGTAGGATGCCTGAAAACTTTAAATCAATCAATCAATCAATCAATCTACATTAGAAGTGATGGACTTAGAATTCCTGTTCAGCCCATCAAATTTCCTCCGGAAGGCTCTCTACATGCTAAGACCCTTCCAGGGAAGAGGGGCTCCGTTGGCTCCCAGAAAGCCAAGAACATCCCGTTCCCTGTAATGAAGGAACTGAGGCTGAGGCTAGTCCTAGTTATGCACCTAGGATTATCCACGAGGTTCAGAAGTTTTCTGCCTTCGATTTATCACAGTACACCTGATCCCTTCATTTTATGAATTCCTTGCCCTTAATGGTTGGGAAAAAACCTGGGATCTTAAAGGCAAAATAGAATTCCTAGAAGAATACAAGTCTAGTCAACGAGAAGACAATACAAGTCTTCTTGGGAAAAGTAAATTGTTTTGTAAAGCAAAAGGGCCCGAAAACAATCTCTGAATCTTCTGCCTGTCCTTCTCTGTCCACTCCTATATTCAGGGTCTGGCGGCCGACAGCACGTTGGCCTTTGAGGAAGGAGGCAGTGTATCCTTGGATACTATGAGAACGCTAGTTCTTGGGCCTTGTCTCCATATAAACCCTTGAGTAAGCACCAAGGGTATGGCCGACTTTGCGAGAGAGGTCACTTGATGGGATCTTTGGATCCATGGACCATTATCTCAGTGCAAGTCAGCCCCGACTAGACCTCTTCTATATGCCCTTTAAATGGATCTACCGACTGAAATCTTTAATAAATTTTCCGATAACATGTGCAGGCTTAGGCCCACAACGCCACTAAAGCCCATCTCATGGTCTTTGGACTAGGTCCTATATTATGCCTCACCTGTGAACAATGAGGATTATTCCCTCAAGCATCTAACCTAAAAGATTATTTTTTCGGTTCGCTATAGCCTCTGGGACTAGAGTTAGTGAAATAGTGGCCCTATCCGGAGATGAGGACCACATTAAGTGGGAGAACTGCAACTCTTTCTGATCTAACCTTTCTCATTAAAGACGTCCTACCTACTAAGAGGTGGGGCTCCTGGAGAATCTGCCCTCTGAAGGAAGATGTCTCTCTAGGTCTGCTAGATCATCTAAGGTCTATCTTCATAGAACTTCAGACTTCAGGAGGAACAGCTCTTTACAGGAGAAAACTTTGGATCAAACTATCCCTACAACTGAGGGCGAAGCTCACCTACCTTTTTGGCGGAGCGGATCCTGACAGTACTCCTGCAGATAAAAGATCCGAGGAAAGTTGCTTCATCACTGAACCTTTCAGTGTGTGGACTTCAGCCTCTTCGTTCACCTACTGATAGGAGGTTGTCCAATGCGTCTTACAGACACTATACTAAGCAAATCTATGGATTGAAGCATTATGTGGTGGCGGTAGGTGCTATTTGGACCCTGTCATCTAGCTCTGCGATGAACAGTAAATTGATTGGGACTATCAATTAAAAGGAGAAGGGGTCAGCAATTTTTGTGTGATCTCCCTTTGAATAAGTGTTGCCAAGGTAACACTAAATCTGTTCAGAATCTCAGGTGTGAAATTATACGGATACCACTAGTGCCGTGTGTACATAGTACACAGTGTTGTTAGACTATTTCATGTACAGAAATTATAAAGAAAAGTCTTGTTAAAAGAGCTTTTTTTCAGTTTGAGAGTGGCACTCATCATTTTCCCCTTTCAAAAAGGGGAACATTAATTTCTGTGTATGTCTTTCGTATAATTTCCTTATCATGCTACATTCATTTAGCATGTAGTCATTTATTAGGAATAAATGTCTATTAAAATGCAGTTGTGTCCTAATTCGCCCAACAATTGCATGTGTAAAATACCAGAGTTCCTTAACTTACTCATGTAAGTATTTCTCATATCATTGTATGCTTACAATCAATGAATGAGGACACTGATATTGGTTCCACAATATATACAATCCTTGAGACCGTTTGTATTCTCAGTGTATACCTATGTTTGTTCATACAATATATGCTACCTTGAGGCCCTTTTCTAACATCTAAAAATGACTCTTCCCTGCAGGGGGCAGGAAGCATTAACATTGTTATGCTTAGTGATGATGACGGATAACGGTAACGTCATTTGTCTCAATTGGCCCTTTTTGGCTGTAGAAATATTGTCCCAAGGTTAAGGCACTGACACAAAACCACAGATACATTAATTCTCTGGTATGCTTCCATTAGGACGTCATGGCTTGAGTCCAAGAAACGGATTTTGAGCGAAGCGAAAAATCTATTTTTGGGTGAGATGGCCATGACGTCCTAATGGATCCACCCTTCTTTTCTATGAAAAGATCTTCACGGTTTCCCCCCCTGATCTACTGTATCTGTAGCACCTTGCTCAACGCTACAAGGAATGAATTGAATTGAATTGAATATAGGATTTAGGCATTAAGCCAAGCACTGGGGCTACAAGGAATGACCGCCAGAGGTAGTTGGCGCGGTTGTCGATACGATTGTAGTAGGGGAACCAGGGTAATCTTTGTTGCGGTTACCCTTCTATTCTACCACGTATTTCCCCTCGAGGCGTAAAGGCTATTCGGGGTGCAGATTGCCATGTGGTGTGTCAAGAATACGTCCCCTGATGATATACGATACCCTTGAGAGTAATCTTAAAGGTACTCGTGCCAGAAGTTAGAATTCTGTGAAACCTTTGGTTTGATTCTCTGGGAATATCACTGTAGTCATATACTGTATACCCTTCGGAAGCTACTAAAGGAACCTTCCATTAGGACGTCATGGCCATCTCACCCAAAAATAGATTTTTGAGCGAAAGAATGATGAAAATTAGATCCTTGCAATTTAACATTATTTCTGAAATAATAAGTTTTGTTCCCGAACCCTCCACTCGAAAATTAATTATATTCGCGATATGAATAAAGAGAAAGATCTAATCCCTGTTGTTCAAGTAATAGCTCGTCATGTTAAGTCAGGAGATACTGTTTTGCACTTAAATAATATCAATATAATGTTCTAAGCTGTTAAAAAGCGAAGATTCGTTGTTATATTCTGACGGCTTCAATGATGAATATCTGGAGAATCTAAAATCATGAAAATTTTCCCTATATCAAGTCCCAGGATACATTGCAAAAAAACATACTTAATGTTAGATCGACGTATGACACAAGAACGTGTGAAGTTAGTGGTGCGTTCAGCTGCTATTCCAACATTCAGGTGGTTCGCGTATATTGAGACGCATGGTACGTTCCAGTGGATTTTTTAGCAGATGCTTCTCCGATACCCTGTGGAAGAACGCAGGGGGGGGGACTACTTATGGAACTGTGAATATAGCGATACTCTAGCACAATTACTAGGCCTATAATACATAATTTGTTGATTTTTCCTACAAGATACATATTTCTTTATTAGGAGAGGATAAAACTGTGGAACCCCTTGGGGTAACAGAAACGGTTGTGATATATTTTTCACTAACTCCTTCTCAGAAGAAAAGTACCTGTATGAAAATATCTGTAACATAGGCTTAAAAATTGATGCAGTGTACTATTTGGCATATATTATTATCCTAGTCAGAGAAGTCTCCCTGATCTCCTTTATCTGAAATAAATAGCTGACCACAGGAACTTAGCACACACGGTATTTGCATGCGACGAAACAGACTCGTATACATTTAAAAAGAGCTAGCAGAGGAGAGCATCGCTTCCTTTCTATTCAAGGTTGAAAAGCTGTATAAAATAAAATAAAATGAATATCATATTTGATAAATATTACATATACATAAAGGCTGGAAGACAAATCCTTCCAGATTTTTTCTTCTATGTTTACATATCTTCCCAGTTGAGAGGCAGCCATTTTGTGCACTTCGCTAGTGGGATTTACATCACACCTTTTTCTCTACCTACATAATTGATTGTGATCAAGCTCTATATGGGAGACCTTCCAGGGAATCCCAAGTTATCATAAATACTGATTTAGCACTCGTTAGAAAGTCCCGATCTTGGAACAAAGCAAACAAACATCCAATTGCTACGGTGCAACCATACATTGTAGCTATAGCTACCAGTTTTCTTCTATACAGTTTCATATAGAATTCAAGTATTTCATCAATAGTTGGAACTGCTGATAGGCTAGAAAAATATTAAGTCATCATTTCCTACTGAAAATACAGACCCCAACCTCCAATCACAGACACAAAGTCACCGTAACAGACCCCCACCCCCAACCAAGCATAAATTATCACTGGTTTATATTGTTTACAATGCGTTTGTGATAACATGATATTACACAGACAACCTTTAACCAAGCCAGTCTGTCAATCCCTAGAGTGGATTGTTCAGGTAAGGATAAAAAATCAACAGTTGAATAAGAAAGTGAATAAATCTTTGAACACTAATACATTTGCCTCCGGTGCAAGTACTATAGATCGGTGTCAAATACATACCTGAACCCTAAGACTGGAAGATTAAGGCAAATGCAGTAGTTTTCTTAAGGCAATGCAGAGACCAAGAATAGACACTGGTGATCTGAGGAAATAATTAAGGGTAGATCAAGGCATAGGTGGCACAAGGGTGAGAAGATAATGGAAGAGGAATGGGAAATGAAAGAAACACATACCAGAGGAAATAAGAGCTATCAAAGATTTCAGTCTTCCACCAATGAATATTGCCAACATTTTACTCGAGTCTTCTGACATTCCCTCGCACTTTTCAAATGCTGACTGTACAGTAGATAGTTCAATAATGATCCAGAATTGTGATCTTGATCCGTGTCACCTCCAAATTTTAAGGTTACTTATGATGCTTATGAAAATGGCTGTCTGCTAAAGAAGGTGATAAATGCAAGAGTTGATGGGAGAAGTACGAGAGGAAGGCCAAGGTTTGGGTGGATGGATGGAGTGAAGGAAGCTCTGGGTGATAGGAGGATAGATGTGAGCGAGGCAAGAGAGCGTGCTAGAAATAGGAATGAATGGCGAGCGATTGTGACGCAGTTCCGGTAGGCCCTGCGGCTGCCTCCGATGCCTTAGATGACCGTGGAGGTAGCAGCAGTAGGGGATTCAGCATTATGAAGCTTCATCTGTGGTGGATAATGTGGGAGGGTGGGCTGTGACACCCTAGCAGTACCAGCTGAACTCGGTTGAGTCCCTTGTTAGGCTGGGAGGAATGTAGAGAGTAGAGGTCCCCTTTTTGTTTTTGTTTCTTTGTTGATGTCGGCTACCCCCCAAAATTGGGGGAAGGGCCTTGGTATATGTATGTATGTATGTACTTATAATGCAAAATACAGTTAACTCCCCATTAACATGAGTTCTATTAACCCAATTTCGAAGTTACACGAGTCCAAATTTATTAAGATATATTCTGTTAGCACGAAATGTCCGATGTTACGCAAGTTGAATTTCCAGCTTAAGAGCAAGAGCGAGAGAGAGAGGTTAATAAGAATTTATTTAAGCTTACAAACAAATAAATTTTAGTTTTTAATGTAGTAACAAAAAAGTAATCTAATTTTACAAATAAATCTACATCCATACTTCTAAATGTAGATGTTTACAATTTAGCATGTTTACAGTACATTGCGACTCTTTACTTGTGAAGCTGGTTTGTTCTAAGATAGTATAAAATAGAAAAATTTTGTAACGTTGAATAACAAATTAAGTTATAAAAATTATATTGGATAGTATAAAATAAACTTAATTGTTACATTTACCAATATGTAGAAGGATGTGGATCGACAACGTCAACAGCTGATCCGTCTGTTGTTGTTGTTTGATGAGAGAGAGAGAGTGAGAGAGAGAGAGAGAGAGAGAGAGAGAGAGAGAGAGAGAGAGAGAGAGAGAGAGAGAGAGAGAGAGAGAGAGAGAGAGAGAGAGCCAACAGCGGTAAGGAGAGTGATGTGTCAGTGTGAATGTACACGGGTAATAACTTATTTTACTATAAAATAAATACAAGTAGAGTAAGAATGTGTGTTTTTGTTGTTTCTGTGACCTTCAAATACATTAATGTGTTTGTTTTAAGTTTCATAGTAACAAAATCCCAAAATAGACAGACTACCAATGTCCAGGAACGTAACATCCTCTATTACCATTATTTCTTTTGGAGAAATTATGTTCCTTTAACACGACATCTCCATGAACATAACACTTGTGTTAACGGGGAGTTAACTGTACCTATCCATTGTTAAAACTTGGTGAAAATCCAATGTGCCAATTTCTTTTGACATCATTTTTAAAATTGTGAAAAAATTCAATTTCGTATCCCAGATCTTTATCTGGTACTGCATCATCTCCAATAATCTGCGGTGAAAATTCTGTCAAAATCCATTGAGTAGTTTTGACGTAGTCCTATCCACAGACACACAGTCAAATAAATAAACTGACTTGATTTTATAACCTCCTCAAATAACAAGGGTTTGTATTCGCGTAGGAACAAACTGATAACAATATCATAATTCCAGTTATATCAGTGCCTTACCGCCACATGCTTAGTATCCACAATGACAAAAAGACTTGGGCACATGCTAACGTCGCCTATGCCTCATTCTTCGTTTCCCTCTGCTCTTAGAGTATTTGCATCTTGTCAATTTTTCATATAGAAAACCACAGCCAGCAGATCACAAGTGCAAGGGAGGGGTTAAGGGGCAGCTCAACCCCAGGTCTATGAGGTCCAAAATTCAGGTCTCAAGTTGGAGCAGGACGGAATTCTATTTCTATCCTTCCTACATTCAATTTCAGCTGATCAGCCTGGAATAAATTAGCAGATTAGGGGCATTTCAATCTCTTGCCAACTCAAAGGGTAATACAATAGTCTTACTAATTAATCAACATCTACGAAATCTATTAACTGTTCTATTTAATGGTCTACAAAATATCTGCTACTGTGCTGCACAGTTCAAGATAAATGTAGGTAAAGTAATCTTTCTCTAAAATTAAAATTATATTACAAAAAACTATTTGATGACAACCCTCACTAAGTTCTACTTGAGACTAACACATCTGTATTATCTAAATCACTTAAATATCTGATTGATTTTTACATGTGGGTTGTCTCAAGTTTTTTTTATATATAAATACTATAACCCTACAATTGGATACAACTTGTGCCAGGCAATGGTTGCTGATGATTCAGTAGGTAGACCTATAGGCTCCCGAAATCTCCAATCCTTAGCTCACAAGGATGGTGAAGTTGCAAACACTAAAAGAAACTATTGAGCTTGAGCGAGTCTTGAACCCCAGTCCAACAGATAGTTAGGCAGGGGTGTTTCCAGTAAACTACTTCAATCTAAAATGCTACCTTTAGAATCCTCATAAGAAAACAATTAAAATTGAAATGGTATGTCAAGGGGGAAGGCAAAAGAGATGAGAAGTAACTGCTATTATTCTGAGATTGTCATACAGATCATAATCTAACACAAGCCTGAGAGCCTTAGATTAAAAGTTCATCTTTGCGAATATGGCACTGATTACTTTCTTGAATATTCACTATTATTATTACTATCATTATTATCACCTGCTAAACTACAAAACTAGTTAGAAACTCAGGGTGTTATAAGGCCAAGGGGTCCACGGTGAAAATAGCCCAGTAAGGAAACAAAGACACAGATAGAATAGTGTCCCTCAGTGTACCCTAAGACAGAGAACTCTCACCCCAGACAGAGAAACACCATGCTACAGAGGCTATGGCACTACCCAAGAGACGGGAACATCATTTTGATTTTGGAATGTCCTTCTCCCAGAACAGCTGCTTACCATAGCAAAAGAGTCTCTTCTACCCTTACCACGAGGAAAGCAGAAGTTAACCCCTCTAGTGAAGAATTTTTCAGCTATCACAGTGTTGTCAGGTGTATGAGGAAAGAGGAAAATGTGTAAAGAATAGGCCAGACTATTAGGTGTATGTGTAGGCAAAGAAAAAACGAGCCATAACTAGAAAGAGATCCAGGGAAAGTACCCTATAACTCTCTAGCGGTAGTACAGTACAGTATCTCACCAAACCGTTTTTTAGCATTGTCGGAATTTTCTCATTCTTGAATTGGTGAAATCACTTGGGCAAACTTTTCCAAAGAAAATATCTTTCCTAAGTACGTTATGTCAAGTGTATTAAACTAAACTAAGATCAAAATCTACATTTAGACTTCTTAAACATTTCACTCATTCACCTAATAAAGTAAAATTATTACCTAATTTTAGAGTAAAAGAACTTCGGGAGTTCTGCAGCGAATGTTTTTATGTTGAACAGACTGATATAGGTCTCTCATAGTTTATGTATGACAAATCTATTTTAGCATTGATGCTGACCATAAGGTATTTTATATTGATTGTTGATTATTTCTCATGTAGTTTATTCATTTCCTTTCCTCAACTGGCGATTTATTCCTGTAGGAGCCATTGGGCTTGGTAGCATCCTGCTTTTCCAACTAGGTTTTTAGCTTAACTAATCAGAATAACAATAATAATCATATTTCAAACAACCTCTGAAGACAAATTAACAAATATGATAAAGGCAGTAGAAATATTCTCAATATTTCCAGATTCCAAAGATTAAACTTAACAGCCTTCAAGTACAAACTTCTCCCTTGTGATAAAATGTATATGTATCCATATGTAACCCCTCTGATGGTCCAGCACTTTGCTGCAGTAGAGGGGCTTGAGTGTCTCAATGATGGGCTGGGCAATGGCGGTGGGGTAGTTTATCCACCCTAGAAGGCTCAACCATACCGCTAAGGCCAGTTCTTGAGAGACCAGACCGAGACTGGACCCCTATAGGCCTTCTCCTTTATTTAAGACAGGCAAAGGCTAGGAGAAGGAAAACTCCAAAATCAAACCAAACAAGACCCCAACGGCGGAGCTTCCCAGCGCCGGCAGAAGAGGGCATTGCCTGTCGGGCAGGCAACAAGGCGGGCCTTGACATAACAAGAACCCGGCAGCCCGATGCAACCAACATCGGAGAAGCCGCCTGTCTCATATGTCTTGAGCCGCGGTGAAAATGGTGTGGGCCAAGTGTATGTGCGTGGCCGTTGCAAAGTCACGACCACCCAAAACAATATACCCAGCTACTGGCATTCTGTCGTTTCCTCCACCCTTCTTCATCTCTTTCTCACCATCATCATCATCATCACCACCACCAAGTCCTGAGGCGACAGCACCGTGGGTGAAGGGGGCAGGCCTGGATAGCTGGAAGCCCTTAGCCCACAACTGCACTCAGGCGGCGAGTCTAAGATTCAGTCGCTCTCTGGTGACGGTGCCGTGACACCAGAGTTCGGCAGCTGTACCCGTGACTGGGCTGGCCTATTGAGGATACCGCATCTCACCCCACATGGGGAGGCCCCTAGAAAAGGTGGGGTAAACATTGGACACGGCAAACCCGTCTGGTCAGCTCACCGCGGCTGGCGGACATCCCACTAATGCGGTCGAAACAACAAGAAAAAAATATTAACCTTAGGTGCTTGGAACATCCGCACCCTCCAAGAAGTGACGAACACCAACCGCCCGGAACGACGTACAGCCCTCGTCTGCAAGGAGCTAGCCCGCTTCAATGTTGATGTGGCGGCTCTTAGCGAGACCAGACTACCCGAAGAGGGCAACATCAGGGAAGCTGGAACAGGCTACACCATCTTCTGGAAAGGCAAGGCCCTAGAGGAGCCTCGCATCAACGGTGTCGGCTTTGCCATCCGTTCCCAGCTAGTGCAGCAGCACAACCTCGCTCCCAAGGCCATCAGTGAGCGCCTGATGACTGTCCGCATCCCCATCACGCGAGACAGACACCTCACCCTGATCTCTGTCTACACCCCGACTATGGCCTCAACCGATGATGACAAAGCTGCCTTTTACACCCAGCTCGACCGCACCATCCAGGCAGTGCCCACCAATGACAAGCTCGTTGTGCTTGGCGACTTTAATGCCCGAGTAGGCAAAGACCATCGCCTGTGGGAGGGAATCATCGGCCGCCATGGCATTGGAAATTGCAACGCCAATGGCCAACTCCTACTGGGTCTGTGTGCAGAACAGCAACTTGTGGTAACCAACACCATCTTCCAGTTACCAAAACGACAAAAGACCACATGAAGACACCCACGGTCTAAACACTGGCACACCCTGGACTACGTCCTGACCAGAGCCAGAGACCGAGGAGATGTCCGCATCACCCGATCCATGCCCGGAGCGGACGACTGCTGGACGGACCACAGACTCCTCATTTCCTGACTCTCCGTGACGACCCTACGACCACCCAGAAGGGCACCTGACAGCGTACCACACCAACGCTTTGATTGTAGTAATCTCCGCAACCCACAGGTGGCACAGAACTACAAGGAGGCCTGCGAACAATACCTCGCAGACCCTGTGGGTCAGGCCACTGTCGAGCACCACTGGACCACCCTCAGAAACGCCATGGCCCGTGCCACGGAGGAAACACTAGGCTACACCACCAAGAAACGGCAGGATTGGTTTGATGAGACTGATGCTACCCTCTCTCTTCTCATTGAAACCAAACGACAAGCACGCCTGACTTTGGAAAACCAACCAACAGCAGCTAACAAATGTGCTCACAAGGTGGCTGAAGCTGGTTGCCAAAGAGGGATCCGTGAAGCCCAGAACACCTGGTGGCAAAGAAAAGCTGCAGAAATACAGAGTTTCGCTGACCAACGTGACCTGCGCAGCTTCTATGCAGCAACAAAGGAAATATTCGGTCCCACACGGTCATCCGTGGGCAGCCTGAAGGACGCGGATGGGGCCACGACCATCACCGACAGCGAGGGCATCCTGGCCAGGTGGAGGTCTCACTTTGAGAACCTCCTCAATGACCAAGCAGACACCCCAGACGATCTCCTGCGAATGACCCCGCAGCATCCCGTCCGTCACTGGATGGCACTACCACCCTCCATCCATGACTTCAACAAGGCCCTGCAGCGCATGAAGCCCGGCAAAGCCCCAGGGCCAGACAACATCCCGTTGAAGCTCCTCACTCACGGTGGCCCCGGTTTGAGGAACCGTTTGATGCTCCTTATACTGAAAATATGGGAGACCAAGACCCTCCCCAGTGACTTCCGCGATGCAAACATCGTTACCATCTTCAAGAAGGGAGACAGGGAGAACTGTAACAACTACCGGGGAATATCACTACTAAGCATCGCGAGTAAGATTTTCGCTCGGATTCTCCTTGACCGCCTCCTTATTCTCGCAGAAGACGTCCTGCCAGAGTCCCAGTGCGGCTTTCGACCTTCCCGCGGGACCATAGACATGATCTTCTGTGCGCGACAACTACAAGAGAAGAGCCTCGAACAACAACAGCCCATAATGTTCATCTTCTGGGATTTGAAAAAGGCCTTCGACAAAGTACCTCGACCTGCCATGTGGGCTGTCCTCAAAAGATATGGCTGCCCACCCGATTTTGTCAAGCTGGTGCGTGCCCTCCATGACGGAATGGTTGGGAGAGTCTGCCACCAGAACTCTCTTTCAGACCCATTCCCCATCAACGGCGGCCTGAAGCAGGGCTGTGTTCTGGCCCCAACGTATTTCTCACTATACACCGCAGCAATGCTCAACGAGATTCCCCCAGACACACCCTCAGTCGACCTACGTTTCCGCATGGATGGAGGCGCTTTCAACATCGCCAGACTTCGCGCCAGAACCAAGACCACCTTGTGTGTAGTGCGAGAACTGCAGTATGCTGACGACAATGCCACCCCAGGTCAGACGGCGGAGGACCTGCAGTCGTTAGCTGATGCATACAACTCTGCCTACGAACGTTTTGGGATGCAAGTCAACACAGATAAAACCAAGACCCTCGTCCAACATCCACCAGGACTGATGCTCCCAAACTTCAATATCACAATGAATGACCATCCGTTAGAACAGGTGGACCAGTTCTCCTACCTAGGGAGCATCCTAACATCAGCTCCCACAAGCAAAAAGGACGTGGAGAACAGGATCAGGGCAGCCCACTCCGCCTTTGGCCGACTCAACTGCCGCGTATTTAACAACCACGCACTGACAATGACCACCAAAATAATGATGTTCAGGGCAGTAGTCCTCTCCACGCTCTTGTATGCATGTGAAACATGGACGCTATATAGAAACGATATTAAAAACCTAGAACGCTTCCAACAAATGAAACTGAGGCAGATCTTGAAAATCCCCTGGGAGAGCCACACCACCAACATTGAAGTCTTAGAACGTGCCTCGCTGACCAGCGTGGAGGCCACCATCATCCACCACCGCCTCCGCTGGATAGGACACGTGCATAGGATGGATCCATCTAGGCTCCCAAAGAAAATATTCTACGGAGAACTGACCCAGGGCACCAGACCACGAGGAGCCCCGAAAATGCGCTATAAAGATCAACTAAAGCGCACCCTGGCTCTAACTGACATCGATCCTTCCTCATGGGAAGAAACAGCCAGGGACAGGAAAACCTGGAGAAGTACAGTACACCATGGCACCGTGGACTTCGAGGAGAGGAGGAGACAAAATGAGGAGGCTAGGAGGAGAAGGAGGAGAGAGCGATTAGAACAGCCCCGCCCACCACCTACCCTCCCTTGAGAACACTGTCCGCGACTCTTCCACCACAGACTAGGACTTAACAGCCACATCAAGCATAAGCACCCACCCCATAGATAGGAGGCTGATGGCTAACGACAGAACCCAATACTCGGACACGAGTGGGCGCCGACGATCCATTAACATTGCCTTCCACATTTCATGCAGACTTTTAGCTTTGTTTCCTTTGCCAGGGTGGTAATAAAATAAGCTGCATTTATTCAGCTGTTTGTCTGTCTGTTAGCAGGTATACAGTACGGCAAAACTTCTTTCGGGATTTTCACCAACTTTAACAACAGATAAGTATTAAGCTCCAGGAGAACCCATTAGATTATGGAGGTGATCCAGGACAAGATAGCGACTCTAGTTATTATTGTTAATAATATACGTTAAAATCCTTCACGGTCAACATACGAACAAGGGAAAGCTTGGTCCGTAGATTTGAGTCAAATTGACACTCTTCATTGATGGAGGTCTGAAATGTCTGAATGCTCTTTCTACTACTAGTTTCAAATGCATTTAGAATGTTTCTCATCTAAAACTTTACAGCAAAGTTTAACCATTACACCTAACAAAACTAACCAGTTGGGGAACAAAATACCAGGCTTAAAATATAGGTCTCTCAAATTACAAACTAAATTGGTTTCAAGAAGCGTGTTTGTTAGTTGAATTTTGTTACATTTTGGCCTAGGGTAGGCTTAACCTGAACCCTACGACCATAATTTCCAGCTACAGAAGTCAACAAATATTCAGGTTTTATATGAAATAAATATCACGTTATTACAAATGCCTATTTGCTTACTGTATTCAATGATATAGTATTGATTTATTACTGTATTTCTTCATCTTATCTTTGTTTATTTTCAGTTGGATTTGTGTTAGTATCTCCGAATTTTTGTAAGTTGAGGACCTTCTGTACTGCACTTCCAAAGATCACTAGACCTGGAGAGCGCGAGTAGTAGGTGTCAGTGGGTAGCCCAACTGTATTCTCTAGGGCCTGTCACGGCCCTCCCCTTTGATGAAGGGATTATCTAAATGGAAGACAGCCTGTGAATAGTGGTTTTCACACGTCCTTGTTAAATACACGACACCCACAAGGTGATCGCGCGAGGGTTGTAGCCTCTACATTCCATGCTTTTATCTTTCTCTAGTATATTTGGAAGATTTATATTAGAAAAGTGTAAAGAAGGACTTCTTTCACCGGGCGTCACAGGTCTCTTCCCAGAAATAGATTTTTCCTTCGTCAAAATCCCATTTTTTTCAAAGTAAAATAATGCTAGTTAGTCCAATAACTTACCTTTACATGCTCCGCACGCGTGGCAAGCAGACTTAAGTCACTACCGATGGATGGCATGATGCACTGTACTGTATCTCGATCAATTTGTGTTCAACGTTGATCCTCCTGAAACGGAATAAAAATATCAGAAGAAAAATTCAATTGTTTGACTTCTCAGAAGGGAATATCAGAATAATACCTATACCTCTGATAAGGGTGATAAAAATCCTATTACTTTTCAATAAATGTCTAAAGACCTTGAGCAAAATTTTTCAGAGTACAAGGTACAGTATTACTTTCAGAATACAATCATTGCCTGATTAACACATTTGAATCCTAATATCAATTAAAAATAAATATTTATACTATAAAGCTTTAATTAAATATGACAAATTTGGAAGTAATTTGTATTTTTCCTAGCAATGCAAACCTGAAGTTCTTTACTATGGAGTATTATTTTAGCGAAGCTGAAACCAGCCGATGAGATTTTTTGTCAGCGTGTAACTACCCACCATTAGTTAGCGGGGACAGGGAGCAGGGTAGGTTAACCCTGACGCTCACACCAGCACTTTTGTAATTGCAGCAGGATTTTCAGGGGGTTGGTGCTGGTGTTTGTATTGCTCGGAAATAATACAAATTACTTCCAAATTTGTCATTTGTTCCTGTGCAAAATACAAAACTTCCGCTCTTTACTTGTGGAGACTCACCTGTAGGTGGAAGTCCGAAACCAACTGGCTGGCAACTGTCCCGAGATGGCCTCTGTATAGTTGAGGGATCCTGCACCTCCTTATCCTCATAGTAAAACGGCCTGGTCAATCATTGTTGGCGAATAAGGAATTAATCTCTTGGAACATATATCGTAGCTATTCAGGCTGTGCCCTCTAATAATATTTCTTTCCGGCCCCCCCCCGACAGGAGGACGGGGACATAACACATATATACTGAAAATGTATATGCGGTTGTCCAAAGAGCGTGAAACTCACAAACAGAAGAACGAGGTCAGCTGTGCAGACTTCCCCAAATGCTGCACCCCAAGAGAGGGAAGATGAAGTGGGAAGTGGTCAGTCACTGCCACATTCATCCTTGACTTACTTCGCGGGTAATCCTCCGCCCTCGAACCACTGATATTTGTCCCGCAAGGGAGCTGAAGCGTTTAGATCACGTTACGAGCAGCTACCACAGGACCTATTGAGAATGTGTCTAGGCTCCTGTCAGTTATTTCTTGCAGGTAGCAGGAAGTGAATGTTGTTTGACGTTTCCACCTACCTGCTTTTAGTACCAGCTGAACAGAAAAATTATTTTGGAATGCCACGGAAGTACTTACTCCCTTGATATCATGGGCAGGGGGACGTCTACCTGACGTTGAGGTATCTGAGGCCCGTGCCCTTTTCTATTACTCGCCTGATCCAAGAGATTGAGTTCTTCATAATTCTCCCCTTGGTCTTCCCCGTGCTGACGAACAGCTTGTTGGTCTGGGGTTGCGCGCTCTTCTCATCCTTATGAGATATAACCTCATCTTTCTTATGAGGCATAGTTACAGTTGATCAGTATCGTCTGTCACTGTTCAGAGACTCCCAATCCTAAAGGGGCCAAATCTAGGATTCGCTAAGGACAGATTTTTAGTCTTTGCAACACTCAGGGACAAAACTGAGTGTGACCTGCCAACCATCCCCTGGAATGGGTGATGACGTACGAAAGACGACGTAGCTCGCTGACTCTACCTGCATAGGTCAGAGCTAAAAGAAAACCATCTTTGAGGTCAAGTCCTTATCCAATGCTTGACGTAGAGGCTCATAAAGGCCTCCTTTCTGTGAATGTAAGACCCTGACAATGTTCCAAGGAGGTGGTCTAACTTTCAAATGAGGGCAGGAATGCTCAAAGTTCCATATGAGGAGTGACAATTCCGTCGAGGAAGAAACGTTAACTTGATACAGTTCGAAGACAATGTTCAAGGCTGAACAAAAATTTCACCACCGACACCGAGTGAATTTTTCCCCCCCTGAGGAACAGTAAAAACTCCACTACTGCTGGAATACCGGCACTGAGTGGAGAGATACCCCATCAATAACCTCCACCACAAAAGATGGACCACTTTGCCTGATACACCATAGACGACGACTCCTGGAGGTCTCTTGCCATGCGCATAGCAACCAGCTTCAAAAAGCCTCTCTTGCGAGTAGTTCCTGGATAGCCTCAAGGTGTGAAGACCTAGCCATGGTATCGCTTGGTGGAAAATCTTCACGTGAGGTAGTCTGAGTAGCTCAAAATGTAGAGGGAACTCTCTTGGTACCTCTGTGAGCAGATATAGAGGGTCCGGAAACCATTCTCTATGTTGTCACAGCAGATCCCGCAGTCTTTGATAGATTTTGCGATGTTCTTACCCTGTTCAATAGCCTCCTTACTAAGCAGAAGGAGGGGAATGCATAGACATCCATCCTGTCCCAAGGGTGTTGAAAAGCATCCTGCTTGAATGCTTATGGTTCTGGTACTGGTGAGTGGTACATCAGAAGTTCCCGACGTCACGTATAGGTTGATTGTCCATTCGGAGCCAACTATCTGAGTCCTCCTGTTCAGATTGTTCGCAAGTACATTCTTCTTGCCCCAGATAAAGTGGGCTCTTGAGGCTACCAAATTTTCTTCCATCCACCTTAGGATTTTCACAGATAGCAGATATAGATACTGTGTAAAGGTCCCTCCTTGTTTATTTGAGTGGGGCACTACTGTAGTGTTGACACTCATCAGCACTACATATTGCCCTGAAAGGAGCTGATGAAAGTACCTGAAGGTCAGGTAGGCTGCCCTCATTTCCAGGAGGTTTTGTGGCACTGCCATTCGGATTAGGACAAAGTCTGGATGATGTCTGGTGTAACAGATGAGCCTCCCCTTCTTTTAATGTGTCTGTAAAGAGCAACAAATCCAGGGAGGAGAGAGAGGATCTGCTCCTCTGAGGAGTTTGGTGTCTGACATCCACCAACTCAGGTCTCTCTTCTGTCCAGGTCCCACTGGTACTAGGGTACTCGGTGGGGCTCTGTGTAAAGATCAGAAGGTCATCAGCTGTCACTATAGAGACTGTATTTGGACACGGCCATGGGGAACTAACTTCGAGAGATGTTACATGTCCCAGCCATTTTGTCACTGGTGCTAGCAATTTGCCTCTCCAGAGAAAGCTCTGCCAGTACTTGATCCCCTAACAGAAAGACCTTGCTTAGTGTGGTCTCGAACAAAGGTGGACCAGTCTGAAGATGGTCGGTCTGTGAAGGGGAAGCTATATGCCATACCTCTTTGCAAGGGCGAGCTTTGGCAAGGCAAATGCTGGTAAGGTGCCCTGGCTTGCACACCTCTTCTCATTTGTCCTACTGGGAGTGTGTACTCCTAAGGTGATAGCTGGAAAAGCGAGCCTTTCTCAGCTCTCACAGGTAATTGTTACCTGTGTGCAATTGCGAGGAGTGTGTCCATGATCATAGGGCAAAAACTGGTAGAGCATGCTCGTTCCAGTTCGCCCAAGAACAAGGTGAGAATTGGAACTGTGCACTGATTTGTGCACCTTTCCCAGTTCTCAAAGGTAACGGATCTAACAGTGCGTGCCTTTCTCAGCTCGCCCAGGTATCACGACGTAGAACTCACCTTTATTCTAGACCTTGCTTCTTGTGTGTGAGGGTCTTGATGGAAAGACTCGCCCTAAAGAGAACACTACGTGTAGAAGTAGTGAGACGCCTCTCTTAGTCAGGAAGACGAGCTCGTCTGCCCACCTTACTCGGTGAATGGATACGCAGCACTGCACAAGATTTCCTTACAAAACTAGTCTGTGTTCATACCCAAGTAGGATACACCAGGGTATTTTCGACGACCTGTCTCCCGAAGCAGCCTCGTGAGTAGCGTTATGCACTCCTACAGGAGAAGGCATTCCTTCATAAAAGGCTATTACGACTGCGGGGGACAGATTGTTCCTGCAGTTTACCTGTGAGGAAAAATCCCCCCCCACCACAATCATCGGAAACCGGGAAGGGCTCTGGACTACCTGGTCAACCAATACCCAGTAGGATGGTCAACCATACGCCAGGATTGTGCCTATTGCCCCCTCCTAGGGGTTAGGAAGTTCCATTGAGTGGAACAAGCGACCTTGACCCTCAAGCGAAAAGTCAATTCTCCTCGGTTCCTCTCACGGGGTCTAGAGATTGCGTAGCAAGTAACATCTCAAGTTGATGTCAAGACATGCAACCAGTTACACACATCTGCTATGAAGGGGCGGAGGATCTTGCTTTAACTGCCACCAATCCAATGAGAGTTGGCCGAATAAATATGTCATAATCGGTAAACCAGCGAATCTCCTTAGCAATCGCTTTTGGGCAAGAGACCGGTCAGTAACGATCAATCGCACACAACTATTTCTAAAATCTTCAATATTTTCTTGGACAGGTAATGTAAGCAGAAGTCCATCTACAAACACTTAACACAGACCAGGGATACGGGAGATCATACGGGCATAACCCAAATTATGAGTTGTGTCCGGAACTCGGTTGGAAAACGTTGATAAACGTTTGTAACTGAGACCTCCTCCTTCCAAAGAGCGACAAAAAAATTTGCATTTATTCGTCTCTGATTGGTAAAACTGGTATAAGTTTCGAATGTTCCCTTTCAGGAAACAAAAATGCTTGTGTGAACTTTCAGAATTTTTAAAAACTAAGACCTTCAATAAAAGTTAGGAAGGAAGTAGAGTAATACAGTACATAAGTTGGTTTCCAGTATGGAGTACAGTATAGCCATTATCATTATTATTATTATTTGCTAAGCTACAACACAGTTAAAAAAGCAAGATGCTATAAGCCCAGGGGCCCCAGCAGGGAAAATAGCCCAGTGAGGATAAGAAACAAATAAAAATAAAATTTTTAAGATCAGTAACATTAACATAAATATTTCCTATATAAACTATATTTTCTAATTGTAAGATGGTCTATAGTACTCGTTGGCAAAAAAATTGCTGCCCGCATATGCACATATCCGTCTGCAGACCCACGTAACCTCTTTGCCTCCGAAAAACATTTGACAAGTCTGAGCCCACTTGCAGGAATAATGTATGTGCGATGAATCGCAACATTATTGCCCAAGGAATTTTTACTATTTTCAAGATGTGAGCACATGTGCCCAGGAAAACAAAACATACAGCTAGTGTAGCAATCATAGCTCCGTTGGTTTGGCTGCCCGCGTTGTGAGAGGGGCTTACTAACATTCGTAAATGTAATGAGAAGCTGACGACGTTCGTCTGTCCACCTTGTGAGCAGGGCTTGCTACCGTTCATAAACATAAGCAGAAGCTAATACCTCTCCCTTGGGAACAAAGGCTTGAAATAATAACCTTATAAGGGTATGTATACTGAATATCACAAGCTCGTTGCACTAGTGTTCCGAAGAGCTCTCGATTTCGTAGGGCAGCAAAGTCCAAGAAAATAACCCAGAAGAATTATATTTCCAGAAACTTGACGTCTAACGAGAACTCATCGTGTCCAGGGGCACACTGACGCATACAGCTAACTCAAGCCATCGGTAGTAAATTGTATTTGGGGCAATAATCCTGAGGTTTTCCCATGGCGAGAGGGCATGCACCACAGGAGTTCGTTTCAGTCTTTTATAGAGTTTTAACGAACACCTGCAGTTGTGCAAAACTTCTCAGGGATGAGAGTTACCCATGCAGAAGTGAAGTCTTGCATGAGGGGTTTGTCATCTCAGAATGCCAAGAACACAAACACTAGGCAGCTTCGTATAGGCTTGCCAGCAAGTTATGGCGAGTGTCTACAAACGCTGGCGATCGTCCACAAACGCTTGCAAACGCACGTGAACCACCATCTGATACTAGCAAACGCTAGCAAGCACCCGCAAAGCACTGCAAGCTCGCAAGAGAATCAGTGAAAGAGAATTAGAAACCGTCAGCATTGAATCTCCTTTACGATTAAACCCAGTAGCGTACGCTACTATAGCGCTAGCGAGAAGGGTTTCACAAACCTGCCATTTGTGCTAAGGCGAGGGTTTCACAAATCTGCCAAGGGTATTAAGGCGAGGCGAGAGTCTCACACGAGGTGAGGGTCTCACAAACCCTTGCCTCTCCTCTTAGTACTCCTACCACCGAAAAGGGGGTTGGTGAATAGCCGTATGTCATCCCCTCGGAAGGGAACAAAAAACGCTGTGCTACACTTGAAGACCAGCTGTTTCTTCCTCGTTAGGCGCAGGTCCCAAAAAGCTTGGCCTCACAAAGCTCTAAGAGCCTTGTTGTGCCCAAAGGCACGAAGTGGCAATAACCTTGAAGAGTTAAGGCCTACGAGACTCGTCGATGGGAGAGGAGGCAGACAGACCTTTTATTGGCCTAGAGTGATAGTGACTGGTGGCTGGAGTACAGTACCTATAACTGGTGCCACGGCAGTAGCTGTCAAACCAGGCTCACGTTCTACCTGTTGAAATACGAAGGAATCACTCAGCGAGTGATCTATGTTACTCCCTCCCAAGAAAGGAGAGCAGACAGCTCTCAATGGAAAAGGAGGGTCATTGAAAAATTGACCGATATTCTGGTCTTGTTGAGTACCCTCCTCATCAGACAGAATGGGAGAAAGGCGTACGCGTTGATGTTGTCCCACCGTTGTTGGAAGGCATCTTGCCAGAGCGCCTTGGGATCCGGGACTGGGGGGAAGTACAGTGGAATCTTGAAGATCAGCGCTGTCGCGAACAGATCCACAGTCGGGGAACCCCACAAAGTCAGGACTTTGTTGGCTACTAGATGACACAAAGATCACTCGATACTCACTATCTGAGACGCTCTGCTTAGATTGTCAGTGAGCACATTCCTCTTGTCTGGAATGAAACGTGCCGATAGTAGAATTGAGCAGACTTCAGTCCATCTCAGTATCTCTACTGCAAGATGGGATAGCTGCTTTGAAAAGGTACCTCCTTGCTTGTTGAAGTAAGCCGCTACTGTGGTGTTGTCGCTTATCACCACCACAGAATGACCTGCCAGGTATTGTTGGAACTGATGAAGGGCCAACAAACCGGCCTTCATCTCTAGACGATTTATATGGAGGCACTTTTCTGATTCTGACCACAGGCCTGAGGTCCTGTGGTACAGAACGTGGGCCACCCCCATTTCTTTGAAGCGTCCGAAAACAGCATTAAATCCGGGGGAAGGACGAGAAGATCCACTCCTCTTCGTAGGTTCTCGTCTGTCACCCACCACTGGCAGTCTGTCCGTTCCACAGGACCCAAAGGGATCATGACGTCCGGGGAATCGCAACCTTGATTCCACCGGGACTTGAGCCACCACTGGAGAGATTTCATCCAGAGGCGATCGTTTGGAACTAGACGACCCAAGGATGAAAGGTGACCAAGGAGACGTAACCACGATTGGGCTTGGAGTTCGTCTCGACTGAGGAAAGGGCTTGCGACACTTCTCAGCCTTGCTATCCTGTCGTCTGATGGGAAGGCTTTGTGGATATTGGTGTCTATAATCATGCCTAAGTAAGCCAGTCTTTGAGTGGGAAGCAGAGAGGACTTCTCGAGATTTACCATGATCCCCATATCCTGGCAAAGTCCAAGAAGTTTGTCTCGGTGTCGAAGAAGGGATAACTCTGAGTCTGCTAGGATCAGCCAGTCATCCAGTTAACGGAGGAGACGGATGCCGATCCTGTGTGCCCACGATGATATTAGGGTGAACACTTCTGGTGAAATCCTGTGGTGCTGTGGAGAGACCGAAACACAGCACCTTGAACCGGTAACCCTTGTGGTCTAGGCTGAACCCTAAGTACTTCCTTGAAGACGGATGGACTGGGATCTGGAAGTACATGTCCTTCAGATCCAGTATACACATGAAGTCTTGCGGCTTCACTGCAAGACTGACCGTGTTTGCGGTCTCCATGCTGAACGGAGTTTGCTTCAATCTGGACCTCTGCCCTAGGGGCCCGCCCCCTTGTTGATCCCATGGCAAGGGAGCTAAATGACACCGGATTCGTCCTCGGGGAGGTAGATATGTTGTGAACGGGATGCGATATCCCTGATTGATTACAGAAATCATCCAGGAATCAGCCCCGAGTTGCTGCCACCTGTCTGCGCAACCTTGTAGGCATCCCCCCACTGGCGGACATCCAGGGGGACTGCCAATCCTAGCGTTTGCGGCCTCGGCTGCTCCCTCTAGGATTCTTACCCCTTTGGAGGACTTCTTGCCTCTCTTGTCCTTGACCGGAAAGGGCTTAGACACCACTGTCTTCGCTGCCGTTGTCTTGGTAGGGCGTGGCTGCTGGAGTGCTGGAGGTTTATAGGGCTTGAATGTCAAAGCCCTATGTAGGAGGGAGTCTTGGTGACTTCCTCCACCTCTCAGCAGCCTGCTCCACGTCCTTAGGCTCAAACAGGTTCGTTCCCATAACGGAAGAATGTCTGAGCCTGTAGATTTCGGTGCTAGGGGCCTCCCGGTATTGTCTTGGAGTCCTTTGACTCCCTCCTGGGAGGGATGCAGGACTCCAACAACGACGGAGGCAGGCTCTTCTCCACCCTTATTCGAGAGGACTTTACCGCGCGAGGTGGGGTTTCCCTCAATGGTGTGATGGGGGAATGTCTCACCTCACGTGACTCTCCTGAGGACGGGAAATCCTCGTCCGAAGGGGAGGGAGAAAAGTCGGAAGGGGGAGGGTGCCTGCCTCGAAGACTTACGAGGAGACAGCTTCGTCCTCGGAGAAGTTACCGCGTCCGAAACTCCTCTTTACCTCTTCAGGGGAGTAGATGCAGTCAAGGATTTGTGGCCCAACTCAGAGAGAACAGGCTTGAAAACCTGTGCTACCGCTCTGATTCGAGCCCCAAACCAGGGCTGCCGGCTGATGGCTGCGCTGTCAGACACTCCCTCTGGAGGGGGAGTCGCCTGTCAGAAGAAAGAAGATAAGGAAGAAATGTCCCTGGACCTTCCTGAAACCTTCCCCCCTACCGGCAAGCGCTCTGTTCTGTGCTAGCCAGGGTGGGGGGGGAGGGGGGGAAATGCGGTGATTGATGCCCTTACCGCGCGTTGTCGTGCAGCCTCGCGCGTGGGAGGGTGTCGACGATTGCACTGGGAGCGCGCTGGCGCTTACGCGATGGGGAATACCCGGGGCTCACACGCAGGAGACTGCTGGAGCGCTCGCGCGCGCAGGCAAGACTTCATAGAGTGCGCAGGAATCAGATTGACGTGCAGGATCAGAATGAAGAGCCCATGCGGGCAAAAATAAAAGATTGTCGGCGCGTACTCGCGTACCAGAATGTTGGCACGCGCGCGCGGCTATCAGCTCGTGCGCGTACAAGTTTTTTGGCGCGATCATCGGCGCGCGCGGAAGACTATCGGCGCAGGCGAGCGTGCAAGACTATTGGCGCGCGCGCGCACGAAAGACTATCAGAGCGTGTGCGGAAGACTATCGGCGCAGGCGAGCGTGCAAGACTATTAGCGCGCGCGCGCACGAAAGACTATCAGAGCGTGTGCGGAAGACTATCGGAGTGCACGCGCGGAAGACTATTGGCGCGCGCGCGCGAAAGACTATCGGAGCGCGTGCGGGAGACCATCGGTACCTGCATGCAGAAAAGATCGTCAGCGCTTGCGCGAGTAAGAAGATCGTCGGCGCTTGCGCGCATAAGAAGATTGTCGGCGCTTGCGCGCTTAAGAAAATCGGCGAGCTCACGCGCGTTCACACGCTAATAGGTTGAAGGGTCAGCTGGCAGGACGATCAGGAACTGGGATGTGTCCTTAAAAAAGGGCGGGCATCCCCGATGAGGACCGTAAGCAGGTCTGCTTTAGAGTCCAGGACCGAAGTCCTTCGTTGCAGCGCAAGGTTGCGCTGGTAGTTCGGTAGGTCAGCTGGCAGGACGATCAGGAACTGGGATGTGCCCTTTGGAAGGGCCAGCATCCACCGATGGGACCGTGAAAGGTCCGTGTTAGAGTCCAGGACCGAAGTCCAAAGGACCACGTTGCAGCACAAGGTAGAGGTCCCAGGAAGTTCAGCTTGATCCTCCGAGGCGGAGTCTCTATGAGAGACCTCTCCCGCAAACGAGAGAATTGCCCTTCGTAGAAGAGACTTGAAGACATTCATGGTGATGCCCCTTAGGGCCGTTGGATCAGCAAGCTGACCTTATCAATGACGATCCTCCGAAGAGGAGTCTCTATGAGTGGTCTCTCTCGCGAACGAGAGGTGACACTTCATAGAAGAGACCTGAAGACACTCGTGGTGACGCCCCTTAGGGCTGGTGGATCAGCAAGCTGACCTTAGCAGTAGCGATTCTCCAAAGAGAAGTCTCTATGAGTGGCCTCTCTCGCGAATGAGAGAGGTGAACACTTCGTAGAAGAGACTTGCCAAGACTGTGCTCCACCCCTGAAGGAAGAGAAACTCAGCAAGGGGGGAGAAAAGTCTGGCCGAAGGGCAGCAACAGTAGTCGAAGGTGATGAATTTATTAAGGTATGGGGAGTTCTCCCTCTGAAGAGAGAAAACCTCACACCTGGGGAGGAAACCTCCCTCGGAAGGGAAGTTGTCCAACCCCTGGAGGCAAACCTCCATTAGCGTTCTAAGATGATATGAAGTGCTGGCATGTTGTAACGGGAGAACTTCTAAGAGAAGGGATAACGCCCATGACGACGTCCTCTAAGGGACGGCAGCGACAGCAGAATCCCCAGGCATGAACAGGACAGCTCTGCTTCGTTGGCACTCTTTAGTCGAACGAAGAAAAACTGCATAGTTAACTGGGAAAATAAAACTAAATAATTATTTTAACAAAAATTCCCTAGGGAGGAACTCCGAAGAGGAACCCCAAGGGAAAAACATAAAATAAGAATTAAGTATGCACCCACCTACCCCAGATGACGTCCATGGGAGAAGGGGGGGGGAGTAACTGTAATAAAAACAGAATTATAATTATCTGATCATCTAAGAATATAATAGTGAGAACCACTGAACTCCCAAAGGGAAGTGTTCCCCACGGAAAAGCTGAAAAGTTAAAATACAATTAGATTTCACTAAAAATAATTGAAACAAACAAACGGAATAGCAACCTAACCCGCACACGGGAAACGAGCTACCGTAATAGTACGCAGTTGTAGTAAAGGTGAATGACCTCGAGTAGAGAGAGACCGTAGTCAAGCTAAAAATAAGCCACATTCCCTTCGCTGAGAATCCAAGTTTCCCGTAGGAAAAGAGGGAAAGCGAAGATAATAGATGAATGAAGAGGGTCCAGGCAATGACGATTCCCCTGCGGCGGCAGAGTTAATGGAAATATGCCGACTTGAAGACCGATGGACCCGAGAGGGAGAGGTCGTTCCCCACGAAGAGGAACTGTGGTGGCCTTGCTATACAAGTGACGTTGTCGTACATTACACACAAAGCACAAACACTGAAAAGAAAACTTACTACATTTCTATACACAAATATATACATAAACAAAGAATGTTTATATATATATATAAATATATATATATATATATATATATATATATATATATATATATATATATATATATATATATATATATATATATATATATATATATATATATATATATATATATATATATATATATTACAAGTATAAGAAAAAGTAAGTGAAAAGACAAAAATTAATGGCAGTCCAAAATAGGCGAGGAGAGAGAGAGGCAACAACCGTTCTCGCTCCGAGCCAAAAGTAAAGTGAGCTCAACCACAGGTGTGTGTGTGAAGGGGGGGGTGTAAGCAGGCTACCCCCCACCCCCCACTAACTAGCGATGGAGTAGTAAACCCTCGTTAATATTTTAATGGCTCGTCATTTCAGCTACGCCGAAAGTAATAACCCCTATTAAATAGCGTGGTTTGTATGTCAGTTACAGAACAAACTAAAGGTCACTCTATTTCCATGTTCAAGTTGTCCACCAGAAAATCCTATCTGGTTGTTTCATTTTCTGTCTAAGGATGAGTCTTGGGTCATTCAACATCTGGTGTCAAATGTCTACACTTGGTTGTCTGCTTAGTTAATATTCAATGATATATGACCAGTCCATTTATGGTAACTACTGATTTAATCTAGTAAGGGCTATATTAGGTGTCCCCTGAATAAATCTGGTTGGGACTAATACTTGTATCTCTCCTTTGTGCTCTACATAGCTGCTTCTGTATGACAAGAACGGTACAGTATAAATACCTGGCGTTCACTTTTTAAATTTGGTCGTACTTATGGACGAATGAATGCAGGCAATTGGGAAACATACAAGGAAAGAACAACACATGCACTTTGGCCCTTCAAGGCATACTGAGCATTATAGCTAGTGCAGCATAATTATTCATACACAGTATGATAAAATACAGGACGGAATTTTATACTGTACGCTGTACAGCACTGTACTCAGAAACTCCAATGACAGTTTTAAGGTCATCTAGGGTAAAAAGCAGCAGCATCTAAGATAATCAAACTATTGTTCTCTTGTCTTGGTAGTGTCATAGCCTCTGTACCATGGTCTTCCACTATCTTGGATTAGAGTTCTCTTGCTTAAGGGTACACTCGGGCAAACTATTCTATCTTATTTGTCTTCTTCTTGTTTTGTTACTAAAGTTTTAATAGTTTATATAGGAAATATTTATTTTAATGATGTTAGTGTGGCTATTGTGGTCTGATGGTTCTTTCCCGAATAGAGGAATTTACAAATAGCTAATTTTTGGCCTTGTTTCAAGTCCCCTGATCTCACTACCACTAGCAAGCTAATCTACATATATATCAAGAATTCCTAGATATGTAAACATTATAGAATTATTTTATCTTTAATGGTTTTTTATTTTATCTATTTCTTTCCCTTGCATCTTAATGACCAAAAACTGGGAGTTCATTTACTCATTACTCAGGTATAGTTACCAATAAATTATTTGCATTGCATTTTCTAATATTCACTTTGCTATGTTCCTCCTTTTCCCGAGGTTCCAGTTCTGCAAGCCTTTCCTTTTCTCGATGTCTCAAGCTTCTTACTTGGCCTTACTGAGGTGCTGGGGACGGGATTTGACTCCTGCTCCATATTTTCAAAGACAAGAAAGTCTAGGACATGCTGCGGACACTCTTTGTTCTATGGGACATTCACGTTGGCAGCCGTAACTTCGCACCGTACAAGATATTCTTTACATTTTGGAGGTCAGGCTCAATCCATGGCTGGTCAAAATTGTCCACCCTGAAATATAGAAATATTTTAATGCATACTGCCTTACATGCCTCCACAAATGTAAATTTCTTAAGACAGTTTATTAGCTTTTGTGATGTACTAAACAACTATACACAAAAATTAAATAAAAATGGTAAAATCTATCTGAAACATTTCTTAAATCCTATTGCCCTTAACTATGAGTAAGTGAAAACCTTTGGCATTATATGATGAAAAATACTTTCCAAAGTCTTAAGTACCATAGAAACAACCATCATTTTACATTATACTGAAAGCTAATTAGCTACTGTGGATGTGACCTCAAAAAGTTGTATTGGAAGACCAAATTAGTACATAACAAACCCCTGTATGGGCATGTCTTTTATCCCATAAGTGCTGTATGGTATCCAATTACACATTGGCAAGATCTGTTTGCATACTGGCGCCCGTTTCAGTCAACTAATCTATCTTCCATTACTTGAGACAGAACAGATTTCCATAACATGACAAATTCGAAGATAATTTGTATTTTTCCTAACCATACAAACCTTAGGTATTTACAAAGGGTTATTACTTTTAGCGTAGCTGAAATGGCGAGCCATTAGAATTTAACGAGGGTGTATTACCCCCGCGCTAGTTAGCGGGGGGGGGGGGGGGGGTAGGGGAGTGGTAGCTAGCTACCCCTCCTCCCCCTCACACACAGGTGAATACTCACTTTCACTTAGAGGTAGGACTTGTCTTGGGGGACAGGGCTGGCGGGCAAATATGTGTAAATAGCTAAGGTTTGTATGGTTAGGAAAAATACAAATTATCTTCGAATTTGTCATTTGTTCCGTAACCGAAATACAAACCACGCTATTTACAAAGGGTGACTTATCCCTTAGGAAGGGTGGAAAGTCCCCAGCCATACTGGCTTTGGCTTTACCCGGGGACTCAGAATCCGAGTGAGTCGCACTCGAGAAAAGGAGTCCCTGCACCTCACAAGTTCCTTGCTCCGCAAGGAACCATGTGGCCTACGTAAGCTTGTGTGTGAAGGAAGAAGTGTGACCCGTCTTAGGCAGTTGACCTGGAGTTCCAGAAGGAACTCTGGGTTAGGACGTTCCCAATACCACCTCGTCAGGGTATGGGGGACGCGACAGTATTGACTCAATACTCGGAACACAAGGAAGCATGGTTTACCTGCAGAGGTTCGAGGTCAGCTATGCAGAGACCAGGATGCTGCTTCCCCGTAGAGGGGATGATGAAGAAAGAAGTAAGGGCCAGACATACTTCTTTCGTTCATGCAGACTAAAACCTGATAACAATGCCCTCAACCTTCTGCTACCTGTCCAAAAAGGAGCCTGAGGTTAGACCAGCTGTTGTGTAGCCACCACAGAGCGATAGAAAATGTATCGAGACTCCTGTGGGTCACGCCCTGCAGGAAGCGGGCTGCGAAGGTCATCAGACGCTTCCAGACTCCAGCTTGTAGCACCTGCGTCACAGAGTAGTATTACTCGAAGGCGAGGGACGTTGCGATGTATCCAACATCGTGCTGTAGGGCGACGGGACGGGGGAGGGTCTGAAGACAGGTCGAGATGAATGTCCTTGAGTCCGGGCTGAAGAGGTATACTGGTGACTCTCCCCCCATGTCCTCCTTGTGTTCCCAAATCAGCTGCAACTGAGGCCAAACTGCAGCTGTTCCCAGCGCTAACCTCTCGATTCCTTACTGGCAAGAAAGAGAAGGTCTTGGGACATCACACACAGAATGGAGACTCGAAATCTTGAATGAATCGGACCGAAGGGTCGGGACCCTCAGATTCTGAGTCTAGCCAACAACTCAGGAGCGAGCCTGAATGTTGCCTTCCCCTCTTCCTTAGAAAGGGGGGAGTAGTAAGAGACCAAGAAGATTGTTTACACACTGGCCGTGGCCAGAGTGAGCAGAAGACCCAAGGCGGAATACAATCCGAGGCCTGTCGTAAAAGGGTCTTGAGAAGATCTCTTAAAGGACTAAAAGTCCGAGCCATGCTCCAAGTTGGAGGTCTTCCTCCGACTAGGGCAGGGACGATTGTAGCTTCGCATGAGCGAGGATAGATCCAGCGGGCAGGAAAAAGTTATTCCTTTAAGCCTGAAGGTCAGGGAAAGGCTGAGCGACAGGCTTCATTGCCGAGAGCGGAAAGGAGTTTCCTCCCGCCGAAAGGCAATGAGACCGTTATTGCTGGAGAAGAGGCCTCACGGGAAGAGGTATATCTCCCACGGCACCAACCACCTTAGACTCTTCACTTTGCCTGGGAGACCCTTGTGGATGACTATCGCAGATGACGCGACCTCCGTACCGCAACTGTAGCGGGTTGTCTCTTCTAGAGGAGGAAGCGTAGTGTCTCCAGGCATGAAGCCGAAGCGACGCCCCGGTTCGGGAGAGATGTCGCAGTGTGGTTGCTTGAGTAGTCTGCGCCGTGGGAGAAGCTCTCCCGGGAGTTCCGTCAGGGGAAGCAGAGGGTCCAGAAACAGTTCTGCGCATAGTCCCAGTGGAGCTCTCCCATTGAAAGGTTGACAGACAACCTGGTTTTGTTGAGACCCATTGTCCGCAGACAAAAAGGAGGGAAGACGCAGGCGTCGAAGTTGTCCCACCATCACCGGAATGCATCTTGCCAGAGTCTCGGGGTCTGAGACTGGGGGGAAGACTAGCGGAAGCTTGAGGTTCCAAGGTGTCGCGATCAGGTCCCCCAGACCAGCACTTGCTGGTTACCCAAGGTCAAAGACCCCTAGGTACACTCTCTCTATGAGGCTCTGCTCGGATAGTCTGAGAGAAACATTCCCCTGCCTGGAATGAGAGAGCCGATGGTGGAATTGAGAGAATCTCAATCATCCCGGTATCTCTACTGCAAGATGTGAAGGTGTGAAAATGCGTCCCCTGCTGGTTAGAATGAAGTCGACGCGCAACGGGGCGACTTGGCAGGAGCTGTAGGATCTGAAGAGGGGCCAGACTAAGGCCCTTAAGCCTGCCTGAATGATGGAGAGGTATCCTTCAGGTCTTGACCATAGGCCTGGACCGGAACATGCCCCCCCCCTTTTCTTTGACGAGTCCGAGAACCGCATCAAGAATGTGGGGAAAGGACGAGAATATCCACTACCATCAAGAGGCTCCATAGGTCAACACCCATTGCAGGTTTAATAGTTCCGCTGGTCCCATAGGGCCAGGGAGTCCGGTTAAACATTGCCTGAAGCCACCGGAACTTGGATCGCCCCACATGGAACTTATCCTGAGGCGACCGTTCGGACAATAGACGGGTCAATGAGGAAAGAAGAACTAGGAAACGTTCCAAGGTAGGGCTGAAAGCTCTGCTTGACTGAGAACAGGTACTGCGACTCTCCTCAGTCTTGCCACAGTCAACCGAAAGGAAGGCTCGGAGGATGTGGTAACAGAATCTGGCGTCCCCAGGTGGTCACCCATCCAAGTACCGACGTTGCTTAACCTCGCTGGACGGACGAGAAGCGGGGTATCCAATGTGGTAAGGCGGTTGACTCAATATCATGGCCAGATACTCCAGATGTTGAGGCAGAAGAAGAGAAGGCTCCAAGCAAAATACCATGAGCCCACACTCATGGTCAGCATCCGGAAGCTTGTCCCGGCGCTGAAGAAGGTCGAAACCCGAGCCTACCAGAGTTGACCAGCCCTCCAAACAGCAGAGGAGGCGGAAGCCTGCACCTGAGCGGCCAAGAGGAAGGCAGGGAGAGTTCTCTGGGGAAACAAACCTGCTATGCCACGGCGGGATAGCCACGCTGTATCATAAGCAGGAATACTTGCAGTCTAGGCTGAATTCGACGAGCACCCTGGAAGATGGATGGAATGGAAACTGAAAGTACCCGTCCTTCCGATCCAGGGTTAAAGGAGTCCTGTCGCCTCGTTACCAGTCTGATCGATTCTGCTGGTCTACGCTGGCCGAAGTTTGTTCGACAAACTTGATCAGGGCTGAGAGGTCGACTATGGACATCCCCTCTCAGATCCTTCCTTACAAGAAAGGATCGACTGAGGGGGCCGGGGGTGAAGCCGTCGATGATCCTAAGGAAGACCTTCGCCTAAGGTATGGATCATTCTGCCCAACCGGGCAACTCTGCTGACGCTATGGCATAGAGGTTCAGAGACACTGAATTCGCTGACAGAGACGGCAGGCGCGATATCCTTGGCTACTCACCGAGATTGTGCGGGAATGGGCATCGGGAAGCTGTCATTCAGATGAGTAACCTTAAGCATCCTCCCAGCAAAAAAACCTGCAATCCTAGAGTTCGTGAACTCCTTTTAGGACTATGCCCCCCCGGGGGAGTCTCCCGTGCCATCTGTTCCTGACAGGAGGAAACTGCAATTGGACACCTTGTCCCAGTTGTCGTAGCCGATAACTTAGGCCGACGTGGTTGAAAGAAAAGGGCGCTGGAGCCCTGCAGAGTCTGGAAGAAAGCGCCTTGGAGGAGTGAAACCGGAAGTCGATTTACTCCGCACAGCAGCTGTCTAAGTCTCTGTCCTTGGGCACAGACAAAACTCTTCTCAAGGATGGAAGGGTGTCTGAGGTCGTCGACCTCCACAGATGAGACACCCGAAGGAAGCCTTCAGTCAGCGCGTCCAGATGGTACAACATCGAGCTTGTCCGCAAGTAGATACTTAACGACGAAAGGCCAAGGTGCCTGAGCTCGAGAGGAGGAAAGTACCCTTGATCTTCCTGTAGCTTCCTTGAACCAAACCTCGGGCCATAACCGAAGAGGGAAAGAACCTGGTAAGCTCCCAGAGGAAGAGGTAAGCAGTCACCCCTTGTCCGATGGAGAAATCTTGAACGGAAAGCACCCCCGCCAAAAATCCTTCCAGGGTGGGAGAAGGAGAGAGTACTCGTGCAGGAGATGGGACCCTCGAGACCGACCTTTTGGGAACCAACTTCGCCCTGGGGGAAGTCACCACGAAGTCCACTCCTCTCTTTCTCTTCAGCGTAGGAGAGACAGCCGCTGGTTTGTTACCCTGGCCGGCGAGTGCTGGTTTCATAACCCTCATTAACGCCCGTGCCAGCGGACCAAACAATGTCTGCTGCTCCAAGGACACAGAGTCCGAAATCCTCGCTAAGGTGAAAGGGATCGGGCGATCCTTTGGAGTAGACACGACGGTACCTGCCTGAAAAGAAGGTGGGGAAGAATGCTGTACTGACCTGTCTTCGTCCTGCACTACCAACCTGTGCTTGGATGGAGGTGATCCCGAGTGCCGTCTAGGAGCACGCGTCCCTGCTGCTACCACCGGCTGTGGAATTCGCCGCGAACTATGGTCGCGCGAGGGCGAACGGTCGCGCAAAGGCGAACGGTCGCGCAAAGGCGAATGGTCGCGCGGGCGCACAGGCGAGCGGTCGCGCGGGCGCGCAGGCGAGCGGTCGCGCGGGGCGCGCACGCGAGCGGTCGCGCGGGCGCGCACGCGAGCGATCGCGCGGGCGCGCAGGCTAGTGGGCGTGAGGGTGGCAGGTAAATGAACACGTGTTCGAGGCGACGAACGCAAGCGATGGCGTGACGGCGAGGGATCGTGCTGCCGTGTAGGTGAAGAAGATCGCTGACGATAATGACCGCGTGATGGTAAGTGATGGCGAGCAGCATGTGTAGGTGAATGATCGCGTGATAGGGTGCGATGGTGATCAGCATCCGCAAGAGGGCGAGCGTTCAGGGTTGTGCGATGAGGAGCAGCATGCGTAAGCGGGCAATCGTGCAGGGTTGTGCGATGGCGAGCAGCATGCGCAGGTGAATGATCGCGTGAAAGGGTGCGATGGTGATCAGCATCCGCAGGAGGGCGATCGTTCAGGGTTGTGCGATGAGGAGCAGCATGCGTAAGCGGGCGATCGTGCAGGGTTGTGCGATGGCGAGCAGCATGCGCAGGTGAATGATCGCGTGAAAGGGTGCGATGGTGATCAGCATCCGCAGGAGGGCGATCGTTCAGGGTTGTGCGATGAGGAGCAGCATGCGTAAGCAGGCGATCGTGCAGGGTTGTGCGATGGCGAGCAGCATGCGCAGGTGAATGATCGCGTGAAAGGGTGCGATGGTGATCAGCATCCGCAGGAGGGCGATCGTTCAGGGTTGTGCGATGAGGAGCAGCATGCGTAAGCGGGCGATCATGCAGGGTCGTGCGATCAGCATCCGCAGTTGAGGGTTGCGTGATGGCGATCAGCATCCGCAGTTGAGGGTCGCGCGATGGCGATCAGCATCCGCAGTTGAGGGTCGTGCGATGGCGATCAGCATGCGCAGGTGAGCTAGTAGCTGGCGAACCATGTTCCTTCAGAAGTGTTGGCGTGCCAGCTGTAACACACGTGGGCTATCCGGAGATCGCTGGCGAGCTGATGATCGCTGACGAGCTGATGATCGCTGGCGAGCTGATGATCGCTGGCGAGCTGATGATCGCTGACGAGCAGAAGGCTACGCGTGGAAGCCTGCGCAAAGAGGAAGAGTCCTTGACCCCGACCAGAACTGAAGTTCTAGATCGCGAGGGCGAACGTGGGCGCACAGGGCGCGTAACAGGAACCAACAGGAACCGCAGGGAAGATCATCTTGAAAGCGCTGACGAACAGGAGAGCGCTGATGAGCAGAAGGGCGCGCAGGGAACCCTGACACGCAAGGGAAGAACCCCCGTGGGGGCAACCCTTTGCCCCGAAGGGATCGTTGTCCGCCGGGAGACTGATGTCCGTCGGAAGACCGCTGTCCGTCGGGCAGACCGTTGTCCGTCGGGAAGACCGTTGCCCGTCGGAAGACGAGATCAGATTGCTGTCCATCTGCACCAAGGCGGAAGATCGAGAAAAAGGAGTTGTAGGCTGCAAACGGAGATCCAAAAGGGCGCCTCAAGCACCCTTATAGGGAGATGAGAGGCCCTTACGATGAGGCGGACGGAGGGCCTTACGGCGAGGGAGGCCAACAGCAACAGCAGAAACCTCCGAAGAGGAGTCTCTATGAGTGTACTCTCTCGCGAACGAAAGAGAAACACTTCGTGGAAGAGACTGGTCAGCCAGTGACCTAAAAGGAGCAATCCTCCGAAGAGGAGCTCCTGCAGTTGCCCAGCCCCTTGAGCGAAACTGCAGGTGCGACCGCTCAGCACCAAGAGCATAGTCGCACGAAAAAAAGGCAAGAGAAGAACCCCCCAAAAGGGGAAAAACTCAAGCCTGGACAGGAAAAACTTCCCTCGGAAGGAAAGTTATCCGCCCAAGGAGGCAAACCTCCTGAGTGTTCTAAAGTGAACTGGAGAGCTGTCCGTCGTCACGGGAGTACTACCAGTAGAAGGAGACACGCCCCTGACGAAAATACAAGGGGGGAGGCAGCAACAGCCGAATCCCCAGGACTCAACCAGACAGCTCACACCGTTGCTATATTACAGAAACGAACTAGATCGGTAACTGTAAAAAAATAAAACAAATAATATTAGTACACATTCATTCCCCCGGGAAGGCTCCGAAGAGGAATCCCGAGGGAAAGGAACAAGAATTACACAACAGGCACGTGCCCTCACAACCACTTACACTCGCGGAAGGAGAGCTGTAACCAAAACAGAATTATAACAATTATAATTATGTAACTATGTAATTATGTAATTTAAAAATGAATGAACACTAAAGAAAGAACGAAAACCCCGAAAGGAATCGTTCTACAAGCTGAAAAACAAAAAACAACTACAATTAGATTCATAACTAATTGATACAAACGTACGGCGTAGCAACCCCCCCACACGGAAAGGAAGCTAGGCTACAAGGGCGTAGTAACACGTAGTAAAAGGGTGAACGACCTCAAGAGAGAGAGAGAGAGAGAAAGACATAAGTCAAACTCGATCGCCACCCATAAAATACGCCGTGGTGGCCTAACTGCCGAGGCCTCCACGTAGATATCGTACACTACACACACACATCTGAAAAGGAAACTTACTTATTTCTATACTCAAATATATATACAAACATGAAAACATGTTTACATATATATTGAGTAAAAGAAAAGTAAGCGATTAAGTAAAGACAAAACAGACAATGGCTGCCAAGCGAGGACCAAGACAGAGACGTCTGTCACAGTCCGAGCCAAAAGTTAAAGTGAAAGTGAGTATTCACCTGTGTGTGAGGGGGAGGAGGGGTAGCTAGCTACCACTCCCCTACCCCCCCCCCCCCCCCGCTAACTAGCGCGGGGGTAATACACCCTCGTTAAATTCTAATGGCTCGCCATTTCAGCTACGCTAAAAGTAATAACCCTGTGTAAATAGCGTGGTTTGTATTTCGGTTACGGAACAACTTAAAGATACACAAGGCTGCATGACCCTTTGTGGATCCATTAATAACCGTTATTGTGAAGGAAGTAGCTTTAGGACAATCGGCCTTCAATGACTGCTATCATATACCTGATAACACTGAGATTACTAAACCATTCTTCTTCAGAGGCTAACTACTGTACTGTAATTGTTCAGTGGCTACTTTCCTCTTGGCTAGGGTAAAAGAGACTGTAACTATGGTAAGCATCTCTTCTAGGACACTCCAAAATCAAACCATTGTTCCCTAGTTACTCCCTAGTTTCACGGGTAATATCTCAACACCTTAGCAAATGTCCAGGTAAGCAAAAAGAACAAAATGATCATTGTGAATAGCTATTTTATAAGTTTATTTTACATTCTGAAAACTGTACCATTCTTCATGTCGTACCAAAGCATTCACTGTACCTAAATGCACTCATGAAATTTTCAGAAATATTTAGATTATCATTAGTACAAATTGCTAGTACAGTAGATCCATCTTGCAACATATGCAAGCCAGGTTCCTTGTAATACTATACAACACTAAGTGTCCTATACAAATCATGGTAACACTGTTATAAACTTTAAAACTCAGTTTTACAATGGTCTTTAGCATTTCTGAAGTACTGTGACACCTATATTTTTTTACTTAGATATTCAGACTACTATTTCCACTTAGGAAAGAAGCCACTGAAAAATTACAGTGCAGTAGTTAACCCCTTGAGTGAAGAAGAATTGTTTGGTAATCTCAAGTGTTGTCAGGTGTATGAGGATAGAGAAGATTGTGGAAAGAATAGGCTGGACTATTCAGTGTATGTGTAGGCAAAGACAAATTGAGCCGTAACCAGAGTGAGGGATCCAATGTAGTACTGCCTGGACAATCATAGGATCCACAGATTTAGCTATTCATGTTGAAACACACAAAGAAAACATGATCTCACAAGACTGGTTAATAAGACATGATTCAATTACATATGTAGTATATAATGCATTTGAAGACCAACCTTACAAGCTCAATATCTCTCATCCTATACACAACAGTTTGGGACGGATACTGTATTGAATATTGTATAGCCATGATAGATGATGCCACCCTGTACTTCACCACATCATCTTTATTCTGATTCATCATATACTTTAACCAGACAGCCATCTATACTGAGGCAATCGATTTACACTGGCTGCCGATTAAACCAAGAATTGAATTTAAAATATGTACAATAACCCACCAAGTTATCAGAACCGGGCGTCCAAAATACTCAAGAGAATTGCTACATATTGCACAGCCAACAAATCGTGTTGACACGAGAATAGCTATAGATGGCTTCAAACTGTTGGAACCTAGATTTATGTCTGCTTTAGGCTCCAGAGCGTTTAAATACGTGGCCCCGAGACTATATAATAAGTTCCCACGAAACATTCAAATGATTGAAGACATTAAGGCTTTCAAGAGGAAACTGAAGACTTTCTTATTTCAACAGTCATACAACAGTGACGATTTATCAATAAATGAATAATACGAGATATGAAACGTTAAATACTCTGAACGAACAATGTAAAACAACAGTGGAGGCCCTGTAGAGAGTGGGGTTCCCCTGCTGTATGGGACTGGAAAAGCAGCCATCAAAGTAAAGTAAAGTAAAGTAATGAAAACTAGAGAGGAACATGACACATGACGACCACACCATTAGAACTGTACCTCATCCTCTGAGGTAAGATGGAGAGTTTTTGAACTCCACTCACATGAACAGTTTGGTCTATTTCCTAACCCAATTTCTTTAACTTCACACTGCTCAAATTCTCACCATTTGTTTGAAAACAGTCCTCCCAGCTATATTCGTTAAGCCATTCTATAAGAAACAAAATAAATTCTTTCAAATAAAAATATCTCATACACTAGCATGCAGAATCTGCGCTCCAACTTTCATGTCCCCTATAGACCCATTTTCATACCAACTGTTCAGCCTCTGAGAGGCAAAATATTACTGGTAAAGGTAATGGTTTCAAATCTCAAATAGAAAATGTTTTCCTAATCTAGGTGTTAATCATAACAAACAAAAGGTTTTAAAATCGTTCAGTGTTTTCAATGGACACGATACACAAATTATAGATAAACTACAAACACATTAAAAAACTGCATTGTATAGCCTCAGAACACTGTTTGAGATTTCTCAAAATAAGGAAAAGGAATTACAAAATTAAATATACCTCAGTTGTGTAGGGACTCCTCTTTGAAGTGAGACTTTCCTTTATGCCTTTCAGTCCTTAATACAATCAGTTTGGGATGGACAAGATCGTCTCTTCACTTCCCAATAAAAAGCGGAGTGAGCTGAAAAAAATATATTAGGGTAAGCAAAGGATTTTCTAGGTCTATAGGTTCAAATCTGAATATTACTTTCTTATCAACTGATTTAAAATGAGAAATAGTAACAAAATAAGAATTTCTAAAAATAATTGTTTTTTTTTTTTCCTAACTATACAAACTCTAGTCCTTTAATAGGAGTGTGCTTTCAGCTTTTCTGTCACTGCAAAATGGGACACTGCTCCTGACCAGTGATCCAGCCAAGAGCAGGCCCTGATTGACAGATGTGGCAGCAACTTCCATGTTCTGCATTTTGGATGCAGAGAAAGCAGAAGGTAGATTGGCCAACTTGTCGCTTGGTACTTGTGGGTACCAGATTGGCAACATCGGGGTCAACAGGCAGAGGAAGCGGGTGAGCCTCAGAATCGACATAAAACGTCCTCTGGCAAGAAAGTGCCTGAGGTGGTAATTTCAATTATCTGTTCAATTTAAGGGACTCCACGGGTACCAAGACTTGAGTACTGAACGAGTCTAGCATGTCACGGGTCTGGTTTGACACTGAAACATCGAAATAGTGTCTCGCACTTTGCAACTGTGGAAAGATCACATCTAGGGCGCAGCATCTACTAGTGACTTGCGTGTGAGGTGGTTTTCCCAAACCATCCAAGTAGTGAATAAGACTCATGATCTTTAAGAAATGGGTGGCTTCAGTCCCAGATGTCGGAGCCTCGAGGGGAGCTACGTCAGCAGAGCTGGGGCCAGCACGTGCAACAGAGTCCGGAGTCATCAATTGTAATTGGGGTATGGTCATCCTGATATGGTTCCTGTTTAGGCGCATAGGGCGGTTCTGTTTTAGGAACAGAGCCAGAAGATTTAACTCTTGCGTACAAGTCCTTACTTTCTCAAATATCATTACGCAAATGATAAGAAGGGACACAGAAAGACTGGGATGAATCATATTTGCTCCTCTGGAAAGGCTTTCTACCCCTTTACGCATGAGAAAGAGCAGTAGAGAACTCTTTTTCAGAGCTCAACCTATGAGATGAATAACATCTCTTAGAGGAGGGCCACTTAGGACGAGTCCTACGTGGACCATGTCGGTGACATTTTTCAGTAGGTATTATTCTGAGTGGATGGGGGTACCTTCCGAGGAAAAGTGGGGGTACCTTCCGAGGAAAAGAGTAAGGGTTCCGGTGCCCTTTTCCTCTCCTGATTCTGAAATAAAGAATACCTGGAAAAGAAGTTTTTGGTTGTTCCATAGAACGGTTAATCTCTGAAGTAGTATGAACAATGGGCAAGGCATTAGCTTGCGTATGTTGTGGATAAATAATAGGTTTGCCATTGATATGACGTTTCGAGGATGGATAAATAGGATCCAACTAAGGTAATTGAGTTCTAGAGGTAGAGGGTACCGGGTAGTCAACCTAGCCCAGGTTGACATAGATATATAATCGTGTGTAACGTCAGCACGTCTACGTGCTTGGACAGGCATGGCACTATAAGGTCGTACATCTCTAGGATATGGAATGATATAGTCATTGCACAGAGGAATACACTCATGCGCTGGAATAGCAGCGCGTTCTGTGACATTATTATGCAAAGAGATGGTGGTACAGACATATCAGCCTGTGTATGCTGTGATACAGTGATAAATGTTGTTGAAACGCACCAAGACAGTGAAGACTTTAGTCTTCCACAATGCAATAACTGCTTGGAAAGAAATGACGAGATTGAGCCATGACAATTCGGCCAAACCAATTAAGTCTGTGATGTGGACACTCCAGAGGAAGTCTGTACAGCATCGGATTAAGTGATAGGGGAAGTCTGGAATGAGCCTAGAGAATACTTAAGAGAGCGATGACGAGGACCCCTGGGCATAGGAGGCAATCCAGACTCGTATGAACAAGTGGGTGAATGATAAGGATCATCCAAAAAGGGCTCCTCAGTACATGGGGACTCGGTAGTCTCTACTCGAGAGTGTGGCATTCTCGGGTAAGAATAAGGGGAGACTTTCGACGATTTTATGGATGATACCCCAAGAGGCAAAAAGTCATCCTACTGGAACTCTGCCATAAAGGGCTCACCGATAAGCAGACTACTGTAGTGGGAGGTGAGGGAGATCTACGTAAATCAGGACACTGGGATTGGATCACACACAGTAAGTGCAGGGGCTGTTGCCAGGGGATCAGTCTCATGCAGCGACTCATGATCACTAGGCCCATGGGGCGATAATACATTAACAAAGTTACTACCATCAATATGTAAGGTAATCAAATCTCGACTGGTATCCTCAGTTACCAGAGTCCCTGAAGGATCCACACAAGGAGGAATGGAGTGGGAAATATAGTGTCGCAGAAATGAACTTATGCTTCTTGCTATCTAAGGAAGAAGACGAGGAAGGAGAACGCTCCCTTTCAGCTTGTTTCTTATAATGGGAACGATATTTCTCCTACTAGGAGGACGACCACTCCCTACAATAATCACACGGAGATTTTATGGAACACCGTTTACCAGCAGTTCGGGCAATGGGGATGTGGATCTATCTAGACCGGACACATAAAAGTGCCACAAGGGCAACCATCACACCCAGGAAAAAAATACATTAAACTAGCAACACTAGACAATAAGGCACAAAAAGCACTGCATAGGGTGAACCAGTGTGGAGAGAGTCGTGATCTTTGAGTTACAAGAGATGACGGCCTCTTCGCAGCACAACCAGGAGAGAAAGAAAGCTTGCCTTGCAGCAGCAAGTAACACTACCCAGCAGTGGATTTGTCTATTAACCTGTTAAGCGTCACCCACGTGATAAACCGTTCACCACGATCTACTCGGTACCGCCTTCAACTGCATATTCCGTTCATGATTTTAACTGCCTTTATCAAGTCGTCAGTCTAGTGATAATACGTTTACTCGTATAGTAAGTATAGGATCACCACTTGGCAACACTCTCAGCATATGGGGGCTGTAAATAGAAACTTATATGATGTCTGGCAACTATTTTTCTGAAGGTAGCTTGATGTTAGAAAACTGGTTTCCTTTCAGTGCGCTTCAGGCATTTATATGGATAAACAGATTTTGAGCCAAGTGAAAAATCTATTTTTGGGTGAAAGAGCCATGTCGTCCTGATGGAAGTTCCTTCATTAGTAGCTTCCTAAGCTATATGTGTCTACAGTGATATATCCCAGAGAATTTACCGAAGGTACCCAGAATTCTAACTCCTGGAGCGAGTATCCTTTAAATTTCTCCAAGGGATATTGCGTAAGGACGTATCTTGACACATCTCATAGCTATTTACACCCCCAATAGCCTTTCACTTCGAGAGGGAAAGTGGCAAGAAAATTAGGAGAGTCGTTAAAGAGGTAAACAACTCGACTCTCCTAATGTACTGTAAATAGTTCAGCCAATCGCCACCGTACGGCGCCACCAAACCATTCTCCGTAGCTTTGTAAGTATTACAGATACAGTACTTAAGGGAGGGATTAACATCCTTTTACCAAAGGAGGGTGGGTCCATCAGGACGACATGGCTCTTTCACCCAAAAATAGATTTTTCACTTAGATCAATATCCGTTTTTTCGGCTTAGGCCATGTCGTGCTGATGGAAGTTTACCAGAGCATTAATGTATCTGTGGATTTAATAGTGCCGTTGTCTTGAATTGACTATTTCCTAATCGGTCATAAAGACCAAAGACACTTGATGTTACCGTAATACATCAACCAACTGAGCATACCATATGCCGGCTCTTCCTGCCCCCTACAGGGAAAAGTCTGTATAGACTCCAGGAAAAAACCCGAGATTGTGAGTTCAAGGAACAATTAGCAAGCAGAAGTATATCGTGTCGTATATACGTAAAGTGTAGTTTGTACTAAAGCGCTGAATAGAGTACTGTACCTCCCAGGTCTGGATCAGGCAGGCAAGTTAATGTTCACGTAGGAATCATAATACAGTAAACAAACATAGCACAACCAAACTTACCTGTTTGCATGGTAAGGGAGACTTTGTCCCACAAGGTCCATAAGAGGATCAAGGATACTCTGAATATAATCTAATAATCTTAAGGCGAAAGAGACGCAAAGATTCCTTCTATAGTTTATTTACAAGAAACACAAGTAATGATTAAATAATATATTTATGCTAGACATAGACATAACAAGCATAACAGTAATAACAAAATAAATAAGTTTCATCTGAAAGAGAAACATTGCCACTCCATGGAATTAGGAAATTTCATTATATATGTTATTACTAAAAAACATTATGCATAAACATGCTGGCACTCGTGTCAAAATATTATGCTTAAGGTCACTTAACTATGGAAGACAGTTCATAAAGTCCATATCAACACTAAAATATCATGATATACCTAAGTGTATCATGCACACCCTTCACTAGCAGTCCCAATTAGTGCACTGTCCTTCGCAGTAATCAAGCTGCAGGCTTTATTATACTGCCTGCAGCCACCACATGAAATTTGATTTCTTGTAATTGCTTCGCATAGTGCCTAAAAAATATTCTGGAAGACTTCCAACCAGTATAAGCACGCAGGTTATCAAACGACATAGTCTGAAGGAAGTTTAGAGACGAGGCAACCTTTCTCAGATCATGACCTGCGGGTGTACTATCAGGATCCGCTCTGCGAATAAAGTAAGTGATTTTCGCCCTTATCTGTTTCAAAGATAACGTCGAACCAGAAGTCTCTCCCCTAAAAAGCTGACCTCCCTTAAAGTCTGAAGTTCTATGAAGATAGACCTTTAGGCATTCCACTGGGCAGAGGGATGCTTCTCCCTTCAGAGGGGCAGATTCTCCAGGGACCCCATCTCTTAGTGGGTAGCTCATTCTTGGCGAGAAACGTCGGATCCGGAAAGAGATTCAGTTCTCCATTCGGTGTAAACTGAATGTGGCCATCATCCCTCGAGAGGGCCACTATTTCACTAACTCTGGCTCCTGAGGCTAGTGCAAATAAAAATATCACTTTCTGAGTCAAGTCTTTCAGCGAGCAATCTTCATTGTTCAAGGTCGAGGCCAGATGAAGAACCTTATCCAAAGACCATGAAATAGGCTTTGGAGGGGCTGCAGGCCGAAGTTTTGCGCAGGCTTTCGGAATCTTGTTGAAGATTTCGCTGGAAAAATCCACTTGGAAGGCATATAGAATCGGTCTAGCTAAGGCAGATTTACACGTCATGATCGTATTAGCCGCTAATCCTTGTCCATGAAGATGGATGAAGAAGGACAAGCAGAAATCCGTAGAAATCTCGAGGGTTCTTCGCCTTAACAAAGGCCACCCATTTCTTCCAGGAAGATTCGTATTGTCTTCTTGTTGACTTTGACTTGTACCCTTCTAAGAAATTAATACTGTCTGCAGAAATCCCGAACCTTTTCCTGACCGCTAAGGTGAGAAATTCATGAGATGAAGGTTCTGGGTTTTCTCTGATGAAGCGTAGACAGTCGAATTCTGTACTAGCTGAGTCAGAACTGGTTACGGCAACGGGATCAGCTTCAGGCGTAGTCTGACTATCACTGCCCTCCCCCGAAAGGATCTCATTTTGTCGAGGGCTTTCAACAATAGATTGGTTGGTGGGAACAGGTAAATCCTGGACCATCTGTTCCAATCTAGGGACATTGCGTCCGTTGCTTCCGCTAGAGGATCCTCGTACGGGGCTACGTACCGGGCTAACTTCTTGTTGTCGCTCGTTGCGAAAAGATTTACCTGCAATCCTGGGACTTTGCTCAATATGAAGGAGAATGATCCTGCGTCTAGGGACCATTCGGACTCTATCAGGTTGAACCTGGATAGAGCGTCCGCCGTCACATTGCAGAATCCTTGAAGGTGGACTGCTGATAAGTGCCATTTCATCTTCTTGGACAGATGAAAGATGGCTAGTATCACATGATTTAACTGAGGCAATCTTGAACCTTGTTGATTTATGCATCTCATAACCACTTCGCTGTCTAGAACCAGACGAACGTGGATTGAGTGGCGAAGTTTCAGTTTCTTCAGGGAAAGAAACACTGCCATGGCTTCCAGATAGTTGATGTGGAAGGACTTGAAGAGAGGAGACCAAGTTCCTTACACTTTCCGATGATGAGAATGACCCCCCCATCCTTCCTTTGAAGCATCCGTGTGGACGGTGACTGCAGGAGGAGGTGGTTGCAAGGATACTTTTCTTCTTAAGTTCTTCGCTTCCGACCATGGCTTGAGAATCGATCGCAGACGATTTGGTAATGGTCTTTGTAGATCTCTTCGATTGTTGTAAGCGTATTTTCTCCAGATCCCTGATGCATCTTTTAACTGTGCTCTCAAAAGTGGGTCCGTCAAAGAGGCAAACTGGAGAGACCCCAACACTCTCTCCTGTTGTCTTCTTGATATCCTTCGGGATTGAAGAAGATTTTTGACAGCCCTTGCTATCTCCTTTCTCTTTGCTTTTGGCAAGGAGAGGCAATGTGACTGTAAGTCCCAGTGAATTCCCAGCCATTGGAACTTTTGAGCCGGAGACAGCCGCGACTTCTTCAGGTTTATCTTGAATCCTAGGTACTCTAGGAATTGGACCACCTTTCTGGAGGCTTGCACGCATTCTTCCTTGGATACTGCCTACACCAGCCAGCCGTCCAGGTAGGCCATCACCTGAACACCTTTGAGGCGTAGTTGTCGAATAACTGCGTTCGCAAGCTTTGCGAATATTCTCGGTGCAATGTTCAGACCGAAGGGCATGGCTCTGAAAACGTATTTTCTTTTCTGGAGCTTGAACCCTAGGTAGGGGGAAACCTGACGGTTGATTGGTACATGCCATTAAGCCTCCGTCATGTCTATGGAGACTGTGTATGCCTGTTTGGGCAGAAGGGTCCTTATCTGCTGAAGCATCAGCATTCTGAACTTGTAGTTCACAATGAACTTGTTGAGTGGTGATAAGTCCAGAATGACTCTGAGCTTTTCCGAATCCTTCTTCGGAACACAGAATAGCCTTCCTTGGAATTTGATGGACTTTGCTTTCCTTATGACTCTCTTGTCTAATAGTTCTTGAACATATTCTTCCAGAACTGGGGTTGAAGGTTGGAAGAAATGAGGAAAGCTTGGTGGAGTTGAGTTCCAACCCCACCACAGTCCCATCTTGATCAGGCTGTGGGCCCAAGAATCGAAGGTCCACCGATCCTGAAAGTGTAGAAGTCTCCCTCCTACTGGCAGCATCTCATTTTGAGTGCTGGTTGGAGGATTTACCTCCTTGGCCACGACCACCTTTGTTGCCTCTTCCTCTAAAGGGGCGTCTAGAGGAGCCCCGAAAGGAGCCTCGAAACTTTGGCTTAGAAGAAGCCGATTGCCTTTCATAAGCTGGGGTGAAGACTGGTGACTGAGACGCCAGTGTTTGGGGCACCAGTTGAAAGGTGGTGGTGGGTTGTGCCACCGTCTGGGACACCGTGGCCACGGGAAGCTGTTGCTGTCTTGACCGAGAGGGCAAACGTGGACGCTTTGACTTGTTCTTCGGCTGGGGACCCCATCAGCGGAAGATTCTCTCTTCGAAGACAAGCCCCATTTGGAGAGGAGATTCCTATTCTCAGAAGCAGCCTTATCTACGACCTCCTTGACCACATCACTAGGAAAGATGTCTTTTCCCCAGATATTAGAAGCTATCAGCTTCCTAGGTTTGTGCTTTACAGAAGCGGAAGCAAACACGAACTCCCTACAGGCCGTCCTGGCTCTGATAAAGTTGTACAGGTCTTTAGTCACTGTAGCCAAGTGAGCCTTGGCAAAGACCATATACATATCTGGGGTATCAGGAATGCTAGCCATCGTTTCTAGCCCTGTTTGTAGAGACATGGACGCAGCCAAGCGTTCCTTAGTCTCATGTTCTCTCTTCAGGAGAAACTCTGACAGTTTTGGGAGGTCCTCGTTGAACTGACGTCCAGCGATATCGGCCTCCAGCTTCCCGACTGAGAAGGTAACATGAACGTCCTTCCAGTCTTTGTCATCTGAAGGGAAAGCAAGGGAGAAAGGCTTGCTTTCTTATAGCGTGGGACAGGGTTTTCCTGCCCTTACGGCCTTCAGGGCTGCTTTAAACCCTTTATCCATAAAGGGAAAAGCACGTTGAGGGTCAGCAATAAACGATGGATGTTTCTTGCTTAAGGCCGGCACCTTTGAGCTAGTGAATGCCCTCTCTTTTAATTTCGATGTAAGCATCGCTTGTGCCTTAGCGAGCTCAAGGACAATTACTTCCTTGGGCTCCGTCTCTTCTTTCGATGCCGGTTCAGTTCTGAGCCGGACATAACAATCCAGGTAGGACGCTCTGTTGGGCCAGAACTCAATTTCCTCTACTGGTACGGTACCCAGTTTCTCCGAGAGGAAGATCTTGCCTGCTGACATAGGCATGTGCTCCGCATACCTCCACAGGTTAACGTCGGAGAACACAGGAAGGTCCTTAACATTTAGCTTCTTCGGGGTTAAACGCGAAGAAACTAACTGCTCGATTTCCGACCAGAAAGTAGTCTCTTTCTCTGTAGACCTCTTCTGTAAGTCGTGTACCATGGAAATCAGGGATTGAAGAGTATTCGTAATTGCCTCCAATTGAGGCGGTTGCGAAGAAGTTGAGGGTGCTGGTTCAGCCACAGCCGCTGAAGAAACCGAAACCGCTTCAACGTTCTCCACATCACTAGTAGGAGGAACAACTGCCTCCTGGTCCAACTCTTCCACGAGGAGATTCTTCTCGGTCTCCTCGGAAACGACAGACATATTGTCGTTCAGGTGGATACTCTCCAAAGTATCCGCAACGTCAGGTTCTCTAGGCTTCTGAACCTGAATCTGCACCAAGGGGATTGAAGGTTTTGTCTGGGGAATGATGGAATCATCACGAGCTCCGGGTAAGAGACAGTCCCTCATCCTAGGATGAGGTATGGGCCCGAGGTGTTCTTCTGAAAACCTCTTACCAATTTATGCAGCGTAGCCCTAGCTGCATCCCTAGACTCAGTAGACTTTTGTTCATCAAAAGCCTCCTTTACCAACTTCTCACACACGGTACGTACCTCTGGGTCCCAGTACTTGAGGGCCCCTTTGGTGACAGAACAGCGGACGTGAGACCTACACACGCCATGTCCGTAGAAGTCCTTGCTGCGGACCCTACAAAAGTTGTTCCCGCATTCGGGATGCTCCTCCTGTAAAGAAAAGAAAAGCAAATGAGTTTTCTGTGAAATCTTCAGATTTCAACATAAGTTATTATATTTAGCTTGGATAGGGTAAGCTATAATGTAGGAAAGACACCTACATGTGTTTCCTGTTCAGCCATTTGCTATGACCTCCTCCTATATTGAACTAGGAAATTCATAAAGAATTAAATAACAGAGGGAATACCCAAGATATATAGTGTCTTCTTGCCACATCCTCTTATAATGTTCAATATAATGGATAATTTTAATGGACATAACCATTAATATAGAAGAGAATCAACTCTCTATGTGATGGTCTCACAAATGGCTGCTCAAGAACCACTTGCAGGTTGGAAAAATTACTATATTTTTCTGGGTACTGCAGTTGCCGGCGGCAGTATGCCGTCAGTATTGCCGGCCCCGCCCTTACTGTAGAGTCCAACGGTGTGATAGTAATAATAAGTGTAGTGAGTGTAGGGAGTGGTCTACCTCCCAGTGGGAGAGGTTTTCTCGGCGACGTAAGAAGAAGTCCAGGCGGGATATTTCTCCTTCGGAGGTTTCTTTGAAACGAGAAAAACCCAAGGACTCTTCTTCCTTTGCCCAAACCTCCTCCGAAGCTCTCACTCGATCGGTCTCTTTCGAGAGACCGTCGAGTGGTAGCGTAGACCGTGGTTCTGTTTTCCAAACTCGGGGTTCGAGAGATGGCGTTGCCTCCCCTAGCGAGGCAGCTCCACCTCTCCCCCCCGGGGGAGGATGTGTCATTAACCGATTTATTTCAGCTTTGGCCTTCCTTGGGGCTCAAGGGTTCGCCCTCCAAGGAAGCTCTCCTTGACATCATCCGATTGGGTGCCGCTGTTAAGCAATCGCCGACTTTGGCAGAGGTTGATCCTCTGTCAATTGTCGACGTTGTGGTGTCAGAGGTATCCAGTGTGGTATCTCCTAATACCTCTGCCTCTTCACATCCCGCAGTAGCTGGAGGCTTAGTTTCTCCCGTTTCTGCTCAACCAACGAGGGAAAAACTAAGTCCAACAGTCTCTCCTGCCAGTGTTTCTTCACCTCAGGGGAGTTCACTTACAAAGACTCCTCTTCGGAGGACTGCAGAAGGTCAGCTTGCTGATCCAACGCCCCCAGAGGGCGCATCCGTCGCAAAACTCGCCTTCCCCTTCGCCAGAGAGGTCTTCCTTCACCTTTTAAAGCGGTGACGAGGCGCCTCTTTGGTTCATCGTCTTCGTTGCAGTCCGCCGCAGAGGAGCCTCGTCAATGTTCACCGACTGTTCCTGCTATGGTCCTGGACCTCTCAGCGGATCGTTCGCGATCCCCTTCGGTGGAAGGTCGTCCTTTCAAAGGACACGTTGACCTTCCACCCAGCAGACCTGCTGACCTGCCATCGCCGTTCCTGAGAGCTGATGCGCTTTACGCGCCCATGAAACCTGACTACCATGCTCGTCAGGCACTGAACCCTGTTTCAGGGCATCAAGGGCGTAAGCGCCATCGTGCGCATACTTCCCCTATGCGCCATGCTGGACACGTGCGCCAACGTTCTCCTGCATACCAGCGCTCACTTGCGCACCAGCGCTCACCTGCGCACCAGCGCTCACCTGCGCGCCATCAACCTCCTGTGCTCCAGCGCTTTCCCTTTCATCAGCGCTCGCCAACGCGCCAGCGCTCTCATGCCCGCCCACGATCTTTGGATCTGGGCGAGGATGCGCGCCCGCATACTGACGCGCGAGCAAGATGCGCGCACACGCACACAGGCTTCCCTTCTGCCGCAAGGCACGCTGTTCTGTGCTTGCGGGGAGGGGAATATGGCGATGGCGACCTTGCCGTGCGTTGTCCAGCAGCCTCGCGTGTGGGAGGGTATTGACGCTCGCGCCCGGGAGACTGCTGGAACGCGCGCGGGAGACTACTGATGCACGCGCGGGCGCGCAGGAGTGATGGTGTACGGGAGACTGTGGGTTCACCGGCGCTTGCGCGCGCGCGGGGGTGAATGTTCGCGCGCGTGGGCACGCAGGATCAGGATGTTGGACACGCGGGCGTGCGGGCAAGAGTTCGCGTGCCCCAGAAGGATGTGTCACAATGTATGGCTAATTAGGCATAAGGTATCCTACATTCCCTCCATCCTCCACCTCGTAAGGAGGATGGGGAGATACTTGTACAGAACCGCTGCTCGGCATGGAAGATCATCACATCAATGTCTGTAGTGTCCAAGTTAAAAAAAATGTCTAAGTACTGTTTTCTCTATAATAAACTTGTGTTCCTCATTATCCTGAACTTTAGTTGATATTCTGTGGATTGGTGGGATTTGTAGTTGCTGTTGTTGCCAGTTGAAAGCGGTCAAGAGGATAATAAACATGTTCTACACATGTTAAGTTTCAATAATGAATCCTGATTTATCCCGCTGAGATAGCACAACGTCCGATCCTGAATATATCGGAACGATTGCTACACTCTAGGAGGTGGGAAGGGAAAAAGGAAAAAGGGCCACACATTCCACCTCTAGTCCTAGACTAACGCCGAGACCATTATCTTAGACTAGATAAGATCTATTCTTGTCCATTACAGAGCTAAGTAAGCTGCACAACCTGATGAACAGCTAGCACAGGTCAAAATGAAAAGGTGTCTAAAAACTTGTTGATATACTCCCATGTAAAGGTTGTCTGGTGCTTCCAGACTCTGGGTTTTAACACTGGCACCACCGGCAGGTTCCATCTAAAGGATAGGCACTTCCTATCTAGCTGTATGCCAAACAGGTCGATCCACAGAAATCCCTCCAACCAGAGGACTCTCCGTTATGCCGGGATGTAGGGCCCATTCTGACCTTACAGCCTTCCTCTGGGGACTAAGTATATCTGCTGGCCCATTCCTCTTGCCCAGAATGTGATTGGCTGACAACTCCCCGGCATAGGTAGTAGGTTGGCCAGGGCACCAGCCGCCTGTTGAGATACTACCGACAGAGTTATGGGGTCCATTGACTGGCCAGACAGTACTACTTTGGATCCTTCTCTCTGGTTACGGTTCATTTTCCCTTTTGCCTACACACACCGAATAGTCTGGCATATTCTTTACATATTCTCTGCTGTCTTCATACACCTGACAACACTTAAGATTACCAAACAATTCTTCACCCAAGGGGTTACTGCTCTGTAATTTTTCAGTGCAACTTTCCTCTTGGTATGGGTAGAAGGGACTCTTTAGCTATGGTAAGCAGCTCTTCTAGGAGGACGACACTCCAAAATCAAACCATTGTTCTCTAGTCTTGGGTAGTGCCATAACCTCTGTACCATGGTCTTCCACTGCCTTGGGTTAGAGTTCTCTTGCTTGAGGGTACACTCGGGCACACTATTCTATCTTATTTCTCTTCCTCTTGTTTTCTTAAAGTGTTTATAGTTTATATAGGAGATATTTATTTTAATGTTGTTACTCTTCTTAAAAATTTAATTTTCCTTTTTTTTCTTTCCTCACTGAGCTATTTTCCTTGGAGCCCCTGGGCTTATAGCATTGTGCTTTTCCAGCTAGGGTTGTAGCTTAGCAGTTAATCATAATAAAAATAATAGAATGCTGTCTCGAAAAGCATCTGCTTATTCAGCTTGTAGAGCTAGACGTAAGCCAATGTGGTGGCGTTGTCGCAAAAACCAACCAACTGGATGCCTCCTCAATGTTCCTGGAGGGCTTGCAGCGCTATATGACTGCTAGATCCTAGACATCAAAGGGTACATACTTCTTCTGACCACAACGTTCAGCCATTCAGGCGTGAGTCCCTCCCCTCTTTTGACGCATCTGATCATAGTTGCATGAAAGGAGGTGGAGTCGAGTGAGACTCCCCTGAGGATTCATCACTAGCCAACAGGTAACATTGACCCAAACCTCTCGTCTTGCCAGCACAAGGAGGAATGGAAATTCCTGGAGACTAACTAGTGATTCTTCAAACAGTATATGAAGAGATCTCTGGCGTAGATACTCGCTTGAGGCACAAGCTCTTTGGGTGAGGAAAGGTGGCTGAGAAGATTCTGCCCATGCTGCAGTAGTGTTGTATGACAGAATAGATGCACTACCTACTTAGGCTTGATGATACGATTGTCTAACTAAGCAAATTTTGCTGTTACCGGCAAGTCGAGCTCGATCCTGTCACTACTGCCACATGGAGGAGGCCTGGATCACCCACTGAAGGGATACATCCAAAGTTATATGCATGCCTTGTAACGGCTCCAAATTACTACCCAGGTAAATATCTGAATGAACTCCTGAGGAGCAGGACCCAGTCCTGAGCCCAGAGACCTGAACTGGTAAATGAAACCAATGCGGGAAAAAGGAAGTACAGTACTAATAACGGACTGATGCATGGGTACTAAAAATGGACTTTTATTATAAAATGGATTTTTACTATAAAATGAAATTTTATTGCATACTTACCAAACAATTATACAGCTGTATGTTCCCTACGAATGGCACACAATAGATTCAAAACTACCGCGGTGGCGCCGCCATAGCTGATGTAGGTGACGTCATCTCCTTCCACTCGAGGAAGCTACAGGTACAACTGTCCAGGTAATATCAATTCGTTCTGCCCAGCCATCCACTAGTGGGGAGGAGGGAGGGCTTTGATTAATAACTGTTCGGTAAATATGCAATAAAAATGACAAATTCTGAGATAATTTGTATTTTTCCTAACCATACAAACCTTAGCTATTTACATGGGGTATTACTTTCGGCGTAGCTGAAATGACGAGCCATTAGATTTTTAACGAGGGTAGGGGAGGGGTAGCTAGCTACCCCTCCCCCCTCACACACCGGTGAACTGATTCGCTTCACTAGAGGTAGGACTTCATGGGGGACAGGGCTGACGGGTAAGTATGTGTAAATAGCTAAGGTTTGTATGGTTAGGAAAAATACAAATTATCTCCGAATTTGTCATTTGTTCCGTAACCGAAATACAAACCACGCTATTTACATGGGGTGACTTAACCCTTAGGTAGGGTGGTAAGTCCCAGCCTTACTGGCTTTGGCTTACCCGGGGACTCAGGATCCGAGTGTGTAGTACTCGAGATAAGGAGTCTCTGCACCTCGCAAGTTCCTCGCTCCGCAAGGAACGTGCGGCCTACATAAGCTAGTGTGTGAAGGAAAGAAGTGACTCGTCCTAGGAAGTTGACCTGAAGTCCTTTAGATGGAAATCTAGGCTAGGACATTCCCAATACCACCTCGTCAGGGTATGGGGGACGCGACAGTATTATATTAATACTAGAAACACAAGGAAGCATGGTTTACCTGCAGTGGTTTGAGGTCAGCTGTGCAGAGAACCCAGGATGCTGCTTTCCCCAAGAGAGGGGAGGATGTAGAAAAGAGTAAGGGCCAGACATACTTTTTCATTCATGCAGACTAAAACCGGGTAACAATGCCCTCAACCTTCTGCTACTTGTCCATTAAGGAGCCTGAGGTTAGACCAGCTGTTGTGCAGCCACCACAGGGCCGATAGAGAACGTATTGAGCCTCCTGTGGGTCACGTCTTGCAGGTAGTGGGCTGTGAAGGTCGTTTGACGCTTCCAGACCCCAGCTTGTAGAACCTGCGTCACTGAGAAGTTTCTCTTGAATGCCAGGGACGTAGCAATGCCTCTGACATCGTGTGCTCTCGGGCGACGTGACTGAGGAGGGTCTGGATTCAGGGAATGGTGAATGACCCTGCAAATCCAAGCTGAGATGGTGTTCTTAGTGACCCTCCTCTTCGTCCTCCCTGTGCTCACAAACAGGGCTTGCACTCGAGGACGAACTGCAGCTGTTCTCTTCAGATAGAGCCTCAGACTCCTTACTGGGCATAGTAGGAGATGGTCTGGGTCATCTGTTACAGAACGGAGACTCGAAATACTGAAGGCGTCAAACCGTGGGTCCGGAACGCCAGGATTCTGAGTTTTAGCCACAAACTCAGGGACGAACCCGAACGTTACCTCCCCCATCCCCTTGAATGGGCGACGTCGTACGAGGGCCAAGAAGTTCACTGACTCGCTTGGCCGAGGCCAAAGCGAGCAGGAACACCGTCTTCCAAGTCAGGTGACGATCAGAAGCTTGGCGTAATGGTCCGACTGAGGGCAGGTAAGCTCGTAGCTTCGTATGAGTAGGAAAAGTTCCAGTGAGGAGGAAATGTTCATTCCTTTCAGCCTGAAGGCCAGGCTTAAGGCTGAGCGATAGCCTTTCACCGCTGAGACCGAAAGGCGCATTTCTTCCCGCAAATACACAAGAAACTCAGCTATTGCTGGAATAGTGGCATCGAGGGGAGAGATACCCCTTCCACAACACCGACCACAGAAGACTTTCCACTTCGCCTGGTAGACCCCTGCAGATGACTTTCGCAGGTGTCGAGACATCCTCACCGCAACTTGTTGCGAAAAGCCTCTCTCTGTGAGGAGATGCTGGATGGTCTCCAGGCGTGAAGCCGAAGCGAAGCTATGGCTTTGTGGAAGATGTTGCAGTGTGGTTGCTTGAGTAGATCGTGTCGTGGAGGAAGCTCTCTCAGGAGTTCCGTTAGGAGCTGCAGAAGGTCCGGGAACCACTCTGCAGTTTGCCATAGCGGAGCTATGAGGGTCATTGACAGGTTGACCGATAGTCTGGTCTTGATGAGCACCCTTCTCATCAGAGAGAACGGTGGGAAGGCGTAAACTTCGATGTTGTCCCACCGTTGTTGGAAGGCATCTTGCCAGAGTGCCTTGGGGTCCGGGATTGGGGAACAGTATAGCGGAAGCTTGAAGTTCAAGGCTGTCGCGAACAGGTCCACCGTCGGGGAACCCCACAAAGTCAGGACTTTGCTGGCTACTAGAGGATCCAAAGACCAATCGGCACTCACTATCTGCGATGCTCTGTTCAGACTGTCGGCGAGCACATTCCTCTTGCCCGGAATGAAGCGAGCCAATAGTGGAATCAAGTGGACTTCGGGCCATCTCAGTACCTCTATTGCAAGATGGGATAGCTGTTCTGAAAAGATACCTCCCTGCTTGTTGATGTAAGCCACCACCGTGGTGTTGTCGCTCATCACCACCACGGAGTGACCCGCCAGGATCCATTGGAACTGTTGAAGTGCCAGATATACGGCCTTCATTTCTAGCAGATTTATGTAGAGGCACTTTTCTGATTCTGACCATAGGCCTGAGATCCTGTGGTTCAGAACGTGGGCCCCCCATCCTTCTTTTGAAGCGTCCGAGAACAGCATCAAATCCGGGGGGAGGACGAGAAGATCCACTCCCTTTCGAAGGTTTTCGTCCGTCACCCACCACTGAAGGTCCGTCCGTTCCGTAGGACCCATAGGGACCAGGATGTCCGGGGAATCGTGGCCTTGATTCCACCGGGACTTGAGCCGCCATTGCAGGGATCTCATCCTGAGGCAGCCGTTTGGAACCAGGCGGGCTAAGGAGGAAAGGTGACTTAGGAGACGTAACCACGATTGGGCTGGAAGCTCTTCTCGTCTGAGGAAAGGATCTGCGACCCTCCTCAGCCTTGCTAACCTGTCGTCTAATGGAAAGGCTTTGTGGAGATTGGTGTCCAATATCATGCCTAGATATACCAGTCATTGAGATGGAAGCAGAGAAGACTTCTCGAGATTTACCATGATCCCTAGATCTTGGCAAAGTCCCAGAAGCTTGTCTCGGTGTCGAAGAAGGGACGACTCCGAGTCTGCCAGGATCAGCCAGTCGTCCAGATAACGGAGGAGACGGATGCCGATCCTGTGTGCCCACGAAGATATCAGGGTGAACACTCTGGTGAAAACCTGCGGTGCTGTGGAGAGACCGAAACACAGCACCTTGAACTGGTAGATCTTGTTGTCTAGGCTGAATCTCAAGTACTTTCTGGAAGACGGATGAATTGGGATCTGGAAGTACGCATCCTTCAGATCCAGTGTACACATGAAGTCTTGCGGTCTCACTGCAAGTCTGACCGTGTCTGCTGTCTCCATGCTGAACGGAGTTTGTTTGACAAACTTGTTCAGGGCTGAGAGGTTGATGACGGGTCTCCAGCCTCCAGACGCCTTCTTTACAAGAAAGAGTCGACTGAAGAAGCCTGGGGAGCCGTCGACGACCTCCTGGAGAGCATCCTTCTTGAGCATGGTCTCGACTTCTGCCCGAAGGGCTAGCCCCTTTACCGATCCCATGGCTTAGGAGCTCAACGACACTGGATTCGCTGTCAGGGGAGGAAGAGATGTCGTGAACGGGACGCGATATCCCTGACTGGTCACGGATATCGTCCAGGAATCGGCCCCAAGTTGCTGCCACCTGAACGCGCAACTTTGTAGGCATCCCGTCCACTGGTGGACATGCAGGGGGATAGCCAATCCTAGCGTTTGCGGCCTCGGCCACTCCCTCTAGGATTCTTGCCTCCCCTAGAGTACTTTCCGCCCTTCTTGTCTCTGACAGGAAAGGGCTGCTGTTTGGACACCTTCGTCTTTGCTGCCGGCGCCGGTTTCGTCAACTTGGACTGGCGAGGTTGTTGTGGTGCTGGAGGTTTGTAGGGCTTAGATGTAAGAGCCCTTTGGAGGAGAGAATTGTGGTTCGATTTCCTCCACCTCTCAACTGCCTGTTCCACATCCTTGGGCTCAAACAGGCTCTTTCCTAGGATGAAAGAGTGTCTGAGCTTGCAGACATCCACGGCTGGGACCTTCACGTGGGATCTCTCGGTCACCGCATCACGTCGTTTCAAGATCGAGTTTGCCCACAAGTTCAAAACTTGGTGGGCCAGAAACTCAATGGTACGTGTGCCCGAGAGGAGGAAGGTCTCCAGGGCCTTTCTGGTGCTTTCCTTCGAAAGATCCTCGGAACGCAACAGGATGCCCAGAGACCCTAGCCAGACATCCAGCCACGAAGTGGCCTGCATGGCACACTTTGCGACCTTCTCCTGACTCAGGATCTCCGTTGCCAAGAATGTCACCTGCTGGTTGGAAAGTCTCTCAAGAGAGACTCCCCTGGTAAGCTCTTCCACGGAGTGGTGAAGAGGAAGAGCTAAACAAGGCTCCTCCATGATCTCAAAGTACCTCCTCTGTTGGACACGAGGAGGTGGGAGGAGCTTGTTACCAGCAGAGGAACGGCTGGAGGAGGCGAGTTCCGCAAGCTGGCCCTTAACCTTATCTCTGGCACTCTTCACCCCTTGGGACCAAGGCAGAGCCGTGCTGGCCTTAGAGGGTTTTTGAGTGCCATAGACTTGGTCCAGGACCGTATCCTTGCCTTCACGAGGGGCGGTCTTGGGGTCCTTGAACTTGTTGAGATGTCTCATCAAAGTCAGGACCTGCCAGAAGGCGTGCTCTGAATCATGCTGCTCTCCTCCTGGTGAATTGGCAGCAAAGTCTCCTGTCCCCAACTGCTCTACTTGGGGGGACACGTGGACGTTCTCCTGGGGTCTCGCTGGCTCTGGTCGAATCCTTGAAGAAGACTTCGGGACGGTCTTCGAGTCCTTCAGTTCCCTTCTAGGAGGGATGCAAGACTCCAGCAAAGAAGCCTGAGGGCTCTTCTCCGCCCCAGTACGCGACGATTCTCCTACTCGTGGTGGGGTCTCTCCCATTGGTGCGGTGGGAGAAGGTCTCACCTCGGTAGATTCTCCTGAGGACAGAAAAGCTTCGTCCACAGGAGAAGGAGAGAATTTCTGAGGGGGGGAAGGAGCCTTCCTTACGGACTTCCTGGGGGCCAGTTTGACCCTAGGAAAAGTCACCACAAACTCTACTCCTCTCTTCCTCTTCAGTGGGGACGCTGGTTTGAGACCCAAACCAAGGGTGACGACTGACGGACGCAGTGTCAGAGACTCCCACTGGAGGGAAGGGGACCGGGCGATCCTTTGGAGTAGACACCACAGGGCCTGCCTGAAAGGAAGAAGAAAAATGGTGCCTAGACCTCCCTGAAGACTTCCCCTCCTCCTGCGAGTGCGCTATCCTGTGCTTGAGGGGAGGGGGGGATCGTGAAGATGATGACCTGGTTGTGAGCGCTCCTGGAGACTCGCTCGGCTGCTCGCGTTGTGAAACCCGTTGAGAATCGCGCTTGGGGTCGCGCTCGCGCGATGGACAAATCGCAGGTTCACGCGCGAGTGCGCGGAGATTAAGGCATGGGAGAGGGGGCGAGGGGGCGAGGGGGCGAGGGGGCGAGGGGGCGAGGGGGCGCAGGGGTGCGCAGGGGTGCGCAGGGGTGCGCAGGGGTGCGCAGGCGAGGGCGTGCGCGGCCGTAAGGGCGAGCGATGGCGCACAGGCGAGCGATGGCACGCAGGCGAGCGTCGGCGCATTGGCGAGCGATGGCGCACAGGCGAGCAATGGCACGTAGGGCGATCGTGCTCAGGAGAGATAGCGCGTGGGCGTGTAGGAGACCTTCGGCGAGCAGGATCGTGTGCGCGCGGTCTGGAGCAGGCAGCTGGGGAGCAGGGCCAGCAGGAGTAGAGGAGCGTACCGGGGGCTGCTCGTGGGAGCGTGCAGGAGACTTTCCGTGAGCGCGTGGGCGTGTAGCGTCTCGTCCAGCTCTAGAAAGGCACGAAGGCGAGTGCGCACAGGCGAGGACTGACGCGTGGGCGAGTTCGGAGGGCGTGCAGGTGATCGCGGGCGAGAAGGAGAAGGAAGAATCTTCTTGCCTGTGCCCAGATCCGGGGATCGTGCGCGCTCTGACGCGCAGAAGATCACTGGCGAGCTGGAGATCGTGGGCACGCCTGGCGCGTGACAGGAATAGGGCGCGCAGATGTGCGCTGGCGAGTAGGAGATCGCTGGCGCGTAGGCGAGCGCTGGCGAACAGGAGCACGGTGACGAGCAGGAGAGCGCTGACGAGATGACTCTGCCTTTGCTGCAGGAGATCGCTGGCGCGCAGGAAGGCCCTCAGCAACAGCAGGAGAGCGCTTGCGCACAGGAGAACGTGGGTGCGCAGGAGAACGTGGGCGCGCAGGTGAAACCTGGCGCTGCAGAGACTTGCTCACATTATGAGACAAGTCCTTTTGCCCTGAAGGGACCGGAGGCCGTTGGAAAACGGGGAGCGTAGGCGCCCACAGCACGTCAGCTTCCAGGAACGGAGAATGCAGGTCCACAGGTCTGGCAGGCGTTGGAGATCGCGAACGATCTGCAGAGAGGTCCAGAGATGCGGCTGCAACGGTCAACTCACGTCGAGGAGGAACCTTTGCGGGGGATGTCGAGGGTGAAGAACCGAAGAGGCGCCTCCTAACTCCCTTGTAGGGAGAAGGAAGGCCTCTACGGTGGAGAGGAGGGCGAGCCTTGCGGCGAAGACGACCTCTAGGAGCAGGCACACCATCGTCGGTCCTCCGAAGAGGAGTCTCTGTCAGTGAACTCCCCTGAGGGGAAGAATCACCCGCAGGAGAGACCGTTGGACTCAGCTCCTCCCTCGAAGGATGTTCAGAGGGGGGAACTGAGCCTTCAGCTACATCAGCAACCAAGGCAGGGGTTTGACCCAACCCGTCGGAAGCCTCTGCCACAACAACGTCGACGATAGACAAAGGATCTACCTCCGCTATCACCGGCGACTGCTTGACAGTTGCTCCCAACTGGATCAAGTCAAACAGGGCTTCCCTGGAGGGCGAACCCTTAAGCCTCAAGGAAGCCCAAAGCTGCAATAAATAAATCATCATTAGTTACAGAGTTATCAATATCCTCCCCCTGAGGAGGAGGAGGAGGAGCTGCCTAGCTATGGGAGGCAATTCCCTCTCCCGAACCCCGAGGTAGGTCAACAAAAGAATGGCCTACGCTACCACTCGCTGGCCTCTCACGAGAGACCGATCAAGTGGAAGCTTCGAAGGAGGTTCGGGCAGCGGAAGACGAGTCTTTGGAACTTTCCTTCTTCAAGGCAGCCCTTGAAGGAGAAAGAACCCGCTTAGACTTCTTCTTCCGTCGCCGGGAAAACCTCTCCCACTGGGAGGTAGACCACTCCCACCACTCACTGCAAACATTTTCTCTATCACACCGTTGACCTCTGCAGTACGGACACAAGGTGTGAGGGACCGTCTCGACCGCCGACAGGAAAGTCCCACAAGGGCGGTCGGGTAAGCCAGGGCATTTCCGCATGATAGAGGTAGAGGCCAACTTCCGAACACACTCTGAAAGAAAAAGCAAACAAGATTAAGGCTGTCAAAATGCGAGGGTGAGGTAGACACGTCTGACCGTCACCCGAGCCAAAAGTGAAGTGAATCAGTTCACCGGTGTGTGAGGGGGGAGGGGTAGCTAGCTACCCCTCCCCTACAGTTAGCGAGGGGGTAGTAATCCCTCGTTAAAAATCTAATGGCTAGTCATTTCAGCTACGCCGAAAGTAATGCCCCATGTAAATAGCGTGGTTTGTATTTCGGTTACGGAACAATTTCATTCTGTAATAAAAATCCATCTTTATTGCAGTGTCTTACCGAACAATCATACAGCTGATTACCCATTGCAAGGATGGGAGGCTGTGATTGTAATTTTTACTTCAACAATCGCATACAATTCTTGAAAATAAAGTATACCCAAGAGCACTGTTAGTGCCTGTTGTACTTTTATAATATAAGAGAGCTACTGCAGGAGAATACTGCCTCTGGTAGGTGCTCATTTTACATAGTAAAACGCTTGGAATATGACCAATGGGTGCCTCTACATGGAGTGGAAATTCCTCTAAGTCATGGTGTTCACAGCTGACTCAACAAAGATACAAGAAAATATTCCCCTTGCCCTGGGCTAAGACCAGAAATAACCAACATGAAAAAACTGTCACCCACACCAAAATAAAAACCTTTACCCACCAAAACTAACACTAAAATGACTGGTGAGTACTCCAGCTACATTTGTACCCCCAGACTTCCCTTTGACTTGTCAACCTTGGTACAAGGCGAAACATAGGCTAACAGAGGGAGCAACCCCCTGTGTCGTTCCTCCCAACACCATGCCAGCTACCGAAAGTGGACCGAGAGACTTACAATCTTCAAACGCTGTCTCGATTTCTTTCATATAATGCGTAGCAAACACATATTTAGACCTCCAAAAGGTACTTTGAAGGATAGCGGATAGCGACAAGTTGTGTTGAAAAGCGAGAGAAGTCGCTACCGCTCAAACTTCATGCGCTTTCACTCTCAGTAAAGGAAACACTGCATCGTTAGCTTGAGAACGTGCTTCTACAATTAACTCTCTCAGGACATAAGAGTCGTTCTTCTTCTTCCTGGGCTATCAAGTCTTCAGGTTTTTGAGATCAAAGTTTCGTGGCCACGGATTAGAAAAGTTGCGCGAATAATGTATGTGCGACGAATCCCAACATTATTGCCGAAAGAGTTTTGATCGTTGACTAACTGTAATATTTTCTTGAATGAGAGCGAACATGTTCTCAAACAAAATACAGTAGATCCCCGGCATACGGCGTCCCTAGCTTATGTTTTTTTCACGTTACGGTGTGGAATACGATTTTTTTTCGTCCCCTCGTTATGACATTTTCCCCAACTTACGGCATCGAATTCTGAAACTCAAATTTGGTGGTTTCTACGCGTACGACTGTGCGAGTCAGTAGCTTACCACCATGCTCATACGTCACTAAGAAGCTGGTCTGCTATTGGTCGGCGTCACGGCGTCACTAAGATGCCGATACGCTATTGGTCGAAAATCCTCCCACAATGCTTGAGAGAGATGCTGCCTCTCTCTCTCTTTGTCATATGCGCGCTCAGTTCAGAATCTCGTGTGCGTTTCGTAAAGACTTGATCTCGTGTGAGTACTTGCGATATTCTTATTTTTTGTGCATTTTAGTGCTTAATTATAACTTTAATTCATTAGCCATGGGTCCCAAGATTGCTAGTGATGTTAAAGGCAGAAGTAAGAAGATGATAACTATGGAAACAAAGCTGGAGATCATAAAGAAATATGAAGAAGGCATGCGCATCGTTACCCTCGCTAATACGTACGGCCGTAACCAATCTACGATTGGTATAATTATTAAGAATAAGGAAGCCATTAAAGCAAGTAAGTCTTCTAAAGGCATGACTGTCCTTGCCAGTGGAAGGACCTCAATCAAAGATGATTTGGAGAGACTCCTTCTTCTGTGGATTAAAGAGAAGGAAATCGCTGGTGATACACTCACGCAATCGGTAATTTCGCACAAGGCGAGCGCCATCTTTGCTGATCTCGTGGAAGCCCAGAGAGACGGCGGAGGTGAAGGAACGTCGCAGCAAGCCCCCAAGAGTTTAAAGCTTCTCATGGGTGGTTTGATTGGTTCAGGAAGAGGACTGGTATTCACTCAGTCGTCAGGCATGTAGAGGAGGCCAGTTCTGACAAGAAAGCAGCAGAAGAATTCCTCAAGAAGTTTGAGAACGTAATTTCCAGAGAAGGCTACATTCCTCAGCAAGTTTTTAACTGCGATGAAACTGGCCTTTTCTGGAAGAAAATGCCCCACCGTACATATATCACAGCTGAAGAAAGGAAACTTCCTGGCCATAAACCAATGAAGGACAGACTAACGCTCGCATTGTGTGCAAATGCCAGTGGGGACTTGAAAATTAAGCCCCTACTGGTATACCACTCAGAAAATCCTCGTGCCTTCAAGGCACAGAATATCATGAAGGAGAGGCTCTCGGTATTTTGGAAGTCTAATGCTAAGGCCTGGGTCACGAGGACCATATTTATTGAGTGGATAAACGTCTGCTTCGGTCCTGCTGTCAAGAACTATTTAGAAAAGAACGATCTTCCTCTGAAATGTCTCCTGGTGCTGGACAATGCCCCTGCTCACCCTCCTGGCCTCGAGGACATCATTCATCCTGACTTCTCCTTCATTAAGGTTCTCTATCTGCCACCAAAGACCACCCCTCTCCTCCAGCCTATGGACCAGCAAGTGATTGCCAACTTCAAGAAGCTTTACACGAAGCATCTGTTCAGAAGATGCTTCGAAGTGACTGAAAGCACTCAACTCACCCTCCGTGAATTTTGGAGGGGGCATTTTGACATCGTTCAATGCCTGAAGATAATCGACACAGCTTGGAATGAGGTTTCACGGTGCACCTTGAACTCCTCATGGAAGAAACTGTGGCCAGCTGTTGTAGCAGAACGAGACTTTGAAGGTTTCGATCCCTCAACCGAAGACGAGGCCGTTGATGATCCTGCCCCTGAGGGTGATGTTGAGGAAATAATTTCAATTGGGAGGTCCATGGGGCTTGTTGTCGATGAGGCTGACGTCCATAACCTTATCGAGGAGCACAGGGAGGAGCTTACGACTGAAGACTTAAAGGAGTTAGAGGCAATGCAGTTGACGATCATTCAGGAAGAGCACAGCTCTAGTGGAGACGAGGACGAGGGGGAAACTGAAGAAACGACATAGTCAGAAATAAGGGAAGCTATTGGTTGGTATGAAAACCTTACAAGTTTCATTGAAAAGAAACACCCAGAATAACTTCACGCAAGTCGTCTTATGCAGAGTGTTAATGATAAGTGTATGAGTCATTTTAGGAATATGTTGAGGAATCGTCAGAAACAGGCTTCTTTGGATAGATATTTCTCCAAAAGAGAAATGTCTGAAAGCAAAGACGATAATAGTGATTCTATCAAAAAAGCTAAAAAAGAGTAATTTTTTAAGTTCTAAAAAAAAAAAAATCATAATAAAAAAATTTCAAAAGACAAAAATAATAAAAAGAGCATTTTTAATTTTAGTGTTTATTAGTAAGAATAAATTTATTATTAAGTGTACATAACATAATTAGCATTGATACGTTTTTCTATCTACCGTCTACTCCCCCCTCTGCCTCCACCCACTACCAGCTCAAGTCATGTCACTCCAAAGGTAAATAAGATTTAATTTTTCCTTTACTGTACTGTACAGTATATATTTTTTATTTATAATGTTATTTAATTATATAATGTACAGTACTGTACATGTATATTACATATAAGTATACTGTAGTACAGTGCTTACTATACTACTGTATTGTATTTTGTTACATTCTAATTTTCAATGTTTTTACCAGGGGTTTTTCACGCATTAACTATTCTATTGCCTGCCATACGATATTTTCACCATACGATACCAACTCCGGAACGGATTAATGTCGTATGGCGAGGGCCTACTGTATACAGTTATAGAGGCGATCATTTCCCCTTTGGTTTACACTTCCTCTATATGTGAGGGGCTAGCCAGTGTTCATTACACAGAAACGGATGTCTGGTTACCTGTGGGCGGAGTTTGAAACGTTCGTAACCGTAATGAAAAGTTGCCCAGGCTGTTGCTATCGTTCTTTTAACGCCAGCTAACAATGTTCCTTCGGGACTAATTGTTCGAAACAATAACCCTGTAAGGATAGAATAAAGGGATTTTGACGAAGGAAAAATCTATTTCTGGGAAGAGGCCTGTGACGCCCGGTGAAAAAGGTCCTTCCTTATACCTTTCCTAATATAAATCTTCCAAATATACTAGAGAAAGATAAAAGCATGGAATGCAGAGGTTACAACCCTCGCGCGAACACCTTATAGGTGTCGTGTATTAAACAAAGGCGTGTGAAAACCACTATTCACAGGTTGTCTTCCATTTAGATAATCCCTTCATCAATGGGGAGGGCCGTGACAGGCCCTAGAGAACATGGTTGAACTCCCCAACGACACCTACCACACGCGCCCTCTAGGACATCCTTCTGCAAGAACATATGGCTTGGCAAGGAAAAAAGAGGGGTGGGGTCCGTATAAAATAACCGGGAAGGGTTTCACCGGGCGTCACAGGCCTCTTCCCAGAAATAGATTTTTCCTTCGTCAAAATCCCTTTTCTGGGGCGGCCTGTGACGGCCGGTGAGAATGTACCAGAGAATGCCTTCCAAGCCCAATAAATTAATAACATAATAAGGAGAAAACAAACACCATGTAAGGCAATAATATAATACTGTAAGTAAACATAAATCATAAACTAGCCATAGGCATAGGGGATGTAATGCTAAAATAATATGAGGACCAGGGATCACCTGAGTGTCCCGTCGTAAAAGGTATCAACCTTACATGTCTAAGCATATCTAAACTTTACAGGAATGGTAATTACAATAACAGTTAAACCATAACAATTAAACATGGCAAAATAACTTAGGGCTAACGAACCACCCAGGAGAGTGGCGACGTGGTGTGAGAGGTGGTCAGGAGGGAGGAGAGAAGAGATGAAATAAAGAAATAATCAGAGATTAATGGGGGGAGATAAGACTCCCCGCTGCAACCGTAGGGTATTTAAGGGCCTGTAAGTTCTTTAGATAGTGGCGTTTGAAAACCATAGGAGATTTCCAACCCGTGTATTTTTTAAGGTCATCAAAGTCCATGTTCTGGAAGTAATTGATAGAGGTAGCTATTGACCGTATATCATGAGCATGGGGAAATGATTCCGGGTTAGCATGTTTAATGAAGTAGAGGATTTGTTGTCTGATACCTTGAATGGTCATAGTACCACCTTGTTCCCTGATAAATAAGGGGCCAGACGAGCGGGTGGCAGATCTAGCTAAAAAGGTCCTGAGAGTAGTGACTGGACACAGCGAAGGATCCTGGGGAAGAGAGATGATCTTCCAAGGGGACCACCTATTTTGCGGGTCCTCATTTTTAGCTAGGAAAGCTCTGTCTGGGGTAAGCAGTACTTCGCCTGTAGGGAGGAAATCTATGTTTTCCGGGTTACGTGAGAGCGCTGCTAGTTCTGAGATTCTAGCACCTGAGGCCATAGCTGATAGAAATAAAGTCTTCCTAAGCAGAGTGATATAAGAGCAGGACTCGTTGTCAGTGTCTGACGCGAGTTTGAGGACATTGTTCAGAGACCAAGAGACTTTTTGCGGCCGATCCAACGGCCGAAGCCTAGCACATGCTTTTGGAATAGATGAGAAATAGGAATCAGCTAGGTTAATGTTAAACCCAACCAGGAATATCTTCTTCAAAGCTGACTTGATGGTAGTTACAGTGCTAGCTGCCAAGCCCTTGTCAAATAAGAACCTAAAGAACAAGATGGCTAAATTCGGAGTCATACGAGTGTGGTCTGAATTCTTTAGGAAACCTGCTAATTTCTTAACAGCCGAATCATATTGACGAATTGTCGAGTCCCTTTTGTCCGCTTCGATGAAGAGAACGTTTCCGGGTCAATGTTTGCGTCTTTATGAGCTGCAAACTTCATGAAGTCCACAAAGTTAGGGTTTTGGCTATCCTTGAGGAATCTGACACAGTCTGTGTTTGAATTACTTGGGTTAGTTTGGGGAATGGAATCCGGAAGGGTCGGAGTTTCAGCTCGAGGAGGAGAGGAAACCAACTGCTCTTTGGCCAGTGAGGTGCTACTAAGGCTACTGCCCCCCGGAAGGAGCGTAGTTTGTGCAATACTTTCATTAGAAGATTCACTGGTGGAAATAGGTAAATCTTCCTCCAATGGTTCCAATCCAGGGTTAATGCGTCTATGGCATAAGCCTGAGGGTCCATGTTTGGTGTCACATAACAAGGAAGTTTGTGATTCATCTGAGTTGCGAATAGATCTACCTGAAGGCCCGGAACCAGCCTGAGTATCCACCGGAATGAAATTATGTCCAGAGACCATTCTGATTCCAGTGGTTTCGTCCTGGATAGTAAGTCCGCTATCACATTCTGGACTTCCGCTAGGTGGGTTGCTGACAGGAACCAGTTCTTTTCTGTTGCCAAGGCGAAGATAGCGACCAGGATCTGATTCAGGTTGGGCGACTTGGATCCTCCTCTGTTGATGCAGTGTACTACGGCTGTGCTGTCTGACACTACTCTGATGTGGGTCGACCTCGGAGGAGAGAGCCTCTTCAGGGTCAAGAACACTGCCATGGCTTCGAGAACATTGATGTGGAAGTGTTTCATGGCGGGTGACCAAGAGTCCTGAAACATCTGACGTTCGTAGTAACCCCCCCATCCACTCAGAGACGCGTCTGTATGAATTGTCACTTGTGGGGTGGGAATTGAAGAGGAACCGATTTGGAGAGGTTCTTCGGTTCGGACCATGGCTGTAATCTCATTTTCAAGACAGAGGGGATTTTCGAGACCTTGTCTCTTAAAGGTACTGTGGCTCTCTTTCTCCAAACTCAATTGATGTCTTTGAGTTTGGCTTTCAATAGGCGATCTGTTACTGAAGCGAATTGAAGAAGGCCGAGGATTCTTTCTAAGGCTCTTCTGGACACCTGTCTGTGTTTTAGAAAATTCTTGACCTTGGAAGCTATTTCTCTTACCTTTTTGGGAGGTAGAACCAGCTTGTGCCGTGCAAGGTCCCACTGTATGCCTAACCATTCGAAGCGGTCTGATGGAAGTAGGCGGGATTTTTGGAGATTGACCCGAAATCCCAGGTTGGCGAGAAAACGAAGTACTTTCTTCGTAGCTCTGTTGCACTCCAGGGCTGACCGAGCCCAAATAAGCCAATCGTCCAGATAAGCAACGATCTGAATCCCTTGGTTCCTGAGTTGTTCTAACACTGTCTCTCCCAGTTTCGTGAATATCCTGGGTGCAATGTTGAGGCCGAAGGGCATGACTTTGAATGCAAAGGCTTTCCTGCCTAGACGGAAACCTAGGTAAGGAGAGAAGTTTCGAGCTATTGGTACGTGATAATAGGCGTCGGTAAGATCGATAGAGGTGGTGACGGCCCCACGGGAAAGCAGGGTCCGTACCTGAGAGATGGTCAACATCCGAAACTTGTCGCAGAGGATGTAAGAATTTAGCTTTGACAAGTCCAGGACCACTCTCAATGCCGACGAGCCTTTCTTCGTAACTGTGAACAGGCGGCCTTGGAACTTCAGCGATTGAACCCGTTTGATTGCTTTTTTCTTTAGTAACTCGGTGGTGTACTCTCTCAGAATGGTTGTGGGTTTCTGGAAGAAGGTCACTGGTGGAGGAGGAGAACCTTGTGACCATTTCCACCCCAAGCCTTTGGAGACTATGCTGTGAGCCCACGGACTGAAGATCCAACGGTCTCGAAAGTGGTAAAGTCTCCCCCCTACCGGAACTATATCATTGCGAGGGAGTGAATCTAGGTTCTTTCCCTCCTCGAGAACCCCTTGTCCTAGGTCCGCCTCGTTGACGGAACTGTCCTCTAGCTCTGTAGCTACCTCTCTGGTGTCCACGAAAGGGACCTGAGGGTCCGTAGCTAGGGTTGTATGCGGGTGAGGGCATCCAAACGGGGTTGGGTTGGGTACCTGGGGGAGCAGTGAGGTAGACCACCTGTTGAGGGTGTTTCGGCTGTAGAGGAGACGAAGCAGTGGGAGACTGTGAAGACGAGTGGGCAATCGGCGATTGTTGGTAGTGACCTCGGCTTGTCTTGTAAGGGGCAAACCTCTGTTTCTTCCTGAAGAAGGTTTGTTTTTGACCTTCAACCCTCTTTTTGGCAGTGAGGCCCCACCTCACTTGCAAATTTTGATTTGTTCTCGCAGCGTCTTGTAGTACCTTGTTCACCTCCTCCTGAGGAAAAAGGTTCTTACCCCAGCAGGGGGAAGCTATCAGCCTATTCGGTTCATGCCTGATCGAGGCCTCAGAAAGAACGTGCTTCCTGCAACTAACCCGAGCCGAACAAAACTCGTGTAAGTCGATTTGGAAGGACAGAGACAGGTTCTTTGTGAATACCCGGAACAAGGTCTCGGTCGGATAAAGTGAGGTTAGGGACTCCACGGAGGTAATGGAGTGGAGAGACCTAGCCAACCTATTCCGTGCCTCAAACTCAGTTTTGAGAAGAATATCTGGTAATTTAGGAAGCTTCTCGGAGAACAGATTAGAGGCACAGTCTGGGTCTAACTTCCCTACTGTGAAAGTAGCGGGGGCATCATCCCAGATAGTAACGGTACTCGGAATGAGCATGGAGGTGGGATCGGTCTCTTTCAGAGCCGGCATGGCAGAACCTTCTTTGATAGCCTGAAAAGTAAGAGCTGCCACTTTATCTGTAATAGGCAAGGTAATAACTGGAGAAGCTGTAAATATGGTGTAGGCCCCTTTGTGTGGGGTGAGCTTGGAATTAGTGCACCCCCAGTCTGACAACGTCCTGGCCCAGAAAGCTTGGGCCTGCTCTTTAGGGAATATTACCGTTTCCTTCGGTACCTTGTCTAACCTAACCAAGGCATGTTCTTTCAATCGGACGAAGCCGTTGAATGGGAATTCTAGTCCCGGAGGGTAAAATTCTAAGTCCTCTAGAGGACGGGTGCCTATGCCCTCTAGAGTTATGGCACCATCAATATATGGAGCATGTAAGGCAAACCTCCAAGGGTTGTTTTTCTCGAAGGGAGGTAACTTCGATGCGTCCGGGGCTGAAGGAGGGGGCATCCGAGTTCCGGAACGGATGAGACTTGCCACCATATCTTTGAGCTCCGTCATAGCTCCTTGGTCTGCCCTAGACTGTTGAAGATACTGTTGTATCTGTTCTTTCACAATATCCCTGACCATGGCGGCGGATAAAGGGGGCTCCCGAGCCTGATCCTCTAACGAAGCCCTGGACTTAGTGGACTTTGACTTCTTAGGAGTCACGGTTTTAGGTATAGTAATATGAACATCAGGATCCTTTGAGGGTCCCGGAACCGGTGACACTGATAATGGCAAAGCTGAAGGCTTAAAGGTACGTAGTGGCTTCACCTTGGGTCGTACAGGAACGGAGGGACCTCGAGGAGAAGCCGTAGGTTTATCAAAGCCGTGAAAGGAAGTAGTAGAGGAAGGAGTGTGGGGTGAAAGGGGGTCCACCAACTCAACACCACCTACCTGCTCATCCATGGGTTCCTCGTCCAGACCTAGGTAGGGCTCGGCCTCCGTCACTAAAACCTCTTCCTCAGTTAGAATGGTTGCTCTAACCACTTCAATTAACGGGGCCGCTGTCTCCGGTGGAACTGCTGCAGTAGTAGAGCCTGGGAATAGGCGAGACGCCATGTCTCCATCAAGGAGATAGGGTGCGCCAGCCGGCGCATTCCTCCCAAACCCTGACACTCAAGGCCGGAGAGTAGCTCTCGCCTCCCTGAGAGATTCATCATCCGCCTGAAAGAGGAGAGGGGAATTAATGATGAAGCCAAAACTGAAGTCAATATATAAAGAGCAATTAATTCTTCGCAAAGGATATTAACAGGGACACTAGAACCAACTTACCTCCTCGCTCAGGAGTAGGGCTGACAGCTCATAGCAGAGCATGCATGACTCCGGAAACCATATCGTATAGGGGGCTTGTCCCGGTTCCCGAGAGAAGGATATGGCGCAATGGGCATGGGCCCGGCATAGATCATGGCCCATGGGATCAGTAAAGGCAGCGGAGCAGCCCCTGGCAGTGCAGCGGACTTTCTGTAAAAAGAAAGAAGACATAAGTCTGGATGTTCCTTGAGATTCTTGTCATTGACTTATGAATCAGAAACACTTAAATCTTAATTATGTGTGAGTATGGTAGTAGCTAACACCTTAATAAATTAAGAAATTATAATAGAAACCAGTAACCACGTAGCATGAATCTCTAAACTTCATCGGTATCACACTGTTAACTCCGGTTCTGGACTCCTGCTTGATCTCTGTTTTTACCGGAGGTCTGGTAGCAAAGGCCCGTCATCGTGATATCGTGACCGTCTCCGGTACGATAACATTAACCTCAATGAATGAGTTATCTCCAGTGAAGCCGGAGATACGATGAAAACGGGGGCCTTAACGGTGTAATTGTGATCAAACATGACAAAGGTTCGTGTGTAAAAGGCTTCAGCCGGAGTCCGAGTGCCGGATTTCACCGTTGCACTCCAAAAATCTGCTCCGGAACGATAACTAGTTCTCACCCAATGAGTATCCATTATAGCGGAGCATAACTCAAGGCGGAGCTAAGCATAACTCAAGGCGGAGCTAAGGGTGTCGTTATAAAACGACCCCAATTAATGACTCATACACTAACGTACCAAATAATAGTGTTAGCTATATTAACAGTAACCACATCAATAAATCGTTTATAATATTAAACGTACTATCATCAACTCTGATACTGAGAGGAGGCCTGAATAACCCGTGATCGTATAAAAACGGAGAACGGGAAATTCACCTCTCTTACTCAAAGAAAACGAGAGAAAGGATAACTCATACCTGTAGAACAGGAAACGAGCACTCTATGCTTTCGCTCTCAAGGTTACATATTAAAAATTAACATCACACAATAAAATAAGAAAATTAATAAAATTGATTGCTTTTTCTTAGTAATAGTAATAACGAAGAATAACGAAAACGTAACAAATAAACAAGGATATAGTCTAAAACGAACCCTCCAGGGTACAAATTAACAGACTAAATCGCTAAGCTTTAAATCGCTACTATGCTTTAAAACGCTATCTTTAAATCGCTATTCTTCGTAGGTCCAAATTGGACTTGCAAGCAAATAAATACCATAGTAAAAACTAATAATAATTAATGATAACATAAAAGGCCATAAAACTTAAGTGATATAACCTAGCTGACAGAGTACCAGATGGGCAAAAATAACTAGAAAATTTATCGAAGCGAACATACCCAAAATGGCTGCCGATACCTCGGCAGGACAATCGCTTCCAAAACTAAAAACCACCATATTGGAAACAGAACAAATGCCCGGTACTACCAAAAGCTGCCAAAACAAACTATGGTACTTAACATTGGTAAGGGTGAAGTAACAACGTCAGTCATGTTGAAATAACGAGAAACTCTTCGAAAAAACACTGTGCCCAAAAAAACTCGGCTTGATGCAAGTCCAATTACAGAAGGAAGGATGTCCTAGAGGGCGCGCGTGGTAGGTGTCGTTGGGGAGTTCAACCATGTTCTCTAGGGCCTGTCACGGCCCTCCCCATTGATGAAGGGATTATCTTAATGGAAGACAACCTGTGAATAGTGGTTTTCACACGCCTTTGTTTAATACACGACACCTACAAGGTGTTCGCGCGAGGGTTGTAACCTCTGCATTCCATGCTTTTATCTTTCTCTAGTATATTTGGAAGATTTATATTAGGAAAGGTATAAGGAAGGACCTTTCTCACCGGCCGTCACAGGCCGCCCCAGAAAAAGGTCTCGGAAGCCTATCGTGTAAAAGGCAAGTCGTTATACCCAGGGTACAATGACGGGAGAGGCTGCCTCCATCAAACGGTAGAAACGAGTTTAAGACAATAACCTCGCGGTTTTGTCTTGGTTAGAGCGCATGCTCCAGGACGGCCTACGGCCTTCATGAAGTTTAAACAACACCCATTGAAGTTCTGTAAAAACTTTTCAGGAACGAGTCTCCCGAAAAGGGTGAAGTCTCGTATGAGGGAGTTTGCTTCAAGAATGCCAGACATAATTGCCATTGACCACTTACCCGAAGGGGTTGCCATCGAACGCTTTCTCGCTAGTGAGAAAACTACCGTCTAAATCAGGCAAGGCCTGCCAGGGAAATGAACTGGAATGTAAAGAATTTTTTATTCCTCACTCATTTCCGTCTGCTAACCAAACCACTCGAAGTGGGAAGGTGGAGGAAAGATAACGGTGGTTCGTTCGAAAACGAAAGGATCGGTGCTGGCGAAACCAGACTAGCTGATATAGTAATCAGCTGGGAGTGTAGAGTGACGTAACAAGTCACACCTTCGGAAGACCCATCCCGTAGGGGGGGGTCAACCATAGAGTTTTCAGAAAACTCTGGATCACGGAAACCAAGAGATTCGGATGAGAACCTACGGGTTCAGAATCTATTTGTGAATACTGTTCTCACGACCTTAAGAGATGTGCCGAGAATCCGTAGGAACTCTGTCGCTGATTCCTGACGGAAATTTCAGGAATCGTGTTACGTGACCAGGACCCAAAGGAACTGACATAGTTACCTGTAGAGATTCGTAAACCTTTAGGCAGCAGGCATCCCTCTGTCATCAGAGTAAAACTCTTGATGACGATGGGCGCGCGCAAACAATTCACGGGACGAGAGTTTGAAAACTCGGTTATGAGAGTAAAACTCCTGTGCACTCATGAACACTTCACGCAATGAGAGTTTGAAAAACTCTGTCATAAGAGTTGTTCGCGCACTTCAACTGATTGCGTTGCACCTAGTTGTTCGTGCGCACCAAGTTGGTCGTGCGAGCCACATAAATTCCATAGGTCTAGGCAGACCTTTGCATCGAGAGTCCATTCTAACGGCAGTACTTGAAGAAGGCGACTTAGTCCGTCCGCCAACACGTTCATTTTCCCTTGAACAAATCGAGGGATCAGCGTAACCTGACCAGGAGGTGTAACCACTTTCCCAGAGGAGTCAACGCTCGCGTAAATACTTGCTGTGCTGTTGAGAGGCCGAAGCAAAGAGCTCGAAACTGGTAGGTCTTGTCCATGAACACAAACCGAAGGTATTTCCTGGAGTCCTGGTGAATTAGAATGTGGAAGTATGTGTCCTGCATATCCAGGGATACCATCTAGTCCCCTTGACGAAGGGATTCCAAAACTGAACAAGTCGTTTCCATATTGAATTTGGTCTTCTGGACAAACAAATTCAGTGTGCTTACATCCAGTACGGGCCTCCAGCCCCCCGATGACTTGGGGACTAAGAAAAGACGGTTGTAAAAACTCCGAGGATGGTCTGTTGCTTATCTCCTCTATGATCGCTTTCTGCACGAGAATCTCTATTTCTTGGGTTAAGGCTACAAACTTCTCCGAGCCTGGAGAGCAGGCGGATAATGTGATGGGAACACTGGATAGAGGAGAAGTGTCTTTGAAAGGAATGGAGTAACCGAACCGGAGAACTCTGCCCCTCTGCGACTCCATTCCTCCCAAAAATCGCTCAATCTGCCCCCTATCGGAGCATGAAGGATTGAAAAATCACTTGGATGATTTCGTGTTGGGTTTGGTCGAGGACTTGGTTGGGTGTCGTAAATTCGATCGAGGCCTGACGAACGGTTTGGACCTATCACCTAGAAAGGGTTTCTTCTGCAAGGGTGATTCCGAGGGGGTAGTCGTCACAGTCGAGGGTTTACAGTAACCCGCTTAGAAGACTGGGCAAGCAAGTCATTAGTAGACTTCTTTTCCAGTGCGGACAGAATCTTGGCCACTATTTCTTCGGGAAACAGATGATCCTTGTCGAGAGGAGAAAACAAAAGTGCGGACTTCTGAGGCGAAGCGACTCCTTTCGAAACAAAAGAACACCAGAGCTGTCTTTTCTTGAGAGTCCCGAATGCAAAGAGAGAGGCCAGCTCATCGCAACCATCTCAAACTGATCTGTCGGCACATGACAAAACCCAAGCCAGTCCGAGGCCAGGTCTTCCTGAAGAGTAGAGCAATCCTCTATTTTCGTAGAGAGGGCTCCGATCGTCCAGTCCAAGAAACTCATAATTTCTAAAATCTTGAAAATATTCTTTACCAAATGGTCCAACTCGGGCGATGTAAAGAATATTTTAGCTGCTGCAAATGCGGACCTTCTAGTTGCATCCACCAAGCCAGAGCAGTCCCCCTGGGAGGAGACAGAAACTCCCATAAAGAGGGCTTCTCCGGTTACGTAGAGCCTATACCTCTTCTTAATAAGCTTCGACAGAGGATAGGCGAAAGTTGCTTTCCTGAGTTCTATCTTGACCTTCAACCAATCTTCTATATCACGAAGCGAATGTTTAGCAGCCTTGGAAAAAATGAGCTTCGGGAGAAGAGGATCGAAATTCTTCTTCTCATCAGGAAGAAGGAAGCAGGCGACCTGGGAGCGGCTGCTACGAAGTACTGTAATCTGGGTACATGTCGAGAAGGTAGCGTAAAAATTTTGAATAACATGAGAGAGGGATAGACTCCGCTTCTAAGTCCTCCTCGTCATCCGAAGAGATAGGCGACAGAGACGGTTCTTGATTCGACTCATTATTCTTCGTACATTGTTTGTTTTCTTTCATCCAGTTCATCAGCTCTTGCAACTGTCGAAGTAACGGAATTAGATTCTCGTCTTCTTGAGTTGAAGTCGAAGCAACTGGGGTCGTGGATTTTGACACAATCGCCACCAGAGGTCTCGCGCCAGTCGAATTATCTGTCGCATGCGAAGTCGAAGGAAAAGTTTCGACAGCTTGATGAGTCGAAGATCTCGACGAACTCAGAATCGGTCGCTTCACAACCGAGTCGAAGGCAGCTGTCACTGGCGTAAGAATACAAGGCAAAGTCCATGTAGCTACTTGACGGGCGAGAGATATCTACTTCTCTGTTCCTCTTCACAGGGGGCGGAGATAGCACCTCTTCAGTCGAACGTCTCTTCAACGGACATGAGACTGAAGAATCATGCCACTTACGACGTCTAACTGGCGACGAATCACTCGACTGTGTCGATAACTGATTACCGAACGACACACCTTTCCAATGGTGTTTAGTCGAATCCTGCTGTCGCACCACAGGATCGACGGAGGAAGCGACTGTCTGTGGGCAAACCCCGACAGTCTCCCTTGGACCTCTGGTATGTCTTCTCCCCGAGGCGGGGAAGCGGGACAGTGACCTTCGTCTAGGAAAACTATCGGGACAAACAGCCACCCCCTCAGATTGCACTGCACTGACACTTCTCACTTTCCTAGAAGTCTTTCCTATGAAAGACTTTACAGATAAACCTAACTGCATCACCGTAATAGCTAATACATAAAATTTCTTTTCAAATTTAGACTCGAGGCTGGCAATGGTGTTAGGAGAAACTCCCCGGGAAGTTGGCAAAGGAGTTACAGGAGTAGGAGTACTCAAGATCGGAGACATAATAAGAGGAGAAGGAGAAGGAATAGGAGCAGGAGCTTAGATAGAAGAAGCCAAAGAAGCTAAACTAGTCTAACTTTCAGCTCTGAGAGCCGCCTTCCTCTTCCTATCATTATCTTCCCCGAGTGAGAAACAAAAACTTTCCACTGTTGTTCACTCCAATCCTTACATTCATCACAAGTAGATTCTCTAGAGCACTCACAACCCGTACACTTAATGCACTTAGTGTGCGAATCATAAATTAATTCAAATAACCTAGTTTTGCACCCTCCGGCACAAAACCTAACTACTGAAGGACTAGAGTCCGACATGATGGTAAGACCACAAAATTGCAGAAAAGAAATTCAGCTTCAATCCTACAAACACGGAGTTGAATACTTCACCGATATTGGAGAGATAATACTTCCCAACAAACGAAGAAAAAGTCTGCACCGACCACCGATGTTCACCAGAAGCCGGCAGAGAACGAATTGATGTTACCTGGACAGTTGTACCTCGAGTAGGGAGAGATGACAGTCACCTACATCAGCGATGGTGGCGCCACCGCGGTAGTTTTGAATCTATTGTCTGCCATTCGTAGGGAACCTACAGCTGTATAATTGTTTGGTAAGACACTGCAATAAAAGTACAGTATACATCCTTCAGATCCACTGAAAGAAAGAAGTCTTTCTATGATGAAATTCTTCGAACGTAATCCACTCCAACATCCCTCCTACTTCTGTCCACAAAGCCAGGGTTCTAGAGGAAGTTGGGAGAACAGATGAGTACTCTATCAGCAAAAGAGAAAAGGGGGAATGCATGAAGCTGAAGAAGGCGGTAGTAAGTACCCATCCTGAAGGACTCACCTCTATGCTTCTGCTAGATTGTCTACGATGCCTGACATCTTTAAATCAATCAATCAATTATGGCACGACAAGCAATTTCTGATATAAGAAAAGAGGGGGTTGAACACTGCAAAGCGTAACCCTCTTCTTCCCTTCTTCCACAGCCCTACTGCCTGAAAGAAACAGGTAGGTAACTTGAAGAACTGCATGCCCACTTCATTCTGGGATGTTGTGGTCTGTCCTGATAGATACTTCTGGGATAACTTGTCTGGTAATGGGGTGGCCCAGGCAGGCCAAGGGATGGCCCGATGCCCTTGAAGAACACCTAAGTACTGCCTAATAACGGAGGCCAAACCCCAGGAAAACAGATTCTTGGTAAACTCCATCCAACCGTCGCACCCTTGAAAGTGAGCACGGGCATCAGTCAAACATACTGATCTGGATTGTCTCCCTCTAATGGTATCGATTCAAGGTCCGATGCCTTAAGGGCAGACAAAATCTGAGTACCATCTTATCAATTCTTGAAGAGGGCATAACAGGTTACTCGGTGAATCATCCACTCCACCCTTGAATACGATTCTTCTGTCCTAAGGACAGACCTGACCATGTAATCATGTACTAAAGGCAGCCCGGGAACACCGGCAATAGATGGGAAAAGATTCCTGGAACTAATGTGGCAGAAATGGGAGGAGTACTCATACTCTTCCTCTGCTAGAGGGAGTGGAGGGATGGACCTGTGCTAACATGGGAGAAGATCCCTCTGCACCCGACTCTTGATCTTCCAGTGTGGGACTATGAACAGGGAAAGCTTCGAATGGTGCAATCTTCTTAACTTGCTCTACCAAACTATTGTGCACTGAAGGAGGAGCAGGATCCCATTGTCCCTGCAAAGAGAATGCCAAAGCTCCTTTAACCTGGGGCAACAAGTGTCCAAGTTCGTAACTCCTGGCCAGTCCCTTGGTCACTGGAAAGCTGGGGAATCCGATTCAAAATTCCAAGAGGCCGCAGAGAGGGTACATGACACAGGATCCCAAGCCCAACACACAATGCAGTACTCTAGTACTGTATATATCTCTAGATCCCGTAGAGAGAGTTAACTGAAGAAGCCTGGGGATCTGACAAAAACCTCTTGGAGAGCACCCTGGAGGCGACATTCTTCGTTGATCCCTTCTCAAAGGACAACGACTGCACAGAATGATGACTAAGGGGAGGGGGAGAGCTGATGAATGGGACAGAGTAACCCGCTTGGAGAACTTTGACTGTCCATGGTTTGGACTTGTGGCACTCCCATCTCTGCCATCTGTGCCTCAGGAATTCTCCTACCGGTGGTATTGTGCGAGAAATGCCCCATAGTGGGGGCACTGTCCATGTCTTGCAGCTCTCCCTATCCTTCCATGTGCCTTCCTGTCATGAAAGGGTTGTCTGGCATGAGAAGTCTTCTTGGTGGTGGACTGCCAAGAATATTACTTAGACGTCTTATTATATGTGCCTGCCTGCAAAGTGGTGACATTTTCGGCGCAGCTGGTGCCAAAGGGGGAGGATGGAATATTACGACTCTGTGGAGAAGGGAGCCCTGACTCGCCTTTCTTCAACACTCTCCTACCGCATCAATATTCTTGGTACCAAACAGAGAAGAGGAGATCAATGAGTTGTGAAGACGGAGAGCTTTCCTCATTGGCACCTGCCACTGGAACTTGGAGATGACGGCATCTCGTCTCTTTAAGATTCAGTTGGTCCACTGGTTTGCTGAGTTATAGCTGAAGAACTCAACTCCCCTGGCCCCAAAAAGCAGAACATTCTCAAGTTAGCTGTGTCTGCAGCTGAAAACCTCAATGACTGAGCTGCCAACTTCTCCAGTGTCATGCTTTAGACTAAGCTGACACTGTCGGATCTAATGGCAGAGGCAAAGGCTCATCATTCCAGATTTTATAATAATTTCTCTACCTGTGTGAGAACAACCTCTCGTTGACCCAGAAGGGATGACAGGCTCTTAACTGTGAGGTCCACAAGGAACCTCAGGGTGAGTGAACTCAGCGTGCTAGGCAGTGGCGGCTCACGGCTAAAATTATTAGGGGTGCTGCTCCAGAAAATTTTAAGCCTTTGTTTTAATACTGTGTACACTACTGTAATAGGAAACAAATAGGTTTAAGAAAATTTATTAAGAAACTTGATAGAATCTTAAAAGAACAAAATAAAAAAAATTTTAATGACTACAGTATATCCTAAATTGTTACTGATTAAGCTTGATTTCACTCATTTAAAAATGAAAGCCATTCTTCCTGTTTTAATTTGTGAAAAAAGATAAATAATTTTCTCCTTGATTTCTGGATGACAACTGAGATAAGTTTTCTCAATTGAAAGCACTACTAGTGCATTACGCCTTTCCAAATTCATAATGCTTCTAAGAAAAGTTTTTATCACTTTCAGTGTTGAAAAGCAGCGTTCTGCCTATGACGTAGCCATGAGAATTGTCAAGGGCACCAAAAAGAAAATGAATAAAATAGAATAGCTGGAAGAATGATAATCTAACTCTAGCCCAACACACACACACACAGTAAAAAAAAAAAAAAAAAAAAAACAACAGTCAAACATCTTGTTGCTAAAACTGTGAAGTCCACAGTTTGATACATAAAAAAATTTATTTTATTATTTTCATAAACTGAAGGATGATTATTTACATTAAATCTAAGGATTATATATTGCATAAGTATAAAGGAAAAAATAAAGAAAAATTATATTGAATCTTATCAATAATATAAAGTGAAAATAGGGACTGCTGAAGTTCCACAGTGCCTATACACGAGCCGCCACTGGTGCTGGTTAAATGCAGCATGCTGAGCCAACTCAGCACGCACACTCACCCTGGGGGCATGTGTCCTAAGCTGAAACTCAGGCGAGAACAAATCTCCAGAACCTCAAGTGGGTGAGGAACTCTGGAGCATGTTTCCTCTAGTGGCATAAGACTGACTGGAAGGGACTCCCCTCCAGGGGTCCAGGGAGTGCCGAGGATAACTCCTGCGGAGGCAGATGTGTTCTTCCACTGTGCCTCTAGCGTTAACACCTCCAAGAGCCATTCCTTAGTGGGGGAACCTAAAAGCCCCAAGGAAGGTCAAAGATGATGCAGAGCGTCAAAAGAGCTAGACTCCCTTCGAGGGGATGCCGCTACCGCTTCGATAGGGGAAACAACAGTCTTCCAGACTGGAAGGTTGTCCTGAGGTTAAATGAGAATCGCTCTTGTCCCCTCGGCATCTGGAGGAACCTGAACAGGAAGCGGCAGGGGGGAGAGTCAGAGCCGCAAGAAAAAGGAGTCAAGGTTTCTTTGACTTTGAGGATGAACCCTAAGGTGAAGAACCCATTTCAGATTTCTTCTTTCTATGTCTATTGTACCACTCCCACTGGAAACATGACCACTCCCAACAATCGCACAAAGAGCAAAGCTGGTGCGGATCCGTCTCCTTGACCGACATAAAGGTACGGCAGGAGTGGCCTGTCAAGCCGGGACAAACACGCATAATTGCAGATTATTATTATTATTATTACTATTACTTGCTAAGCTAAAACCCTTGTTGGAAAAACGGTATGCTATAAGGCTAGGGGCTCCAACAGGGAAAACAGCCCCGTGAGGAGAGAAAACAAGGATAAATAACATATTTTAAGAATAGTTAACATTAAAATAAATATTTCCTATTTAAACTAAGAAAACTTTAATAAAGCACAATCTATCTATCTATATACCAAGGCACTTCCCCCAATTTTGGGGGGTAGCCGACACCAACAATGAAACAAAACAAAAAGGGGACCTCTACTCTCTATGTTCCTTCAGCCTAATCAGGGACTCAACCGAGTTCAGCTGGTACTGCTAGGGTGCCACAGCCCAACCTCCCACATTTCCACCACAGATGAAGCTTCATAATGCTGACTCCCCTACTGCTGCTACCTCCGCGGTCATCTAAGGCCCCGGAGGAAGCAGCAGGGCCTACTGGAACTGCGTCACAATCGCTCGCCATTCATTCCTATTTCTAGCACGCTCTCTTGCCTCTCTCACATCTATCCTCCTATCACCCAGAGCTTTCTTCACACCATCCATCCACCCAAACCTCGGCCTTCCTCTTGTACTTCTCCCCTCAACTCTTGCATTCATCACCTTCTTTAGCAGACAACCATTTTCCATTCTCTCAACATGGCCAAACCACCTCAACACATTCATATCCACTCTAGCCGCTAACTCATTTCTTACACCCGTTCTCTCTCTCACCACTTCGTTCCTAACCCTATCTACTCGAGATACACCAGCCATACTTCTCAGACACTTCATCTCAAACACATTCAATTTCTGTCTCTCCATCACTTTCATTCCCCACGACTCCGATCCATACATCACAGTTGGTACAATCACTTTCTCATATAGAACTCTCTTTACATTCATGCCCAACCCTCTATTTTTTACTACTCCCTTAACTGCCCCCAAAACTTTGCAACCTTCATTCACTCTCTGACGTACATCTGCTTCCACTCCACCATTTGCTGCAACAACAGACCCCAAGTACTTAAACTGATCCACCTCCTCAAGTAACTCTCCATTCAACATGACATTCAACCTTGCACCACCTTCCCTTCTCGTACATCTCATAACCTTACTCTTACCCACATTAACTCTCAACTTCCTTCTCTCACACACCCTTCCAAATTCTGTCACTAGTCGGTCAAGCTTCTCTTCTGTGTCTGCTACCAGTACAGTATCATCCGCAAACAGCAACTGATTTACCTCCCATTCATGGTCATTCTCGCCTACCAGTTTTAATCCTCGTCCAAGCACTCGAGCATTCACCTCTCTCACCACTCCATCAACATACAAGTTAAACAACCACGGCGACATCACACATCCCTGTCTCAGCCCCACTCTCACCGGAAACCAATCACTCACTTCATTTCCTATTCTAACACATGCTTTACTACCTTTGTATAAACTTTTCACTGCTTGCAACAACCTTCCACCAACTCCATATAACCTCATCACATCCCACATTGCTTCCCTATCAACTCTATCATATGCTTTCTCCAGATCCATAAACGCAACATACACCTCCTTACCTTTTGCTAAATATTTCTCGCATATCTGCCTAACTGTAAAAATCTGATTCATACAACCCCTACCTCTTCTAAAACCACCCTGTACTTCCAAGATTGCCTTCTCTGTTTTATCCTTAATCCTATTAATCAGTACTCTACCATACACTTTTCCAACTACACTCAACAAACTAATACCTCTTGAATTACAACACTCATGCACATCTCCCTTACCCTTATATAGTGGTACAATACATGCACAAACCCAATCTACTGGTACCATTGACAACACAAAACACATATTAAACAATCTCACCAACCATTCAAGTACAGTCACACCCCCTTCCTTCAACATCTCAGCTTTCACACCGTCCATACCAGATGCTTTTCCTACTCTCGTTTCATCTAGTGCTCTCCTCACTTCCTCTATTGTTATCTCTCTCTCATTCTCATCTCCCATCACTGGCACCTCAACACCTGGAACAGCAGTTATATTTGCCTCCCTATTATCCTCAACATTCAGCAAACTTTCAAAATATTCCGCCCACCTTTTCCTTGCCTCCTCTCCTTTTAACAACCTTCCATTTCCATCTTTCACTGTCTCTTCAATTCTTGCGCCAGCCTTCCTTACTCTCTTCACTTCTTTCCAAAACTTCTTCTTATTCTCTTCATATGACTGACCCAATCCCTGACCCCACCTCAGGTCAGCTGCCCTCTTTGCCTCACGTACCTTGCGCTTTACTTCCACCTTTTTCTCTCTATATTTTTCATACTTCTCTATACTATTACTCTGCAGCCATTCTTCAAAAGCCCTCTTCTTCTCTTCCACTTTCACCTTCACTCCTTCATTCCACCATTCACTGCCCTTCCTCATGCTGCCTCCAACAACCTTCTTGCCACATACATCACTTGCAATCCCAACAAAATTTTCTTTTACTAACTTCCATTCCTCCTCTAAATTACCAGTTTCTCTTACTCCCACCTCATCATATGCCATTTTCAACCTTTCCTGATATTTACAGAATAGTGTGCCTGAGAGTACCCTCAAGCAAGAGAACTCTAACCCAAGACAGTGGAAGACCATGGTACAGAGACTATGGCACTACCCAAGACTAGAGAACAATGGTTTGATTTTGGATTGTCCTTCTCCTAGAAGATCTTCAAGAACACACACACCCTGAATAAGGAATTAATACAGTTATTACAGCCTGTGAATTAGGTAAGGTATACCGGGAGAGAGCGACGTGAACACCTGTATTCAAATGCAGCCAACTGGGTAAGAGTACAAGCGGGGTAGTTGGTCCACCCGCCACTAACCAGCATTAAAGTTTCTTTGGATGAAGCAGCCTACACTGAGTCAATATCTCAAAGGTAAAGTACGAAAGGGGTTGTATGTATAACAGCGGCCACCTATATGTTTGATTATGGTTAACTTAGAATACAGTAGTGTGAGGGGGGAGGAGGGTCGCAGGGGGCCGTTAGCCCCCCGTTAGGTAAGTAGGTAAGGACACGGCTTGTAGGTTATGGGGGAAAGTTCCGGTTAGCTGATGTCCATCCTTAATTCGCATAGGAAGAACTGGCCGCTGATATACAAAGGCTCCTACGAAAGTTTGTATTTGTGAAGGAACAAATGGGAACTTTTGCAAAGTCAAAATTAAACCATTTGTCATTGGAATGGCAAAAGTGAATTGTATTTTTTTTAATACAATAATTATAGGCAAACCTAAAATAACCCCCACCTAACCTCACCTTCCTCGCCATGTTCTTACAGCCGAGAACCTCAGTCACTTCTCCTAGGATTAGTTGGTGGACAGTCTGCTGTTTTACAAACTATCCCAACCAAGTGAAATATTGTTATTTTTCTCTAAAATAAAAATCATTTACAGTAAAATAACATATATAATTATATCCAAAACAATTCTAATTCAAAATTTAAACTATAATACCTTTGCATTTTCTTTAAAGGTAGCTTCTAGCCTACCTCATGCAACCCCATTTGCCTTACCTAGCACCTATGATTGGACCATATAATATATTTGCGTTAACGTATGGCTACACTACTATAATTTTGGCCTGCATACATTCCCAAGCAGGTCATGCAGTCTGGCATACCGAAACTTATAATTCGGCAGGCTGCAGTAGTTCTTGGTCTGTTTAAGCTTACCAATCACTAATTCATTACTTTATTCTTCTTTTACTTACATTCACACATTCTTTAATCATTCATATAGTTTCGTAGACTTCGTAAAATATGTTACTTTAAAAAAAAAACATAAAAAAGCCTCGCACTTCGACTCCACATTGACTCGTCAAAATTGTAAACAATACTAAAATACATGGCTCCCCTAAGTCCCTAAGTGATCACTCTGCAAAACAAAATTTTGGAAAACAGTCTATAATACACATGAAAATAGGATACCGAGTCCTTAATCCTTAAATCCTTAGGTTTAGAAGAGCATCATAAATTTTTAATTCGCATTAAACAAAATCAACATTGTAAACATCACTGAGCATATGGCTCCCCTCAGTCCCTAAGTGATCTTCTGCAAAATAAAATTTTAGAAAACAGTCTACAATATACGAAAATAGGATATCAAATCCTTAAATCCTTAAATCATTAGAGATTTGGAATGAGGAGAAGAGTGAATACCAGGATTAATTTGAGAAGAGAAAATGACATTATGGTAGTTAACGAATGTAGTATACCTGAACATTTAGGGGAGCTTTAGGATGCTATATTAAATGTCGAAGGAGTAAACCCATGCATGCCCCTTGAAATAAAAATTAGAAAACATTCTACAATATACAAAAATAGGATATCAGAGATCAGGAATGAGGAGAAAACGAGTAAATACCAGGATAATTTGATAAAAGAAGATGATATTATGATAATTAACGAATGTAGTGTACCTGATCATCTGAGGGAGCTTTAGGATGTTATATTAAATGTCGGAGTAAACCCATGCATGCCCCAGAGAAAAAAAAAATGCATAAAACGCCAAAAAAAAAAAAAAAGGTAAAGCGGCAGGGCCAGATAAGCTAAAGCCACGCTATTATAAAGCTATGATGATAAATGATATATGTAAGAATACACCAATGAACTGTTGCAAAGAGGAATTAGCTATGCAAGAAAAAACCCAAAAGCTGGAAAAGAATCCATAACAAAAATGTTAAAAAAGAAAAACAAATCATCAGCAAAGGAATTGAGACCAATAGCACTCACAAATTTATCATATGAAATTTACATGGCTTTTATCAAGGGTGGAATATGACACCTAAAGAGTAACAATTTATTCTAATGTTGTTACTGTTCTTAAAATATTTTATTTTTCCTTGTTTCCCTTCCTCACTGGGCTATTTTCCCTGTT